>NC_135375.1:41992822-42303655 GCF_049243985.1 Paroedura picta | reverse complement strand
GCACAAAGCTATTTGGGGAACCCTTTAGGACTCTTTCTCACACTTTCTCCCCCTTTTCCAATTGGGCCTCCGCCAAACATTTTGTGGTTCACACATACACAATCTTAGATGAATACGAGGCTGATAACATTTGCAGCGACTGATTAAGATATCTGCCGTGATGTGGAGTCTATGAGAAGCAGCTAAACACTCTTAGTTACATGGCTCAGCAGCCTAAGTTTTATGTTTCTTTTCTCATTAGAATTACTTCCTTCCAGTTTTTTTAAAATATAAAGGGACTTGGGCACTCCTCACAGGTTGTGAAGATAGGAATGAATTGAAATTCATAAGGTCTTCTAAGAAGCAGGTTGAAAGATGTGCAAATAGAATTCAGCATATGGACTTTGCGGCAAAGGGATAACCTTACGTGTTCCTTAATTCATTTTATTTGTGAAGGGAATATTCACAGTGGAAGGAAGAGGAACTGTTCCTTTTTGTTGCTCCCCCTCCCAGCATGACAAGAACGTTGTGTACTCCTTGACCCACCTCCTTCAGGACCCAGATTCATATTTCCATCTTAAGTGGGACCTCATATATATCAATATATACAGTTTTTTTTAAAAAAAATAGTTCTGACAAAAGTGGAGCGAGTCTCATACATCAAGCACTTGTTACCTCTCTTGGCCTTAGTGATTGCACATGACTACGAACAAGTCAGTGATAAAATCTGAAGAAAGATGAAACCAATCTGAGCCTTTTTAAAGACCATCAATCATTCTGTGCAGCCATGATATTATTAGTTCAAGTAAGCCTTGTTCTCCCATTTCATGGACATCATAACCCCCAATCTTTTTCCTACCCCAAGACCAATGCTGAGAAATTGTTTTATGTCTTAGTAGGGACTATGTCTTAGTAGGGAACCAATCATATCTAGTGATGTAACAAGCTACTGACTTATTTTAAAACCTCCCTAATTTTTGCCTTTTAGCTCTTCATTGCTATAAGCTCATACTTCTAAAAATGGGTGATTAAAAAAAAATCACAATATTATATTAAAAATATGATGGCAATAGGTGAATTTCCCACATATCATTGGCTTCCACTTGATGTTTACCACATGTGAATCACTACAGAAGAATATTTGGTTCCTGTGTTTTTTTTAATTATACTGCCACTAAATCCTAACCACTCCCAGCTGTAAAAACAGCAGGCGCAAGGACAGCAAAAGTGAAACAATTGTTTTGAAACATGAAATGTTCAAATCATCTAAGCAAATAATAACCGGCATGTCTCATGGATGTTGTTATGAACCCTGGAATTGTATTGTATAAAAATATTTCAGTTTTAATTGCAAATCTGGGCAGAGATGATTTGGGGTGTGTAATTAGCACATAAATTCCAGACTTTGTGACTGCTGTGCAAATACACAGTATTTATGGAACGATTATCTAATAGTTCAATGTTTCCTGCTCTCAGTGAATACTGTAACATCTGACTTAATAAAGGAAAACACGGTTAATTCATGGATTTCTAATATACAACATTCAGTCCAGTCCAGTACAACAGCTACAGACTTCTTTCTTTAAACTTACTGCCTATGTAGTCTTTCCTCACCAGCATGAGTGACAGAAATTTATTTCTGTGAAAGAAGGACATTCCTGCTTCAAAAAACAAAAACAAACCTGATGGGACATCTTTTCCTCCATTAGGTCAGCCTCTCTGACCTATCATTGACGGCATCTTTCTCGGGGCTTGATTGAATTTACCAGTTTCAGAGCTGGAGGATTTAGGACTATTTTGTGGGAAAGTCAATCATATATAGATGTCAAGGAGAATAATTAGGAATCTGTAGTGGCAAATTTGAGCAGTAATAGTCCCTCCCACCCTGAATATGGAAAGAAGTGTAGCCTGTTGATATATTTGCACTCATGTGTGAGTTTTGCAAGCATTATGTCTCAGGCATGGCTTTTAAAGAACTGGCTGCAGTCTGACAGAAACCTTTGCTCCACAGAACAAGAATAAAAGCACTGCATGAGAGGTACTTGGCAACATTCAATTGATACACAGGTGCATACCTGTTGTTGTTTTTAAAACAGTCACATTCATGGATGGGTAATTCAGGACCTTATTTTATGGAGGCTCACTTCATTCTTCTTTAACTCACACAGTAACCTATTCTCTTCCCTCTGTGAACATTTCCACACCTATGGGCCTGCTCCCCCCCCCCCCAAAAAAAAGAATTTGTTCTTTTCTGGCCTATGCCCATTGAGTATAATTCATTGTTGTGTGAAAAGGTTGGCAATTGTACCTCCTATATAGAGTAGGTGATCCAAGTTTGTATTTCTCAAAGCATGAAAGGTGATTAACTTTTCTTACTGTGAAATGAAAGGAATAAAACTGTATTTTTAATTTCAAATTATCAGAAAGATCCCAGACATACCCAAGGAGAGGTGCAATCTCTGCATCAGGAAACTGCCAGTTTAGGGAACAGCCAGTTCTGCTGAGGACTTTTTGGTAGGTCAGTAGTAATCCAAACATGGGTGCTCTCCATTTATTAGCAAATTGGCCAGGATGACCATGGACTGTATGAATATTGCAGGTAGAAAATTAGCATACCCCTGACATGCCTCATTTCTCTATGCAGGCTGTCAAAAGGAATGATATAGTCACACACACATAGTCTCCTTCCCTTCCATATCTGCAGCTTGCAGAAAGGTAGTCAAGAAAAAAAAAGTGCTTCATTTTGATTCCACTGATTGAATAGCCAGTGGCTTTCAAAAGCCTGACAGATTCCACACGAGGAATTTGCCCCAAGACATCCTCTCATTGCTCTTGGGATTTACTGCTGCTTCCACATGATGTCAGCAACAACTTGGAGCTCTCAAGTGGCTGGCACAAGTTTTAGTCAAATTTGCTCCACGATGAGGGAAATCGCCAAAACTCGATTTGCCGCATTTTGCCGTACAGCTATCTGGGGAGCAAACAGGCAAGCCTGAATGTGGAGAGAAACGTGCAACAGTCTTGGCAGCATTTTGCCCACCTTTGCACCTGCCCTTCCCTCTCCATTTCCTGATCGTGATTAAAAATAAATAAATGGTGCAGTACATGTTGCTGCAGGACAGCAAAGCTACATTCCTCATGTAAAAATAAAATGTTCTCCTCACTGTGCATGGTCATTTTGGGATTGGGCAGCCAAAACACATTATCGTTTGCGTTGTCTACTGGTGGGGTATGAACAGGGAAAGGGCGTGTGATGAAGCAGCCCTCTACCAATCAGCTAGGCATCTATGCTCTTTGTTTTTAAACCTTACTATGAACACACAATTACTCATCGGGGTCCAGTTACCATGGCCAGCATATCACAAATCTTCTTGAACATAAATAGAGATCATTACATGAAGAATCCCCAAAACAGGAGGGAAGTTGTCTTTGTTGTGGTGTTTCTCGATAGCAATGCGGAAATACACTTTAAAAAAAATTGAGCTTGGGGTGGTGGGAAAGGAAGTTTGAGTCCCTGATACAACCATTGGTGCCTTGAGGTGATTGACAAGCTGAGGAGCAGGAGCAGAAGTTTGTGTTGTTTTCCCTTGCTGCCTCATCGGGAGGCAAAAAGCCTTGATGAGGTGATGGGAAAACATGGGAGGGGTCTCCCATTAGGAAGCTTGTAAACACACAGCTTCCAACTGCACATTTGCAAGCAGGAGACAGCATGAGTTTTACGCCTCCATGTGGAATCAGTCCCTTTGTTACAGGGCCACTTCTGACATTATTTGTTTATTTTCATTTATAATCTGCCTTTATCACTGGGACATCCTGTGGGGGCAACCTGATGTGTGCCTCTGTGTGTACAATGGGGTTGGATCCTGACAGAATTTTCCTGATTCTTGCTTCCCAATGCAGCCCACTGATCTCCAATGAATGGAGAATGAAAGCACTGTGGTGGAAAGGGGGGGAAAATGGACATTTCCAATTTAATCTGGAGCCAGCCTGAGTCAGGGAGCTACAACTGATCCAGTCTTTTGGCTGCATGGCTGTGAGATAAACACAGCCATAAACAAATACTTGCTGCATGCAGACATTATAGTTTTATGGGCAAAGAAGTGGAGTGCAGACACATGTTTAAAAAGAAAAAATAATAATAATGAGAAGCACTTGTCTGAGTAGCTAGTTAATTTCAGGCCCTCCTGCAGGACAGTGTCCACCCTCTCAGCGTTTTGTCCACAAGAGCTCTCCCTCAGTCTGAGATCAAAGCTGGTGGTGAATGTTGCCCTCAGATGAATGAGTCTGCAGGGGGCTGAGGAACTTGCTGCCAACACAATAGATCCAAGGTAGGTGAATCATTGCTGGCTTTAGTCACAGAGCTGCGAGGGTTTGTGTCACAGACCACTGGAAACAAGTGGTTACAGCCCTGCAAACGACAGCCTTCCTTTTTGTCCTTCTGATGTGCAGCGATAGGGCAAGACGGAATTCATGCAAGGGCACACCTCCCAGCCTTGCAGTCAATTCTGAACGTAGACGGGAATTGTGATATCAATGTCATGGTGCACATGCTTTGAAAAAGTCGTTAGGAAGAATAATAGAGAGATTCAGAAGGAAGCCACTGAAAGCTGTAATTTAAGGTTCCAGAAGCCTCAGTATTACGATTACCATTAAAATTTACAGTGACAGAAGCCCAATTACATATGGTTATTTTCTTTTCTTAAATCAAACCATATTTCTGCTGTACATGAAAGATTCATTTCCTCCTACCAATCACTGTCACGGGAACCTATCTTTGTAGCTTCTGGTGTCAGAAGAGATGGGGTAGCCTTATCCCTGTGACAATGAAAGGATCAATGGGGAAGCAAAGCTGGGAGCCTCTTTGGAACTAGCCGAGGAGAATGATTTGCATGATAATCAGCCGTGGATCTGCTCAGTGCAAGCCTCTCCACTTAGCAAAGTGCAGCTCAACTTTAATAGCAGCCGTGAAACAGAAACTAAGTGGGGGCTTCACCACTAACTCTAGGAAAGCTGACAGGTAAAGCCAAAGGAACGAGGGAAACCGCTCCTGGAACAGCATTAATGACCATTTGGGATAAAAGAGGCTCAAGTGCACAGCGACAGTACTGACTATTTGTTTACTCAATTAAACCTGTTCATTGACTCCAACTGAATGACCAGGGAAGGGATGAAAATCACTTTTACAACACAACATCCCCACCTTTCTCTCCAGCTCATTCCCTCCTGGCCACTAGGTGCAACATTATTATTTTCGCAAACAGGTTTGCAAATTCAATGACTGGGCTAACTATGCATTGGTAGATTTGATTGAACACAATATATATCCCATCGACTCCCCCCTCCCCACTCTATGATCACACCAGCTTTAGGAATAGGTTAGGCAGAGAGAGTGGGATGGATTCTACTACGTCATCCGGCCATTCCAGAAGCAGAGTTTGGAAGGCTTCCTCCAGTGAAACTGATACTGCCTCAAGGAAAAGAGGCATTTAAGTTGAAGGAAGGACTCTTAGGCTCAATATGAACCACTCTACTGACTGATCCTAGATAGCCTAGCAAACTTCACAGCTGAACAGGCATTGGTAGCTATGGAGCTAAAGTAACATATCAAAGCTCTTCCTCTGCCCTGTGAATTTTCTTAAGTGGTTGTAAATCTAATCAAAGCAGTGCAAGGCAGAACTCCTGTGCCCACCATTCTGTACAAATCTACAGTATGCCTACCAGTCATAGGTGAGCAGGAGTATTTATCAAGTTCAAAAGCCTTAGTAACAAAACAATTCCAGTTGCCATTTGGTGACATATAAAATCTGTGGCATTAAAAACAGCACACACGTTAGTGTGTAAGGATTTTATCTTCCAGATATCAGTAAGCAAACAAATAAAACCTGTAAAGGAACATTTACAAATGCTTTTGAACTTACCATTGGATACTATCCACCTGAGAAAGCAATGAGTCATTAAGCCAGGCTTAACTAGCCTTACTTTCTTGAATTAACTCTGTTTTACTAGGGCTGAAACTGCACAGAGCTTTTATTCCAATCCCAGGTTGATTCAGTCTCTCCCATCTACACTGAATGTGATTTCCATTTTGATTTGGGGCAATTTAATTTCCCCCCTGCAACAAGCAGGACTGATCTGGAGTCATCCTACCTTTTCCCGGCAATATCCTGGAGTGGATATAACCCTCGATATCTGAAAAATCAGCATGAATAAAGGTGCAGCTCTCAGCTTGTCCTGAACTCACTTGTTGCCTTGAGCCTCCAATGCTGTAGAAAAGCCCTGTTTGGCCAGGGCATCAGTTCAAAGGTTTCCTCGTTCCCAGGCTGCAAGGTTTCCCTTAAAGGGGAAGGCCTAAATTCTTTCAGCAGAGACTCCAGAAGCCCTAAGTTCTCTCAGCAGAGATTTTTCTCTTGGATTTATTCCCCCTCCTCTGCTGTCTCCAATCCTCTACCCCCTCACCTTCAAGAAAAGAAAGAGGCTCCTGCTGCACTTGGCTCCCTCTTCTGAGCTTCCCTAATCAGGCGCAGAACACTTTTCTGTTTCAATGGGGAGGGGGGGTGATAGAGGAAGACCTGAGTTCAAATCAATCTGAATTCAGCAGGATCCACAACGGAATAAACAAAGTAAGTGCAGAATCAGCCCAGTTCAATCAGTGTGCAGTAAACAATAAAGTCTACTGTAATGTTCTGAGCCATAGCTATTACCTATCTTCCCCATAATGACAGGTTTATGCGGTTTGTCAAAGCTCACCATCTAAGCAAACCAGACTGGATTATTTCAACTATAGAGTGATTAAAGACTCTCATGTCAGGAAATAAATGCCCAATAGCTGTTTGCCAATAGGAGAATTGGGGAAATGTTCACTGAGGTTGTTTCTCCGGAAGCAGAAGGAATGTCAGTCAGTGAAAAAAGCAGCATTTGCAGAGGTAAAACTAAGCTTCCTCTTACACTAAGGGTATCTAGATTCCACCTGAAAGCCAGAAGTTTGTTTTTTATAGCCAGAACTATTCTTTATATCTTTGGGACCAAATAACGAGCTATCCCAACAGCAGACCAGAAAAACTTTATCTCAGTGCCTGCTTCTCAGAACTACAATAGGTTTCACGCTCATCTTGGTCTCTGATGCTCTACATAACTGGTGAGAATGGGCTGTACAATCCACATGGATGGCTTCCTACATAGTCTACAGGAGGTTTTAGGGGAAGAGGTATTTGCCTTCCTCTAAAATGCCACTACTGATCCTTGCTGCATGATACAGTGCTAACCAGGATAGTTGGAAATTATATTGGAATAAGTTGCAAAGACTAAATGGCGGTGATGCCCTATAAGAAGTCAAACTCCATGTACAAGTTCTAGTTTCTTCTGACTATGTTTTTGTATGGCATTTGTGTAGTGTAGCCAGGAGATCCAAATATTTTCTGGCAGCCAGGCAAGGGACCTCTGGAGGTGGCTTGCCATTTCCTATCTCCGCATCAGTTCCCTGGAGGAACTACCACCCAAATTCTTAGAGGTCCAACTACTAGCCAGGGTTGGCCCTGCTTAGCTTCTGTTGGGTTTTAGCTTGGCTGGGCTATCCAGGTCAGGCTATCCAGTCCTTCTGACTGCTGCTGTTCAAATGATGAGCAATTATACTGATTGGTAACTGCAATTCAAACTATCCCTATGTTATTGCTATCAGATTGTAGACTGAATAATTGAGTGACAAAGACAAAGACTGTCTGTTATGTCTCTTGAATGCTAAAATATCTGAGAGAGAGAGAAGCAAAACAGCATAAAGGAATAATTGGACCATTTCTGCACAAGGAATATGTTCCCAGACTGCCTTTGAATGTTGGAGGCTTTTAGAGTCCCCTCCACACGATGTCGCCTGCATGTCGAGGCTGTCCTGTAGCTAGGTCATGATTTGGCCATTTTTAACTCATGATATCAGGAATTGCCAAAACTGGATTTGCCACCCTAAATTGTGCATCCAGTGAGCAACCAGTGAGCAACTTATCCGTACAGGGATAAGACTGTATGAAGGGGAAAATGCATGGTAGTCTTGGCAGCTTTGTCCCACCCTTGCACCCGCCCTCCCCTCTCCATTTCCTGCTCTGAGTAATTTTTTTTTAATGGCATGGTCCGCATTGCAGCACTACCTACATTGTCAAAGGTAAAATAAAATCTTTAAAGTGTCTGTGGTCTTTTTGGGATCAGGCAGGCAAAACACAACCCCTTTTCTGTTTTCTGGAGGTGGGGAATGAGCTGGGAAAGAAGGGGGGGCAGGTGATCAGGCTGCCTTCTCCCGATAATACAGGGATCTGTGCACCTTGTTTTAAAGCCAACCATTAGCACAAAATGTCTTTTTGGGCTCCAGGGACCATGTTCCGCATCTCAGAAATCCACCCTACAGGTATAAACTGCAAAAGAACATAAATTCCAAAAAGGGTGGGGAATGCTGTATTGTTCTGGCATTTCTCCATTGCAATGGGGCAGTGTTGATTTCTATTAAAAATACATCTGTGTTGAGGCATTACCACATAGCAATGTGGAAGTACAATGTGGAAATGCCGGAGTGGAGGTAGAAGTTCGGCTTCTTTTCCCTTACAGCCTCATCAGGAGGCAAAAAACTGTGATGGGGCAGAGGGAAAACGCGGGAGGGGTCTCCCTATAAGGAGGGCTGCAAAGGTGAGATTTACCATTCCGTGTTTGCAAGCAGGAAGCCACTCGTGTTTTAGCCCTCCAAGCGGAAATGGTCCCAATTTCACCTGCTTGGGGTTTGCTTGATTTGGTGATGAGAAAATCAAGTTAGAAAAAGTTGCCTTATAGCTTGCTTTGATCTTTCAGTGACCATATCACTTCAAATATGGAATATTTTTCAGGCATCTATGCTAAGCATATTTCACAGAATCATAGAATATCAGAGTTGTATGGGACCTCTTGGGTCATATTTAAAATCCTTAGAAGATTAGAATGATGATTATATTGTAATAGTACTACTAAATTAGTAGATTACTAAGTGGTTTTTGGTACATCTCTGTAGGTTGATGTTTGTTTGTTTATTTATTTATTTACTGTCCTCCCCAAAGGCTCAGGTTTCAATAAACCTGATATGAACAGTCAGGTGGCTCTTTTTAGAGGCAGGGAAAGTGGTTGGTGAAAGAGTATAAACCCAAACATTTCGCAGCTGGAGATGACATACAATATTCTGATGTACTTACAGGCAAAGAGAAGTGCAGCGATTCACACCCTTGGATATTTGGGCTGGATGTGTTGATGCTTTTATTGATCTTTTCTCTATCAATGTGCAAAGTGTTTTACATGGATTATCTTCAGAATAGCTGGGAAACAATCAATTAGGTTGAAGACTGCTTGACATACAGTAGGAAAGAGTGGCTACTGTATGGGGTTATACAACTGATAGCATACAGAAATTTTACTCATGTTATTTTGTTCTTTCACATATTTTTTTTCATTTTCTCTGTTACAAGTATTATACTTGTCTGGATTCTGCTATTAAAAATCATTTCTATTCATTCCCATTTCAATTTCCACTTGTAATCTTTTTGTTTTCCACTGAATTGGGACAAAATTGTCAAGGACTATACTGGTTATATGAACCTCTTGTGGCGCAGAGTGGTAAGGCAGCAGACATGCAGTCTGAAAGCTCTGCCTATGAGGCTGGGAGTTCAATTCCAGCAGCCGGCTCAAGATTGACTCAGCCTTCCATCCTTCCGAGGTCGGTAAAATGAGTACCCAGCTTGCTGGGGGGTAAATGGTAATGACTGGGGAAGGCACTGGCAAACCACCCCGTATTGAGTCTGCCATGAAAACGCTAGAGGGCGTCACCCCAAGGGTCAGATAAGACCCGGTGCTTGCACCGGGGATACCTTTACCTTTACCTTTATACTGATTATAGAAAGCCTCTTCCTTGTCCATTGTCAAGCAGACAGGAGAAAATATCCCCATTCCTGAGGCAGCTACATTTCTCACTTGCACAGGCAATACAGAGGTGTAAACTGGTATGTTAGTCTCCATTTCGAGGTCTTCCAGGGTCTAATTTTTAAAATTCCCCTCAGTTGCACAATCCAGTTTTCTTCAAAAACAGAATAAGACTATAGCTGAGGTATGTATGGAGATATTCTGTTTGACATATGGGCATTTTTACCTTTTAATTTTTGTATTATATATTTTAATCTCCATTATCTTTACAGAGTGGTGGTCCTAGACAATATTTATTTTAGAAGGTGGGCTCCAAAAAGAAACACTTTAGAAACATTGGCTGGGGCTATACCAAACAGTAAGTCATCACCATTCTTATGAACATCAAACATATACAATAAATTAGACTTCCTTTAAAAGAATAAAAAGCGGCAAAGACTTATCAGCAGCCGCCATTGATGCAGCGGAGGAGCAGGCGGCAAGAAGACACGTGGGAGGGGGAGGTTCAAAGCCTGGTTGGCGCCTGGGCGTGGGCTCAGGGCGCCTTAAAAGGCGCCATGTGGAGGAGCCCTGCCTTTTGCACCAGGCTTGCCGCCCGAGCAGCTTCCCTCCCACCCACCCTGTTTTGTTGGCTGTTAAGCTTATGTCTGTATGGCCACTGGATGATGTCTTTATATTGCATTTTGTCACAGCTGGCGGTTTTGGCATGGGATGGAGCCTGTTTGGGGGGAGTTCGGTCTGCGCATCGGACTCCCCAGGTTTGGGACCTCTCTACGAGGTGGCAGGTCTGCGAGCAGGGCTGACCCGGCTGGGAAGGCTTGGGGCTCGCAGTGCCAGGTAGCCCGGGGTGGGACCAAGAAGGAGGTGGGCACCTCTCCTTGGCACCCCGGGGCTTACAGTGCCAGGTGGCCTGGGGCGGTGGCCGAGGGAAGTGTGCGCTTCCTCTTGGCGCCCCAGATGGACACTTCCCTATGGTGGGAATCCAGTGGCAAGGGGACCCGCGTTCCTGGTGGGGGAACCGGGTGGGCCCCAGGGCGCCACTGGCTCTTCCTATGGATGGGATCCCAGCAGCAAGGAGGCCTGTGTTCCCAGCGGGGGATCCGGAAGTACTCCAGGGCGCTGCTGGGTCCGGGTTCTTGTGGTCTTCTGACTGCAAGTCAGGCTCCCTCTCCCATGCTGTGCCAACACTCCTGTGGAGTATTAATAAAGCTGTGGCCTTGTTTAAGCCAACTAAAATGTGTGAGTGTCTTCCTTGAGCCCAAAATGCCCTCCTGCAAGTCAATATATGCTCATTCTCACATGTCTTTAACATTAATTTTTCCAGGATTTTTCTTGACCACCCAGCAAAACTTTAGAATTTATTTTTAGACAAGAGAGCATTGAGTAGTATACATTGACCCCTGAGGAAGACCCTTGTGGGTCAAAACATGTTTGGTGTGTTGTTCATATGCAGTTAGATATGTATTGTTTTTACTTTGTTTTAAATATATTATTAGTGCTCTTTAATAAGTATTTGTAATAATTTTTTAATATTGTTTTAACATTATTTTGCTGCTGAACTTTTGAATTCCTGACTTTGTCCAGGTTGGTTTTCAGTTCCCGTTTTGGTTTTGCAAACTCTTTTAGTTAGGCAAGACAGGTATATATGTGGTGATCCCCCCCGCCCCCCAGTCTGTATCATACCAGTACAATTGAAAGAAACAAGTAGCAAAGTATTGAAAGAGAATTCATGGCCATACGTATTTTGGAATGTCATTTCTCTTTTTGTTCAGATTAATTATAGCAACTAAATTAATAGAATTTGTCCAAACACACACTCCAAACAAGAAACAATGTTTAAACATACATCTATTTCACCATGGGTTCATACCAGAAATCCTCAGCTTTCAAGTTCCCACTGCATGTACATGTAGCAGAACAGACATCTATAGCAACTTAAAATGTGATAACATGTACTGCATACACATTATCTGCAATATCTAAGCAACAGGACTTTTGTGAACAACACTCAATAAATTCCATGGGTGACCATTGGAACATATACCTCCTGCATACAAACTTTGTATTTATTATATAACATTCATGGAAAGAATATGGAATTGTCAGGATTTTCACTCCCTATTCTTTTGGGATGTATTTTTCATGGCTACTGAAGGCAAGGGAAAACAAGGTTCCAAAGTTGTTTAGATTCTCAGGCTGAAGGGCTGGTGTGTTCCTGCTGCTTTTTTTGCAGACAAACTTGATGGCTGACAACAGATGTGCCACAGACAGAATGCTTTGCACTGTCTTTTCTACCACATCTCCATCTCATTCAAAATACAGATTTCACAGTGTCCCCAGGAGGCATATTCCCTGCACTGGGAATTTGCTCATCTCCTGAGATGGGGGAGATCAAAGTTCTGTTTTGGATCAGTTGAGGATATTGAGGAATCGCAGCCACCACACAAGTACTTTCCATCCCCGTTGTCAATATCATATGTGAAACCATTTGAACTGTAATTCATCTATTGCAGTTATATTATGTATGCGTAATATATTTTTTTGACTTTGGTTTTATTAAATGTACTGGATTGAATGTTGACAGTTGTATAAATCATTTTAATTAATTTATTGAGTGGCTTTAAGGGATAATTGCAAAAGTTTTTGAGAGTCCTAAAGGAAGGTAAATTATAATTCCAATTTTCCTCCAGCTTTGGAAGAAAGCCAGAAGAGAACAATTACCTTTACATCCCCCCTCCCCATCAATTTGGGTATTAGGACAAGGAACTTAGCATGTTTGTATGGCTTAGACACTGACAGATTCTTCAGGGACCTGATTCCTGGGATGTTCCCTTATTGCAGCCTTACTGATTAACTGGGGGCAGCCAATATTAAACTATCATTAAATGCTTAATTCATTCATTTGCACCTATTAATGGATTACTCCCTGCATCCCAAACAGAAGTACTTCAATAGTGTGTTTATGCAGATCATATGGAAAAACATATATGGGGTAGGGGAGAGAACAGGACAGAATGCAATTTCCTTTTCCTTTACCCCACAAACTCATCATAACTTGAAGTCAACCAAGTCAGCATTTTATACCAGCCGCCACTTTGACATGACAGGCATGGTATTTTCATACTAACAGAATTGCTGAGGAAATTCTCCCTAGCAAAAGTTTGTCATGAGAAGGATTGCATAAAATAACAGATGGGTAGGCAACAGCTGAAATTAATTCATTTCAAAAGAAGACCCAGTCCCATGGCTACTATGGACTGGCTCTCCTTAATGCTCATAGTTCAAAAGCGAGATTGAGAGGGATTCTTCCCTGAAACTGAAGGTCGAGTTTTGATCCATAAAGGTTGGCAGCTTTGTGAGCAATGAGGAATTTTTACTTTAACTCTAGCCATTGAATCCGAAGAGTAATTGCCACCCTGGAAAGGTAATTACATATGCTATTGTTTATACACATAATAGGCCTGGAATGCATGTTCTGCAGATAGAAAAAAAAAGAGAGAGAAGAAAATCCTGCTTTCACATTGGGGCGGTACACAATGTATAGTGACAGAACGCCACAAATAGCATTCATACTCTTGCATGTTAATGGGCGATTTCTCTTGGTGTGTGTATTTAAGGGAGGGGGAAGGGATTTGAAGCAAAGAAGGGGAGGGAAGGCAGTGAAGGTTTCAAAAAACAGTACCATGTAAATACAAGTGATTTCTGTCTCTCTTTAAAAAAAAACAAAAAAAATCCAAGGAATCATGAGAAATGTTTTTGAAGTTTCAAAGGGACTGCACTGGTTTCTTACCCCATGGGAATATTAATTAGTCCCAAACTTGTATAATTCATTGAACAATACCATATGTGTTAGCAAAAGGAATTACAGGCAAGGCTTTGCTACAGGGGAACTTGACTTGAATTGCCCTGAAATTGGACCAAGCAGCTTGACAGAATATTGGATAGCATTCTGAAGCATCCCACTGTGCCAAGAGTCGAACACACGCACAGAAAAAGAAAAAAAAGAATCCGAGTGACCAAAGTCTTCCTTACCCATTTAACTCTTGTATCTATTTCTATCATCCTCATTGCCAAAATATGTTAGAAATAAACAACCAGAGGGACTCGGTGACCTTGATATTCTTTCTGGGCAGTTGGTGTGCAAAGGATATTTCAAAATATTGCATGGCTCATGATGACACCAAGCCAAAGAATACTTCTGTATTATAATATTGAACTGGGCATTGTCAGAGGCTGAAGCAATTCATGGCAGGTTATTCTCTGTTGCGGTGTCCAGCAAATTGCATGACCAGCTTGTTAGGCTTGACAACAGCGCTTTTCCTAACAAAGGCCTCAACAGCGCAGAGCAGCAGTGGAATGTCAAAATGAGCGCATTTCACACACAGATGTGTGACCATAATGGCTCTAAGAAGATGCATGTGGTGGAGAGGAGAAGGGGGTTGGGGAAGGCTAACAGCTAGTGTGGAGGGGGGCATGGTCCCACTGACCATTTTTAATCCATCCTTCTGTAAACAATTCAACATTTTCATTGTTCTCCAAAAACTAATAAAGAGAAACAAGCACTTTTCATTCATCTTGAAGTAATTTTCTGTCAGGTTCAAGCCCCTTGTGGCCTACAGCTTGTGCACAGCTAGCTGCGTGATACAACAACTATTTCAATTTATTTTACAAACTCCTACCATTCAAATGTCAGTTAGTGTTCGCCAAGCCGGCATCTGAAATTGTGCAGTTAACGAGTTTTACAACATTTCTATCAAGAGAAACTGTTTAGCATAACTGACTCTTAAGGAGTTATTATACCTCTAAAAATCCATTTTAAGGGGCATTATTTAAATAAAATAGAAAAACGGTTCACTGCCTTTTAAAGGGGCT
Organism: Paroedura picta; assembly: GCF_049243985.1. Taxonomy (NCBI): domain Eukaryota; kingdom Metazoa; phylum Chordata; class Lepidosauria; order Squamata; family Gekkonidae; genus Paroedura; species Paroedura picta. The sequence goes on along the minus strand of NC_135375.1, from coordinate 42,288,886 downwards.
ACAAAAAAAGTCCATCAGATCCAGTGCAGTAATCCTCAGCTTAAAGCACTCTCGAGAGCACTTCTGGGAATTATCAGCATAATGAAATGTTTTGTGAAATGTCCAGATAGATTCCTCTACTCAACAATTTTATGGCACCATATTTATTTTCTGCCCCCCCCCTTTTAAAAAAAAGAAGTGAATTACTTTTCGAGGAGATGACTCTACACTCTGTAGATTAACTGAACACATTATTACCAAGGTTATAGTCGAAGGGAGAACTCAGTTTGCAGCATCGTCAGTGTAAGACTAGGAGAAAGACCAGCCTTTTATTCTGTCCTCCTCTCAAAATGGGTTAAACCACAATGAAGGCTTATGCAAATATGCCTTCTCCTTGTACCTCATTTCCCATACTCTTAAACAACTCTGTTAGACATTTGCACCTGTAAAAAGACTTTATTGGAATCAGTTTAGATTCTCTGTAGGTTAATTAAATGAACAAACAGGAAATAAAAAGTTACAATGAAAAAGAACTGATTTAATAGGCTGATATTTCTAGATATTGAAATTAAAAAGAAATAGACTTCACAAATTAACCATGGTGGCCAATGACCCAAAGCTAGTTTGATGGTCACAGTCCATAATAGGGGCATAGCACATAATAGTAAGTTGATCTTACATATTAAATTACCTAATGGGGTTAAAAACCGCACTTGAAGCATAAATGACTTCATCATATCATAGTTGTATATAAAGTGAATACTAGAAGGCCAAAAATGCATTTCTAAATAGACCATGCAATGCCTTTATACTTTGTAAGCCATATTTGCTTAGGCAGAGCAGTATTTATATATTCTTCTTTTCTGTTCTTTCTCTTCTTTTCCCATTTGTTCTTCACAGCCTTTGGCATTGTTAGCTGGTTTGGCATGATTGTTTTTGTTTTACCTTTTGGTAAAGTACTTAATTATTATAAGGCAATGTATAAATAATTAGTCAGACCTACAAGTTGAAGGCCATTTGCTATGATAGTCAGCATGAAAAGAAATATTGGATTACCACCTGGGGGAATAAGTACTAACCTATCACTTGTATTCAGGTATGCAGCCATGTTGGTCTGAAGCAGCAGAATAAAGTCTGAGTCCTGTGACATCTTTAAGACCAACTAAGTTTTATTTGTGTGCCTGCACACTTCATCAGATACAGTGACCCATGGGCTGACATTGGTCCCAAACGAATGGGGTTTTTATTGGGGTTTTATCTGATTTTTGTTACCCGCCATGAGCCATCTGGGAGTGGTGGGCTAAAAGTCAAATAAATAAAATATAAACAAATAAATAAACATCTTCACATATCTGTGAACTCTTATATTTGTATGCTTATTTACAGTGATTAACAGATTTTGATTACTGCCTTAATCTGATCTCAGCTATTATCACACAATCTTATGCATCTTCACTTTAGGCAGCCTTTCCTGGCAATTATCCCCCTCTATCTATATGTATTGTTTGAGGATATTCTGTTTCACTTTCTCTTATGAACTGTGCATGCACACAAATAAAACTTTGTATCACTTGTATAGCATTTTAAAACTTTTTTTTTAATACCCCACTTTTCACTACCAAAAGGTGTCCCAAAGCAGCTTACAAAATATTTCTCTTCCTCTCCTTATAACACACAGAGTGAGGTAGGGGGACTGAGAGAGCTCTCTGAGAGAACAGTTCTAAGTTTATTTCTAAGAGAACTGTGCCTGGCCCAAGGTCACCCAGCTGGCTGCATGTGGAAGAGTGGGGAATCAAACCCAGTTCACCAGATTAGAAACGGCCACACTTTAACCGCTATATCATGCTGGTCCATGACATTTGGTACATAATTGTTACAAGTTACAGTTTATTTGTTACTTTTGTATACCACCCTCCCCTGAGGCTCAGGGCAGTTCCATCCTTCCTCAGTGCTATGATTCTGCTTCCCCCACATTATCTGACCATTGGATTACCACCTGAAAAGCGCCAAACTAATGAACACTAAGGCTTGGTTGATCCATAATGTGAAACCATTTTAACTACTGAGCCATCATGAGACCATGAGAAAATGGCTAATAGAAAATTATGCCGGTTAGAACATAAGGATTTTCTACTGTTCTGCTGTGTGCTTCAGATAGTGGCCAAGACAAAAAAAGAGGAACAAACATATCCATTCTGCACATCTGCCAATGTTGCTGGATGTCCGCAGCAGCCCGATCCGCTACAATTTGTAGTGGAATTTTGACATTTCGCACAGTGCAAATTGTAGTGCAATATTCATGCATTGGCTCCAGATTGGAGACTGAATGAGGTTCAAAGTGCTGGTGCTAACCTTTAAAGCCCTAAATGATCATGGGTCAGTGTACCTATGGGACCAGCTTTCCCCTTATAACCCCTCAAGAGCACTAAGATCTTTGAGTAAACTTCTGCTCAGGGTCCCTAGCCCCAAAGAAGTGAAGTTGGCTTTGACCAGGGCCAGGGCCTTTTTGGGCTTGGCCCCAGCCTGGTGGAATGAGCTCCCAGAGGAGTCAGTTGTTGAGTCAGTTCTGCAGGGCCTGCAGGATGGAGCTAGACCACTGGGTTTATGGTTGAGGCCTGAAATAAGACCCACCAAGAATAGCTGGCCTCACTGCTGGGAGGGGGGAGAGAAGAAAAAACAGAAGATCATCTCCATGCCAACCCTCACCATCGGGCAAATTACTTTAAGAGGCAGTAGTTATATTAACTATATTGTAAATGTTTAAATCTTTTAAAACTTTAAGTCATTTTAATGCTGTTATCTTCCCTGAGTGATGCAGAAAAGCAGGATACAAATTTAAAAAAAATATTATAATTAAGGTAAGTGAGTGCAGGAAAAGCAAGGCTGGGTGTTGATGGGATTAGTCCAAGGATGAGTCAATAGGTTTTGGGAGGCTTATTTTCCCCGATTATGCATATCTCTGGGGTGTGGAAGGGGTAGTAGACAGTCAACCACTCTTACTCACACTTCTAAGTTACTTGTCCAGGCTTGTTCCTGACTGGTGTCCATTTTTTTTCCCATTTTCTGCCAGGCAGTGTCTTGAACTTATGAATTTTGGGGTTCTATTTTAAGGAAAGTGTTTATTGTTATTCTAGCTATAAACTGCCCCCCCACCCTGTGTGTAGAGGGGTCTGACTGCTAACACAGGAACCTGTGCCTAATGGCTGAGTTGCCCTACATCAGCTCATTTGGATCAGTCTCCCACCCATTCCTCTTTTAATACACATAATAAGACGCTTAACCACAATATTGCCATGGACCACTTTCTTTCACCTTTCTTGTCCTCATTTCTTATTATCATTCTCACATTCACCAGTGAAAAAGTGTAACTATCTCCCTTACCAGTAAAAAAATAGATCTCTTCCACATATTTCTGGTAAGGGCTTTGAGAAGGAGCCTGTCTAATGGCTTAAGTGCCACTCAGTGCTTAACACCAACTCAGGGTAGCTGTCCCATCCCTGAGTGCCTCCTCCTCCAATTGGGTTGCCTATCTGTCCAGCGGCCAGCCACTCACCTTCCGTCCCCCACCCCTGACCACCCCTCCTCCTTCCACTTCTCTCTGAGGCTCAGAGGCTGAGATCCCTGCTGTAGCTGCTCCTGCTGGTGAGTTACCTAACAGCTGCATGCAGCCTTTCCAGGTCCTGGGGGGAGGGGGAGGGGTTTGCAGAATTCTTCCCTCCCCCCCAACTTGCACTCATTGTATTTCTGAATGCAATCGGCTTGGCCCTTAGTACATACATAAGCCTCCAACTGGAAGTCATGTTACAACAAAATTCCTGAATTTTTCTTTCAGATGTTACTTTAGAAGATAACAATCAGATATGCAATGTACTTGCACACCATCTGCTTACCACTTCCTTTAAATTATGACTTTTATTTTGCAGGCATATACTAAAGGTTTAGTGTGCACCTTCTAAGTGAAGTTTATTTCATGTTTACGTCACTGTGCCATCACTGCAATAAACAAAAATGCTGCAAGTGCTAAATCGTGCATCTCTATAACATGTGTTTTAGTTAACATATGCTAAAAATGTATACCTGGCTCACACTTTACAGGTTGCATGTATACTTTAATTGACATATACCCACTCAAAATAGAAAGTGTCTAGTAGCCCACAGCAATTGTTTCAGTTCAGTGAATGGATGGGAAATCAGCATTAGGCTTGGGGCCAAAACAGATCTGATGGAGATCACAGTTTACCATCAGGCTGTAAAAAGTAAATTGTGTGCAGCTGCAATTTTTATGTGAGAAGGGATAGGGGATTTAACTCTTAAAGATCTGCTTGCCTTCATTAATCTGTACTGGACTTCCTACTGTTATTAGAAATTTTAAAGGAAAAAAGACGTGCCTCTTTAAAGCCTGTCTTTTTTCTTTAAAAGTTTTAATAATAGCATAGGAAACCTGGTTTTAATAAGCAAAACCAAGCAGAACAGGATAAATGCAGCCCAGATCCAAATAAATATGTGCACATGTGCACACACTGTGCCTTTTACAGACTGATGGTGAGCCACAATCTTCATCTTATCTATTTTGTCCCTCCTGTACATGAAGCTTTTGAGGAATGGTAACTCTAATGACCCCCTCCCAATAACAGATCTCCCATCATCCTATTCGTACTATATTTTGGTCATTTTCTCCAAGTCACAATGTGACCGCACAGCCATCAGTAATGGCCTCATTCTTTCAAGAATTGACAAGACAGATTTGCTATTCCCAATGTCAAAACCTGCACTTCTAAAATGGCATTTAATGAATTGGCATTGTAGTAGTTGCTAGACTGTGAATGTAGGGTAATTATGACCACTTGGAGAGATAGTCTCTGAAGTATGCCATGACTTCTCTGCAATCTAGGATTTGTGATATTAGGAGGACATGCACAGTGGAAGTCAATTAAGAGGTCTATGCCACAGGACAATCAGTGCTCTATTTAAATAGTACTAGGGGCAACGCCTGTTGTATCCAGGAATACAACGGGCGCTAGACCTTGGCGGTTGGAAGAGGAGGGGGAGGAGTTGTCCAGTCTGTAAGGGCATGGGGTTGAATGTGTGTGTTGTGTGGGAGGTTGTGATGGCATGGTGGCAAATGAGGGCGTGGGTGTGGAGATATGGGTGTCAAGAACCTGTGGTTTGGAATGTTCATTGAATATGGGAGAGGACTGACCTTTGGGAATTGTGGCATAGTGGATACAAATGAGTTTTTCAGAGCCATGTATTCAGATATGTGAAAGGAAAATCAGATTGGAGACTCTTCTTAGGGGGAGATTACATGGCAACCAATTCCTCCTAGTTCTGTGTCATTTCCCTTCTGGTGTGAATTAGGCCACAGACACCGAAATGTCCCCTTGCCCTAATGCACATGGGGTACTCACAGTACACAGATGTCCACCCTGCTCCTTCTGTCTCCATTTTTTCACTGTTGATAAAATGTTATACGCCCACATGCTGCTTTCATAGTTGCTCCTTAAAAGAAGAACTGGATTTTTGTACCCTATTGTTTACTACCCGTAGGAGGCTCAAAGCGGTTTACAAACACCTTTTCCCTTTGTCTCCTCACAACAGATAACCTGGATGTGGGGCTGTGGGAGGTCTGAGAGAGTTGGGAATGGGCCACAGTCACCCAGCAGGCCTCAAGTGTCTCAAAGTATTTTCCAATCATCTTCCCTTCCTCTCCCCATAGCAGATTCCCTGTGAGGGAGGTGGGATAGAGAGCCCCACTTGGAAGCTGGCAACCCTAAGAGGAAGTCTCTCTGTACACAGCAGTCTTGACCTTAGTAAGGTTTTTTATACTGTTTTTTTATTTGCCAGGCCAAGGTTGAAAAAAGTCATTAAAGTTCCAATGTCTCTCCAGCCATTTACTTGTTCACTATTTACCATTTTAGGCTGTAAATATTCTTTATTTAGATCTTCCTGCACTTTCCAGACTCACAGGACTGATGCTGTGGTGGTCAGCTGCAGACTGGCAGCGATGTCTCCAGATTGCCCCTGGCTGGGCTGGGTGGACGGGTCCTGTCAGAACTTTGGCCCAGTGATTGGGCCAAAGTTCTGAGTGGGTGTGACCTGTCTGAGTCAGGGCCCAATCCGGACATGCGAAGCATATCCCAATTGGGCTTTGCCTCTGACAGGCCATGCCCACTCTCCGCCCACTTAGCTCTTAGCAAAATATATATAATAACAACTCCGGCTGTTACAGATGAAGAATCTGGTGCAAAGATTCTCTAAAACTGAGAATGGTGCCTTTCTAGGAGATACAACTGCATGACTATAGACATATATGAAATATTTCTATTCAGAGCTGGTACATTTGCTGCTTTTTGTGGTATTATGTAGATACTCATGGTGAGATATTATTTAAAACAGGCACTTAGAAACCAAAAAGGATTCTATCACTTTGGTAGAGTGGTCAAGAACAGCACTCTCTGATCTGGAGAACTGGGTTTGATTCCTCGCTACTCCACATAAAGCAAGCTGGGTGACCTTGGGTTGGATACAATTCTATCAGAGCTCTTTCAGCTCTACCAGCATCACAGTGTATCTGTTTGGGAAGAGTGAAGGAAGGCGATTGTAAGCTGCTTTGAGATTTCTTTGGATAACCTCTATTTTTCGTTAAGAATAGGTACCCCATCCTCTGCTCTCTTTCCTTGCCTTTTCCCTTTACCGAGGCCAACAGTGCTATGGGCTGATAGAAAACAAGGGCAACTTGCTGCCACTAAGTACTTTTACATGAAACCACAGGCACTGAGAGATCTCAGAATTTCTCCTTCTTCTTTGCTAATGCCTTGCAACGCTCCTGTCTGATGTGCATGCGTGTTGGGAAGGAGGAAAGCATTAGCTTCTGCATCTGTGCTTTCCCCTACCATGTTATCCAGAGGTAGACCACATATTGTGGGAGAGGTAAAGTTTGGGCTTTTCTTTATCCTCCTCCCCATGCATCCGTACCTCTGTATAGGCCTGCATTCCCACCAGCTCTCTCTGTCTCTCATCTGTCAGCACCAGATGTAGCTACTTGGTCGATACCCTCCACATGTGCTCTGCCTGTCTGCTACTGTGTACAAGCAAAGCCTGGCCTCCCTCCTGTGGCAGATGGGCTGGGTGCAAGCTGGAGCTGCAGCATCTTCCCCCTTTTGAGCTTCTTCATCGAGCTTCTTCATCTATCTCCCCAAGATGACCTATTGAGGTAAAACAACTCTTGTGGGTTGTATCTATCATTCTTTGTCCTGCCTTGTTTTCTTTTTCCTTTCTGGTACATACACACAACAGCCCCAGAATGGAACAACTCAGGCAAATGTGTCCTGCCCCTACTCAGTCTTCAAAGGTTTTGCCAGAGCCAATGAGGATATGCAATGATGATCAAACAATGGGAATACTATGCACAGCAACACTAATTAGGATGATCTTATTTGGTGGGAAGATGGACAAGTATGTCTGGTTGGCAGACAATCCTGTCAGGCTTGTGTCTGATGACTCTCTCTCTCTCTCTCTCTCTCTCTCTCTCTCTCTCTCTCTTTTTGCAGTTTGTTGCATCTTCTGCTGTCCAAGAAAACAAGAAAAAATATGAAGGACTTGCATAACCATCAGTATCTGAAGAAGTGGACAGTGACTCACAGATCTCATTCCCTGCCACAACTTTTGTTAGTCTTTAAGGTGCTACTGGAATCTTGCTCTTTTCTATTGTATCTGTTAAACAGGAAGATTTTCATCTACTGCTGACATCTGAACATAATTTTGTTCAGACTCAGAGCATTTTCTAATAGAGATGCTATTGAATTTTTTCAGCTCAGGTTTTGCTTCTACCTGACATAAACTGAACCTTGTTTTCTGTTCCCACTTGTTGATTTTTTCTCATTCAAATATAAATAAAATATTTTATTTGCATATCACCCAGTCTCAAGGCAGTTAACAACATTTTAAAAACAATTCACAATAAATAATAAAACAGTATATAGCTTGGTGTAGTGGTTAGGAGCACTGACTTCTAATCTGGGGAGTTGGGTTTGATTCTGCGCTCCCCCACATGCAACCAGCTGGGTGACCTTGGACTTGCCACAGCACTGATAAAGCTGTTCTGACCGAGCAGTGATATCAGGGCTCTCTCAGCCTCACCCACCTCACAGGGTGTCTGTTGTGGGGAGAGGAATAGGAAGGCAACTGTAAGCTGCTTTAAGCCTCCTTCAGGTAGAGAAAAGTGGCATATAAGAACTGACTCTTATTCTTCAAGTGTCTATTGTGGGAAGAGGAAAGGTAAGGTAGAGAAAAAGTGGCATATAAGAATCAATTCTTCTCCTTCTTCAAAACTGCTTCCTATATGTCTTATATGTCTTTCTTAGCATCAGTATATGAAAATGATTTTCATGATATGTATAATTATGTGTGGGTATAAATGGCTTCAAAGAAGCCACAGAGTCACTGAAGCAAAAATCGATTTATCGGAAGTATTCAAAATAATTACATAGACCTTTCCACATTGGAAATTTGCCACGCCTTACCACTCATCATGTGGTGGGGCAAATTCCTGGTTCTGCTCGATGTTGGTGTCGGGCTGGGGCCATTGCTGGCATGGGCTAAATCAGGCCCTCTGTTGCCTCACGCAAGGGAATGAGGATATATCCCTGCTTATGTCCGGTCAGGCCCATCCTCATGCAATACTGTATTCCTAAACAGCAAAACAAACAAAGCCCTCTCCACCCCAAAGTGGGGCAGATGAGGGGCCACCAGCAAAATGCTCCCCGGTGTGGGAGCAGGAAGAGGTGAGGCAACATGCCCTGGTGTAAGCACCCAGTGGCAGCCTGGCACTGGCCTGGTGAGCTGCCTAAGTGTATAAGAGGTCATACAAAAATTAAAAAGTATACTTAATTGCTTAGTAAAAACATGTCCCTTCCATAACTACAGCCAGTGGCACTGGAACAAGTGAAAATGGTATCTACCCTCATGGTCCTATATTGGTTGCTGTCATCCCATTCTCTACTCATCTCTAGAGCATCTTGCTGTCCATGGGAGAAAAACCCATTCGGCACACATTGGATAATGCACTTTCAGTTTGCTTTGTGCAGCTGGCTTTTCCTGTGCAAAACAGGACAATTTACTTTTAAAATGCATTGAAGTGTATTATCCAGTGTTTGCAAAATGAGAAGGACATGGGAGGACCAGAATCAAATCACCATACCGCCATCAAATTCACTAGGCAAACTTCAGGCCAGTCAAGTGATCTCAATTTACTCTAGAGTCTCCTGCAGGGTTGTTGTAGACATAGAGAACTATGTATGCTCTCTGTTGTTCCTTGAAGAAATGGGTAAAAATACAACAGGCATATTGTTAAAGTATAACAACAACAATAAAAAACAAAAACTGAGAGGGGAAAAAAGGTAACAAACACATACAGCTAAATAGTAAATTCAGAGGCTATTTTTATTCTTTTTGATTGGTATCAGTGAATACTTAGTGATCTAGCTCATGAGTTTAAACTCATGCCACCTAACTCATTTACTCCTACAAAGTTGACAGTTAGCTTTCCCAAACTGCCAAATAATTTCTGGGTAAACTAAAAATATAACTGATAATATGTCAGTGCTTTGCTACACAAAGAGGTTAAACATTACAGCTAATTTCCTCACTGAAATCCAATCCAGGGATTAGCAACAATGGAGAATCTGTTTTATTTGCATTTAATTTGTACCTTCACACTATTATCTCCTATGTTTTAGTTTCAGGAAATGTGGTCTCCAGCTATTATAACCACGTTTCATGCTGCTGTTACACTGTTATTTTTGCTCTAGGACTGGAAACAACTTATACTGACAAAAAACAAACGAACTGGGATATTTAACTTTATTTAACCTAGAACTGTGTCTAAACAACAGCAAAAATAATCTTAAGTATATTCTTAATATGGGACAGTTTGGGACAGAAAATCCATATCCTTTTTAAAACATTACAAATCATGTATCTTTCAAAAAACCCAACAACACGAACAATATAATCAAAACTAGCAGTTATGTGGGCAATAAATAACATCTTTATTGACTTGGATTGTTCAAGGTTTGTTTTTCTTTGTGCAATGTTTTATCTGTTTGGCTTTACTCTCTCCATTCAAGACCATTCCTGAGTACAGATATGTATATATACAGTTTTAGTATTATAAATCCTATTTGGTGGGAAAGGCCAGCGGAAAAGCAGTGCTGCATTTGTAGAAAAGGCAACTCTTTAAAAAGCTTCCATTGAAGTAAGGGTAACTCACAGTTTTTAGACTTTATACTGTAAAAAAGGAGGGGAGGGAAGATGGAGAGAAGCAGTAGTACCATTATGAAGTTGCCACCCCATGCATGCTTCAACAGTTCTTTACTCTTGGCTGGTCTGGCAGGAATGGAAAAAACAAGAGAGGGTTCAGTGTTCATTGGGGAGTGTTATTTCCAGAAATAGTTTGGTGGATGTGTCCTTTTCGGGTAAGTGGGAGACAACCAGAAGACCGCAGATGTCACGAACAAAAACACTGATTCCGTTCTTCTGAAAGATGTTTGTGGTACATTCAGTTTTCATATTTGCATAGCCTTTCACACAAAATGGCTGTTCACTATGTCTATCAGTCTGCTGAGCAGCAGAAAAATTACGAACAACTCTTCTTAGATACATCGGTGTCCACAGCTGAAATCAGCCCTGGAAGAAGAACCAAATCGATCAATGACTCTGTTCTTTTAAAAGTGTTGCTGAAAATGTGGCTCAGTTGTTTTGCTTAGCGGTGCCATTGAAAAACCAGATCTAGCTGTTCCCCCTTCTGCCGGCCTTCCAGATAGGAGAGTTTACAACTGGCACTGTTGTTTCATAATGACTGCATTTGTAATGGAATTTTATAAAGATGCGCCAAACTCAAAGCTCTACTCTTGTCAGCCTAGTGTAAACTCAACTGCATTTTAAAAAAGCTAATGCATTTTTGGTATATTCTAGAGGATCCATTTGCATTCCACACAATTAGTGGTAGACAGAGCTAACTATATCCAGGGGAAAAACCTCAAGACAACTGCTTTGCAGGCTATTAGTGCTTAATTTCTGAACGTCTAATTCTGCACATCTTAATTTCTAGAGAATAAGCTCAATTGAACTGGCTCCCCAGTTATGCAAAAATTGCTCAGACAAAACCAAGTGGACACCAATGTAATGAATGTGGTTATTAAATTGTTTCAATTGAAAGAACCCTATTCTTACGCCATCATAATGGGAACTATTTATCCCCACTGATCGGCCTGTCTCTTTCTACTGAGCTCTCTTTGATCTTGAAGCATATTGCAGTAGTGTGTCCTATTGAAAAGCAAAACTGGGGCAATTTTAATGCTTTTGTACCTTACCAGTGCTCTATTTTTTCACTGTTTAAAAATAGCTGTTAATTATAAGTGCAGTTTAAATGTCTCAAGTGACCCAGAAATGCAGGTTGGAAGGAGATGGATTGTGTGTCTCCTTTAAAACAGATGTACTTTCGCGGAACAGTCTGAAGTCCTCAAAATGTATCTTCTTTTCAGATTATGGGTGAGCTGCTGAACCGCCCACATTCTAAAATGGGAAGAGAAAACTAGATCTATATTTATCCTTGAATGATTCCCCCCCCCATCTTATAATACTTATAACACTGGGTGTAAGTTGTCATGGGTGATAGATGGCCAAAGGCTTTTCCCTTCTACTTTTTAGACCCCTGGGGACTATATGCCTCATTTAGTCTCCACCTCTCATGCCTCTTGACATAATCAAGCTATGTTTTAATAGAACACTTGGTGGTAATAATGATTCTAGAACTCAAATCTGATTTTTTATATTTGAAAAAAATGCAGAAATACCACAACTGGGAGATAGCCATTAACAGCTCCAGTTCTATTTTCAAGGAACCAGTTATAAGCAACAAATGATGGTCCCTAATGGGCAAGGACCTATCCTGCTAGATGAATGGGATGGGAATAAGTACTGTAGAGCAGGTGGGGATGTGCTTTCAGATGAATGTCTGTGTCCACTGCAGCTGTGCAAATGGGACCTGCTTTTGCTTGTACATCCCACTTGCTGGATAGTGGCTAGATAGACATCGTCGGCCATTATCACCATTGTGGGCCAAGGTAAAATCATTCTCAATCACAGTTCTTTACCTGCAAATGGATATAACAGTCAACTACTAAAAGGTATCTCTTGCATTTCAATTCTATTTGCAACCCCTCCCCCCATATCCATTTGTGTAGCTGTATCATGTTGACTGTGGATTTGCTTCATATATCTGTGGAAATATAACCTCTAGCCATGAAAGCTTGTGTCCTAATAGATCTATTAGATTTTAAGGTGGAACAAGATTCCTTCTTGAGTTTTACTACAACAGGTGGGAACACCTCCATGGAAATTGTCCTCGGAATTAATTGCTTAATGTGTGCCAAGTCCTCACCAGACTCAGGAGTTCATTTTTGAATCCAGTGCTGAAAATGGTACCCCTGAGAATGCACAGAATACCTTTCTTTTCACCAGGGAAACTTGCAGTCCCCTGCCTCTGCCATTTTATAAGTGAAGAGTTATAATTTATAATTGAGGCATTTCCTGTCAGAAGCCCAAATGATTTAGGAAATATAACAAAATTCCCTTTTAAAAGAAGAAATGTATTTACAGCAGAAGGCACAGTACATGTGTCTGAGAACAATGATCTTATTAAGTCCCTGAAGCAGCACACATGCATTTTCACTTCACAACCACCCAATTAAGTTAGGCTAAAGGAGAACTACTGGTTCAGGCATACCCTAAGGACGCTAGCTTTCAGGTAGGACCAGAGATCAGCTCTCATAGAGAAAATAGATACATTGAAGGGTGGACTCTATGGCACTGTACTCCACTGGGGTCCCTGACATTCCCAGGCTTCATCCTCAAATCTTGGGGAGTTCCCAACCTGGATCTGGCAACCCTACCACCCCATTCCCTACCAGTGCCCAGGGAAGCTTTGTAAGCTGATCTGTGATCCTTAGAGGAAGAATGGAGTAAAACTGATACAGATGGATATCCATTCGCTTTGTATTTACAAAATACAGAATAATGTGCTGCTCATTCTCACACAACCTCTATTTCAGCTCATGGAAAGATTGAAAAGATTGATTTTAAGGTCCATTCCACACAACTTAAACATAGCCAAAGTCTTACCTTTTGTAAATGCTATTAATTTAATGTTCCGCATGACGTTGTAAACAAATCGCCAAACTCCCGCCAAACTCCAGCAACAATCAAAATTTTATAGCGCTTAGGGAAAACTGGAATCCAGAAAACTGGATTCCCCCTGAAAAAAACACTACACTTTTGAGCACAAGCCACAACACTTCAGTGAAAGACATGTGCGTTCTCAAAATAGTGGTAGAAAGAATGTCCCACCCTAGCTCTCGCCCCCGAGCTTCCAGAGATGTGACCACCATTCCCCCCCCCTTAAACCAGCGAAAGCAACGAATAAGCAAGGCTTCTCTGTCTGAAGTCCCTCCACAAGCAATTCAGAAGTGCTTAACAGTAAAACAAAGCTCCCTTCTGCAATTGTCTTTAAAGTTCCTGAGTACAATACAGCCCCCTGTTTGACACTGCCCGTAATTTTGGCCAAAAATTGCACCCTTGGGGGGGATTTTTTTTTACTTGAAAAGAGTGTAAACAATTAAGTGCCAGCTCCTACACCAGCGAAAAAGGTCTTGAGACATCAAATGAACAAATACTTGTTGAGACATCAAATGAACAAATACTGATGTTTTCAGGTTTTTAAAAAACAGTTTTTAAAGGGAAAGGTGCTTTTCGGGAGCACGAACACGTTTCATTGACTGTTCTGTTTGATTGACGGCCAGGGGCAGGAAGAAGCGCGGAAAAATATTGCCTCCTTTGTTGCGATTCTGGCAAGACCGGAAACCTGTGGGAAATGAACAGACTGCTACTGGGACGTCAATATTCCACTAGAATTGAAGGTTCGCGGAATGACAAAATTCCACTATTAAATATATCGTTTCAGCATACTGCAAACATTTAGCAACATTGGTAATTGTGTGGAATGGCCCTGAATATTTTCATGACCAGGGTGACCACTCTTATGTTTGAAAATGGATGTTTTGTGCCAGGTAATTGATAGTAAAGGTAAAGGTATCCCCTGTGCAAGCACCGAGTCATGTCTGACCCTTGGAGTGACACCCTCTAGCGTTTTCATGGCAGACTCAATACGAGGTGGTTTGCCAGTGCCTTCCCCAGTCATTACAGTTTACCCCCCAGCAAGCTGGGCACTCATTTTACCGACCTTGGAAGGATGGAAGGCTGAGTCAACCTTGATCCGGCTGCTGGGATTGAACTCCCAGCCTCATGGGCAGAGCTTATCACTCTGTGCCACAAGAAGCTCTGAGGTAATTGATAGGCACATCTAATTCATTTAAATTAAGAAACAATAGCATTTGGAAATATACTGGACAGATTTTGAAGAATATATGCTGTTTCTTATTTGGAATATTGCCTACTGAAGTTAATAGGGATGATGAAGATGTTAAAGCCATCTGTGTTAAGCACAGTGCTGAATAAGAACCTTAGACTGAGTTTTATTCAGGTGATTATACTTGAACTTGAATCACTCTTTGAACTGAATGCAGTGCCTGGCTTTACTCTGTTTGGTACATCCCACTTTGCTTTTCACACCTTCAAAGATTTATTTACCACCATAGGATCATAGAGTTGGAAGGGACCTCCAGGGTCATCTAGTCCAACCCCTTGCACGATGCAGGAACTCACAACTACCTGCCTACCCAAGGTGACCCCAATTTCATGCCCAGGTGATCCCTCTACCAAAAATCTCCAGAATCCAGAATCCCTTCGACTGCCTGAATGAACTCTTTACTCCCTGGACTGAGTTAAGACATTCATTGCATCCTATCTGTCCCTTGGTATCCTGTTTTTGAAATACTGATTGCCTCTGTCTTCCTGGTAGCTCGTTTGTGCTTCTTTCCAGCAGAAAGCTGAGACCAACACAGGAGGCAGCTGGCTTTCCCCCCTTGCCTGGGGAAATGCAGGGTGGGAAGAGGCTGAGGATGGGGCCGCAGGGCCTTTCAGAGAGGCCAACATCTCTTCCAGCCAGCAAGCAGCAGGAAGAGGAAGAAGAGAACAGATTAATGGTCCTCATTGGGAGAGTCTTATCTCCTGATTGGCTGCACACTCCCAGGGAGGGCCAATCAAGTAGGGATTGAGTTGTCTGCATGCAATTTGAACTGATTTGCTCTCTTAGGCAGAGAGCTGCATTCATGGGGAGGAACTACATGAGCTCAAAAATGACCCTACAGCTTGCTCCTGAAATAATAGAGCACAGTTTGTCATATGCCTTCTTTCCATTTAACATAATTAATGGAGCAATAATGCGAAGGCACCATTGAATGAGAGCGAGGAAATGCAGAGAGTGGAGGTTTTTGGAATTATATTTTAAAATGTGGGCTCCAAATCAGACATTTTTTATATCACATAGATTAGTTGGAGCAGCACCATACAGACCTTCTTTACCACCTACAAGCCCCACAATTTTATGTATTTTAAAATAACTTGACCACTGAGGGAGACCCTTTGAGTCAAAACACGTTTGGTCTTTCCATGTGTAGTTTGAAATGATATACATACAGTATACAATTGTGATTTATCAAGCTTTAATTTTTAACTTCTGCACTTTATTATAATAACTATTTGCATTCTAAGATTATTCTTGTAGCTCAAACTTCCAGTCCCTAACTTGTCTAGTTAGGTTGGGTTTTAGTTCCCTTTTTTTGGTTTTGCAATGTCGAATGTGTTCATTTCATCCTTATGTATCTGCTGTGAATCAGAACTATGGCCCATATGCTGTATTAGGCAGAAAGATTTCTCCTGTGGATTACCTTGAACAAACAAGAGCTTTTTCTGGGTCATGCTCTTGCAATTCTACTCATTCATATTTGTAACTGTGTGCTTCAGTATACCTCAGCAAGCAAGACAGACTATGAATGAAGTAAATAAATAGATAAATATACCTCTGTTTTCATGACTGTGGTCTATTCTGTGGCACTATTCTGTTTATATTAAATTTGGTACATGGTAGTATATGAGGCGTTTCCAGGTGGTCTCTATTAAATCCATGGGTTCAATAAGACATGGACACTCAACTCCAACAACCAATAACTTTACTGTAACCAAAAAATGCTGAACAGGGATAACCAGAATGGGGGAACTTATATACACATTCATAACTCCCACTAAGATGTGCGGCAGGCTGTTAATGAAGGCCCGTGATTGGACCTTAAGTCTGTTCACTGATTGGCTGCACACTGGGAACCAGTGAATCCCAGGCATAGGTTTAGGATCTCAGTCTCTGTTCCTGAGCTCCTGTCTCCAAATGTCTGCAGACACAACAGTCTCCAACTCAGAGACTGGTTAGTCCCAGTCCTGGGTATCTTCTGTTGTAGATCAATGCAAAAAAGCAGAACTGGATTTCCTTTTACAGTTTATAACATATAGAAAGCGTGAAGTTTAACTACTTTTTTCTTTTATAGAATGGGATAGATAAACTCCTTTCAGTATACCATTGGATTCAGTTGGACTTATTTCTGAGAAAAGTTGTAGGATAGGGTTACTAGCCTTGGGAAATTCATGGAGGTTTGGGGGTTGGGACCTATAGAGGGTGGGGTTTGGAGAGGGGAGGGGCCAGCAAAGTATGATACCATAGAGAACAATTTCCAAAGCAGCCATTTTCTCCAGGGAAATTGTTCTCTGTTAGCTGCAGATTGGTTTTAATTCCAAGAGCTCTCCAGTCACTACCTGGTAGTTGGGAACCCTAGATGTGTGTGTGGTCAAGCTGCATGTTTGCAGTCCTGAATTGATTTACTTTTGCATAGGTGCTATGGTCTCCAGTTATTATGTCACAAAAGACATTTCAAAATGAGCCTTCCTTTTTAAAAATTAAGAAAATATACATGTAGTTAGATTTAAATTTGTATTTTCTGAATAAAATGTAAAAAAAAGTTCTTATCCACTGCTGCACTGATATCAAGCTGGATGGCAGACCGTCTACTTGTACTAAATCCATATGTATTCATGGATTTAGAGATAGGGTTACAAATCATAACATTCAGATTGATTCCCCCTCCCTACAAGTCAGAGCTATGAGTTTATCTATGTGTAGGACAAGTTACATCGAATCTTAGCAGTAACACTGACTTTTGTAGGCAGCTCTGGGCTGGGAAATACCTTGAGACTTCAGGAGTGGAGCCAGGAGTAGATGACTGAAAGTAGATGTTTGGCATCAGGTGATGGATATGCAGATCTAATTCATTTATATAATTTTATTAGGCCCAAAAGCCTAAACCAAAGTTTTGAAAAGCTAAGGAACAACTAGACAAAGACCAGTTTCTTGACACAAACCAAAGTCAAATCAGCATTAAACTATTAACAGAACTGATCCCATGATTGTTTTCCCTTCAGACCAGGATTCCAAATCACTTCTGTTTGCTAACTCTGCATTGGGAAATTGCTGGACATTTGATGGTGGAGCACGGGAAGGGTGGATTTTGGAGAGGGATCTCAGCAGGGTATAATGCCATTGACGCTACCCTCCAAAGCAGCCATTTCCACCAGGAGAATTGGTAACTGTGGTCTGAAGAACTGGTGGAATTCTGGGATCCCTCCAGGTCCCACCTGTTTCATCTTTGTTTGAATTGTGGTTAGCAGGAAAGAAAACTTACCACAAAAATCAAAATGCATAATATTTTTGGTATGTCATAAAATAATTAAATTAAATTACAAGCCACACTCAAGGAAAGACTAGAAGCCTGAGTTCCCCACATATTTATTCTCACCATAACAAGATATGGTTCTCATAATAACAAACCATATAGCAGAACATTTTGCCAAAGATTATCCATTGATCTTTATGGCTGAACAGGGATTTGAACTCAAGTCTTCTCAAGCACCTAACAACAACAAATGTTATTTATTTATGCTATTTATAGTCTTTCTAAATAATGACTCCTTCAGAAGGTGTAATTCAGATTTCCAGGGGGAAAAGACAGGTGTGGATTCAGACCACTGAGACACTGACTATTCTGCATCTGTTGAAAGCATTTGGCAAAATTATCTCTAGTATGAGGTAGCTTTACAAGATAGGAATGATTGTGCATCTGTGCCTACAACAGGACTGAAACGCAGAAGTATATTATTTCCATATTACTTTGTGATAGGAACAAGACCTTACAGGATGTGAGATGGTGATATCTGAATCAGTCACAATCAGGAAAACAGATGTCTTCTCAAATATTATTGTATTATTCTGAGTATCTCCTATAGCTTAAAAACATTTCTCTGTATAGCTGTTCCAGTTGCCAACATTTTTAGTAAATCCAGATTTGTCCAGGCATGTGTTGTTATTGGATATCACATTAAAATAAAAGGATTTAGAAGAATGCATAAAAGCAAAATTTGGTTTTTAAAAATTATATTGTGTAATAAAATTCTTGCTTGGTAAGATATATTTAATGTCCCAGCAATGCCCCCCCCCCATCCTCAGCCATTGACCTTATGGTGCTTTAACATGATGCTGAACATGTAATTGTTGACACAGAAGGACTAATAAATATTTCTTATCTATTACCTACATTTTCATGACTGTTAGTTTCTTTTGAGTACCATGATGACAGAACATTATTTCAGATGGGTTAGACAATTCCAGTTTTGTTAAATTCTGCAGGGCTCATGGGTACGTGCAAATCTTGGAAACTACAGAGACATCTGTGTCATGGCAAATGGCAGAGATCTACTACTCTTTATCATTTGCCACGGAATCCACATTACAGGGCTCAGTGTTCCCAAATGGGTTGTTCCAATGTTTATGTCATAGGACCAGTGGAGTGTTGCATGTGCCTGATCTTGTATGTTACTATTTGACTGCAGGATCCGCTAAACTTTGAAACAGAACAATTTAAAATAATTATCCTTTTTCTTCTCAAGTGCTTCACTTTTGCAAGTTAATCCATCATTTCTCCTCCTCTCTGACAGTTTTGCTTGTTTTGACTAGATCCATTAAGAAAATTTCCAGATGACCCTTAACCCTCATGAAGATGTGATGGTATGATACACATACCGTAAACGCCAAATGTGTTTTAGATTGGTAAATATAACTGACTCAGCATTTCTGTTCCTCCGTCTAAGAGGTTTTTCCACCTATATAATAAATAAAAGCATGAAAGTCGAGAGACTTTAGAGGATACTGAAACAAATTCTTATAGAACTGAAAAGCAGACCCAGGGAGCCTATCACCAGTAAGGACACCTCTGCCAACCTTGACATTATTGCCCAGATCATCCAGAAATGCTGGAAAATACAGATCCCGAACGACCCATGAATCTCAGAACAGACTGACTAGGCTGATGAAATCCATCTGGAAGACTGCCCAACAGAAAAACAGGCATAGAATGGGCATAATGTAATGTCAGGAAAATGTGGGAACAAGTCCAAAATCATCTTCTGTGAGAGGAAATGAGAGGGGAAATAGCTTGTTACTCAAAAAGGAGGAGAGAAAACAAGGGGGGGGGTGGGGAGAGAGAAAGAGAGAGAGACGTGAGCTGTGAAGGTGAGGACATGGCTGACTAGGAGGGACTGTTCCTCCAAAGTGTGTGGGGAGGAAGACAATTGTTGGGATAGGAAATATCAATAAGCCAATGAAGATAAGGCGCAGACAGGCCTCTTTGGAAGGTAAACATTTCAGGATGTAAAATACAGCCTGCCCAAAAATAACAATGTAGGGATAATTAGAGGAAAAAGCTAGCAGACATGTGAGGAAAACCTACCAGTCTTGAAAACCTCTAAGTACATGATTCAGCATATTGCAAATGACAGTGAACAGGAAACGGAGAAGTAAAACCACCACACATTTTGCTGTTAGCAAATCAGTCTTGAGTTGTTGAATTTAAGGAAACAGAATGTTAATCATGCCCTAAGTAGATACTTCAGTATAACCACTCAGAGGCATGAGGTGCATTTTAAACCTTAACAAAGCAACTGTCTCAGCAACAGCAGTCCTTGTATTGTTATTGCTATTCTCACATGTGCTCTGTGAAGAGCTTGCTGCACAAAATGTTTTATATTCAGAAAAAATTGTGTTTACTACAGAGAGAAAGGTATAATCTAAAATTGATTAAGGTGGCAAGTAGCAGTGCCAATTTTGACTTCAGAGATCACTGGAGAGTTATCCCTTCCCATGTGATCTGCCCCTGTGCACACAGTTAAGGCCTTTCCCCATAATTTCAGCAGCGTGGGAAGGGGTAGCTTACAGCAGCCACTGTACCACAAACACATTACGAAATCTCCTCCATTTGTCTTATAAAGTACATTGTCATTTTAACTTTATATAATAGATAGGCCGGAAAGTGCCTCAGTAGTACCCTTTGAATTGGTTCACACATACATGTTGACCCCTGACTCAGATGGTGATCTGCAGCTGTGACTGAGCTGCCTCAAATCTAGTTAGTTTCTATACTGGCTGGCATAATCTGAAATACAATTCTTGCTAGTGGATTTTAATATTTTAATTCATGAGGCTGGGATCACTTGTGCCACTCCCATTCCAGGCCCTCATGTGTTGATGAGAAGATCTGAACACATTCAGCTCCCCACAAACATTCCGGACTCCTTTGGAGAGACTCCTGAGTGTATAGTCATATGCACATAAACTCTCCTCGGACCTTTAAATCAAAACTGGAATTCAGGAGCAAGGTGAGCACCCAGAAATCTGCCCCCATTGCCTGTTGAACTAACTTCTGGACTACAGTATAATCTGATACAGGGAAACTGAGTGACATATATCCATGTTAGAACCAGTCTTTAGCATTTTGCCTGCTACAGTGTCATTGCTATTCATCCAGAGTTTGACAGGTCTACAAGGTAGAATGAAAAATAAGGCAGAATGAATGAATACAGGCTTTATGTGGCTGTTCAGATTCAGCAGATAACTAACTATATGCCAGGACTTCATTCTTGTTGGCCTTATTTCTCCCCTTTTGATTTATCCTCTGTGATATACAGAGAACTAATAGATTTAATTTTATAAAACAGGAGTTTCCATTAAAATAATTTGAACAATGCTGAAATGAAAGGGTGCCTCATGTGTAAATGGGACCAGCTTTATATGTCTCTTCTTGGCTATTCAGGAAGGGAGGGGGATGCTGTTACTTTAGCAACTGCAATAAAATATGGTACTTGTGCTCACAGCTGCCTCTGCATCATTGCCCAGTGCCCAATCCCCTTCTTTTCACATCTAGAATGACTCCCAGAAGAAATAAATATTATCATGCAGAATTCCTTTAGGACAACCTGACAGAAGTTAAATAGAATCCTTTGCCTTTCCAGAAGCAGAATCTTCATGTTCCCATCATCTCACTGTTCACTAAAATTTCAAGAGAATGAGCAATCTTACAGCATTTTAACAGGAAATACCCAGAAAGGCAATTTCCCTTAGAATTTCAATGAGCTACAGACTAACATAATCTGCAGAGGTTGGGGGGCTGAATATAAACTGAATACATCCTTTTTAAAAAACAGTTTCTCAGATGGAAGAAAAAAATACTCTCTGTAACATCATCCTCTGAACACACTCTCAGATTTTACTGGTTCTTAAAACAAACTTTAATTTCTTTTTCTACATGGGGGGGGGGCTATATTAAAAATACATTTTGATAATGGTACACTGTTTTGATAGGATAGGCATACAGCGTTATTAATATGCCCAACAGCCATACTCAGCTGAATCTTACAATAAATGTCAGTTCTTATTAGGCACAGGAAAGAAATTTTGGGTACCAGGGAGTATAAGGTTTCCTCCTTATTCCTCTGTAAAATCTACCTTGTGTGGAGTCCATTGCTTGAGTAGGTAAAATGTAACAAGCATTACATGTGATAAGGTGGCTGAGGCCATTGAAAGACTGTCTCCATTTTTTTTCATGTCTCAGCCCCATCACAGTGCTGGGACCAGATTTCCTCTGTTTGCATCAGGCAAGTAAACAAGTCTCTATCCATTCCAGAACAAAAGGCTGAGAGCCAGCCCAGGAAGAAGGGCTGAACATAATTCAAACACACTTGGAGTAAAGTAAGCATCCTTCAGAATCACCTGGAAGAAGCTTTACCTCAGCATGCCGCCGAAAAAAGCCGCGTTAGCGAAACGCGGAAGAAAGCGGAGCTTCCGGGCGACCAGGGTGCAACCAGAAGCGGCGCCGGGGTCGCCGTTTGCATAATCGGTTACTCTGAGTTTTGCTTCCGTTGCGTCCTGTCCCACATGTAAGCGGTTTGCTTTGCGTCTTCCCCCTCCACGTTTTCCAGCCGTTTCGGCGGCCATGAATAATAGGCCTTAGACAAGTTGTCCAAACAGCCCCAATTTGTTCAGTTTGAATGGCTTGCCAATTCCCATCACTTTTCTGAATTTGAACCTGCCTCTGAACACCTTCCCCTGCTTGGAACTCCTCTTACTCTATTTGGAATTATTCCCAGGATTCTGGACCACCTGATTCTTTTCGACCTGTTAGGAGGTACACATGACTCTACCATAGTCGGAGTATAATTAGGGTCAGAATGCTTCCCCCAACTTTAATCTTGCTGTGTGCACTTCTCCTGGATCCAGACCACACAGCTTTGGGTAGTAACAGAACTTCCTTTGGACAACAACATGAAGCCCTCTGGACCCCTGCTTTGCTGCTTGGACCCTAACTGGATCTTCAAGGTTTGGTAACTACAGCTTGCCTTCTATGTGCTCCCCCTTGTCCTCTGTGCTTGAGTGGAATATCCTACACAGCATATGCTTGGTAGTATTTTGATTGTCTGAAAGTTACAAGTTCCCCCTGATCAAATATTTGTATATTTCCCCTTAATAAACTATTTTTCCTGATTCCACTCCAGATTTCACTCATAATTTAGTCACAGTGGTCTTTTATTACTTCTCTCTCTCTCTGTATTTAAAGATGATTTTACTTCTAGTGCATATGGGAAATGACATTATTATGTTGCTGGTGATGTGGGATGCACAGGTATTTGGGCAAAGGCGTCTAACAGAATTTTTGCCAAAATACCTGAAAATGCTGGGTGAGATTTGTATTGTCACCAACACATGGGAACCAACTGTATCTTGTACACACAGCTAATTTCAGGGACAATGAAAACATGAAGCTGTGTTATACTGAATCTGACCATCGGTCTCTCAAAGTCAGTATTGTTTGCTCAGAGTTTTTCACATCACCTACTACCTGGTCCTTTCAACTAGAGATGTTGGAGGTTGAACATGGGATTATCTATGTGTCAAGTAGATTACTACTGCTATCGCCCCTAAAAAGGGGGAACCCTAAGGAAAATTATGTGAATACGTGAAAAGAGGCTATAGAAACCCTGGATCAGTGCCTGGGTAGAGATTTGGGGTGGATGCAGCCTAATAAACCAAAGCTTAATTCTGAAACAATATGAGTAATGCAACTGGACTGGGATTTAAGGTGTCTCCTGTTCGGAAGGAGGAATGCAATTTGTGATGGAACAGGTCTGTATTTTGGCAGTGCAGCTGGACCTGGCCTATCTGTTGAATGGATGTGACCTGATGGATGTGATCAGGAGTTCCTTTTGCCAGTTTAGCTATTTACCAGTTTAGCTATTTGCAGATTTTCCAGGGCTGAAAATCCCTGGTGACTGTGGTATATGCCTTGGTAACACACTAAGTTAAATTACTGCAATGGGCTCTTTGAGCTTGAAAGGTGTTCAGAATTATCAGGTTGTACAGAATGCTGCAGCCAGGAGTAGGTCATAGGGACCATATGACTCAAATCATGGTCCACTTACACTGGCTTCCAATTTGTTTCTAGGTGTTGACCATTGAAGCCCTCTGTGATTTGGGACCAGCAGTCACCAACTTCCATACGAATCCCTACCACTATGATAATCTTCTTAGGCCCTGATTTGGGTGCACCATTTTCTTAGTTTAGATGGGTGACAACCAGAAACTGGGCCTTCTCAGTCATGGAACCAAAACTGTGGCACTCACTAGTCCAGGATATTCATCTGTCCCTTCACCACTTTCTCCTACTGCCAGATAATCAATACTTTGTTTAGTTTAACTTGATATTCCCTTTATGACTTTTCCCTTCTGCCCTATTTTTTTGCTATTTTTTCAGTGCAGATTGCATATGTAGTAATTTCCAGATGTGCTGTGATCATGACTGAAATTAAAGTGAACATATGAACCCCCTGTATGTGTAATAAATTTCTCCATGTGATCATGTATACTGGATTTGGTTTTGTAAACATTTAAATGGCTACCCCCCAGATAGTTTAAATAGGAACAACTATGTGTAGGTAGAGCCTCTTGGGCGCAGAGTGGTAAGGCAGCAGACATGCAGTCTGAAAGCTCTGCCCATGAGGCTGGGAGTTCAATCCCAGCAGTCGGCTCAAGGTTGACTCAGCCTTCCATCCTTCCGAGGTCGGTAAAATGAGTGCCCAGATAGCTGGGGGGTAAACGGTAATGACTGGGGAAGGCACTGGCAAACCACCCCGTATTGAGTCTGCCATGAAAACGCTGGAGGGCATCACCCCAAGGGTCAGACATGACCCAGTGCTTACATAGGGGATACCTTTACCTTTACCTTTACTTATGTGTAGGTAAATTCCAATCAAGTATCAGCTAACATCCCCAGTAAGGGGATTACAAGGCAAGTGAGAAATAGAGACGGTTCAACTTTGCCTTCCACTAATGAGACTTCCTCAGTGGTCATCTATCCCATTACCAACTCTGCATAGAAGAAGAAGAAGAAGAAGAAGAAGAAGAAGAAGAATAGTTGGTTTTTATATGCCGCTTTTCCCTACCCGAAGGAGGCTCAAAGTGGCTTACAACTCTCCCCACAACAGACACCCTGTGGGGTGAGTGAGGCTGAGAGAGCGCTGATACCACTGCCCGGTCAGAACAGCTTTATCAGTGCCGTGGTGAGCCCAAGGTCACCCAGCTGGTTGCATGTGGGGGAGTGCAGGATTGAACCCGGCATGCCAGATTAGAAGTCCGCACTCCTAACCACTATACCAAACTGGCTCTGATGATATGATGAAATCTGGCTATATCTGCCATCTTCCCTCCAGGAATAATTATAGAAGGGACCATATATATACTATAGTGAAGGATATTAGGCTGATTCAGTTTCTTGATTATGAGGATTCACAAGGCCACTCTCCTCTTGAAGAACTCATTTTAACAACAGAAGGTAACGCTTTCATTGCCATGGCCAAATTTTCAGCATAAAAGCAATCAGTTGACTTTGTTGTGAACAAATACCTCTTGAACTCTGCCTTCTATTAAGGCAAGCCTGTGTTGATACCAGTTGTCTAGAATTCTTGTTTCAATGGACAAGATGTGTGTGCTATTTTAAACTTCAGTTATGCTACAAACAGAGCAGTGTCAAGGTTAGTCAATCCTCTAAAGAATCCATTTTTGGAATCTAGTTAGGTCCTTGAGTCTCTGGAGATGAACTACTCCAATAACATTTAGGCCTCCATGATAACTATCAATTCACCCATTCTTATCATCCAAAGAATAGCTAAACTTAATCATGCTATGCACTAATCTTGAATTGGATTTCTTCTAAGCCAGTGCAAACACATCACATTCCACATGGGCCTACGTAATTTATAGAATGCCTAAATAATTTGATTTAATTTGCATGCAGAATTTCTCCAAGTCAATGAACCTGATAACATCAACATGATGTCAGAGACAGGCTCATCAAAGAACCAAAGAATGTGAGGACTAGTACAGAATCCTTTTTCTACCAGAAGTATCCAACAATGTATCTCTATTTTGCTTTCTTCAGCACTTACTGTAGACAAATAGAGCAGAACTCAAAGCACCATATGTCTGATTATCTATTTGCAGGGAGGTGGAAGGGAACTCCAGATCATCTAGTCCAACATGCTGCACAGTGCAGGAAGCTCACAACTACCTGTCCACCTACAGTGATCCCAATTTCATGCTCAGCTGATGCCACCCCAAAGAAAATAACTCCTTGGTCAATCTGGCCTGGAGGAATTTCGTTTCCCAACTCCAAAGTGGCAACAAGCACCTCCCAAGGCATGCAAGAAAGGGCCACAAGAGCAAAGCACTGACACAACCCTTCCTGCCCACACACTCACAATCTTCCCAAGTTTACAGAATCAGCATTTCTGTCAGGTGGCTACCTGTTCTCTGCTTAAAAACTACCAAAGAAGGAGAACCCATCACCTCCTGAGGAAACCTGTTCCACCAAGAAACTTCCAAACTTTCAGGAACTTCTTCCAGATGTTTAGCTGAAAATACTTTTGAATTAATTTCAACTCATTATGGGTGTTTCTGTTGTTCTTGCTTTCAGTGTTTTCTGCATATAGGTGTGACAGGATGACATAAGCAGAGTATTCACTAATTGGCTACCTCCATCACCTGCTGTCATAGGGGGCATCATTAGCAAGCTTCTCTGTGATTGGTGTGTTTCAGGAAAGTTGCTATTAATTCAGTACAATTGCTATGCTCTCCACCTCATGGAATTGAATGTTTTAATGCATATTTTCCCATTGCTGAATGAGTAGGGGTTATCTGCTAACACAGAGCCCAGGGCTTAGGACTGGGTTACCCTGAGGGTTTATTATAAGACATCTAGAAATCCGGCTACTTCATTGCTAAATGTGAATTTTGTATTTAACATTTGTTAACTGTTGTCTGTTGAGTATGTCTGTCTTGTATGTGTGTAAATACATACATACATACATACATACATACATACATACATACATACATACATACACTTAAAGTAGCTACACATGCTAAAATTGCAGAAAGAGGAGGAAGAGGAGAAGGAATAGTGATCAATGAAACCTGAGAAAATGTTAAAGCCCAACTGCTGTTTTTTAAAATAAATACAGAAGAATGGCATTATATAGTCATTTATTTTATTATTAAATTACTATAAAATTAACAAAAATTCTTGTCTTCCTATTGCTATTTTTTAAAACTATATATCATATATAAAAGTATTTCACTGTGTACAGTTTGGTGCATCTGTAGAATAATTTCTTATACAAAACTGAATAAGCCATCTTCTTGGAGCATTAGTTACAACAGTGGCTAAGATGCCATTGACACATTCATAAGCCTTTTTGTTGTGCTTCAATTTTTTATCGTGGTTCTTTTCACTACATCACTGGCATCTTTGACATATTGGAACAGAAACCTTAAAGTATACAAAGAAAATTGCCATTATCAGTTGTTGATATAACTGATAAGTGGTCTATCTGTGAGGGACGGAAATTTGGAGCATAGAACAGTAGCTCTCCATATTTACTTAATAATCCATACGTTGCAATATTTTTGGAAGTCTGGAATCAGTGCAACTAGTAATTAGAGTAGAAACACAGACCAATGTGCTTTACCAAAGATTGTTAAATCCATTCTTGCTGGCTCACTGACAGTCTAGACTCATCATGTATCAAGTTGGGTTATCTTGGGTCAGTACTCTGGGGCCATTACCAAAATTGTATTCAAACCTGAACACAACATTAAATGTTTTATAGTTATGTTCAAAGTAAAAAAAAAAAAAGATCAACAACATGGTAGGACCATTGCGGGGACAAGAAAGTGAAATTATAACAGGTGACGAAGGGAGGGCTAAACTGCTCAAGTCCTACTTCTCCTCAGTCTTATCTTGTGAGGGAAATTGTGTTCAATGTGGCAAAAATCATATCACGTGATAAGGGATGCGAGTTGCAGCCTAGGATCACTGTAGGGTTATTCATAAACACATTGTTTCTTTAAATGAAACTAAACCCTCTGGGCCAGATGAATTGCATCCAAATGTACTAAAGTAACTTGTTAATGTAATTTCTGAACCTCTGTCCATTACTTTTGACAATTCTTGGAGAACAGGTGATGTGCCAAAGGATTGGAGTGGGCAAATGTCCCCATCTTCAAGAACGAGAAAAAGGAGGATCCAGGAAACTACTGGATCATCCTAACGTCTATAGCAGGCAAACCTTTAGAAGAAATAATGAAACAGTCAGTTCTTGAGCAGCTAGAGCAGATGGCAGCACGAGTTTCTCAAGAACAAGTCATGTCAGACTTTCTCTTTTTTGAGAAAGTTACTAGCTTGCTGGATCAGGGGAATTCTGTGGACATAGTTTCTCAATTTCAGTAAAGTTTTTGATAAGGTTCCACGTGATATTCTTGTTGACAAGTTGGTAAAATGTGGCATGGATCCTCTTACTGTTAGATGGATTGATAACTTGTTAGCAGATTACACCCAAAGAGTGCTTGTTAATGGTTCATCATCCTCTTGTTGAGGAGTGACAAGTGGTGTGCTTCAGGGATCTGTGCTGGGCCCTGTGTAGTTCAACATATTTATGAATGATTTGGATAAAGAAATAGAGGGGTGCTTATTAGATTTGCAGATTTTACTAAGGTTCAAGGTATCAGTGCTGACCTTTAAGAGTTTTAGTAGTGGCAGGTTGTCCCACCTCTTCCTGCATCCACACGGGGGAGCATCTGGCCTGGTGCGCATCATCCACCCCCGATTTGTGCTCCTGCATGGAGCTGGGGCAGTGAAGTTCCCAGTGCGTAAATGGACTGAGAGATTCCTGCAGGAGCCTTCCAAAGAGCCTTTCAGTTGTTGTTATTTGTTGTTATGTGCGAAGTCGTGTCCGACCCATCGCGACCCCATGAACAATGATCCTCCAGGCCTTCCTGTCCTCTACCATTCCCCGGAGTCCATTTCAGTACAGAGAGATAAATACAGTCTCTTTGTCAAACACCAACAAGGCATATGTAAAACATAGTCAGAAGTCTTTATAAATTCATTGTATTTTATAAAGGATTTAGTTTCACACACTATAAGGTCAAGAAAGCAACAGCAAATGCTGAAACTCCTTTTTGGATCACATTGGATGAGTTGGGAATTACCACACACAGTTAAATAGTGGATGACTCACACCTGCTGTTTCTGGTTAAACTGGGAACATAAATTATGTCAAGTAAATTTTACACAAATTACTTCATTATATGTCACACCTTGTTTTTTACACAACAACAACTGAAATCAACATCTGTCAAGAAGGTAGTTTTAAGGGTAATGTGTGCATTAAGGCAGCATCCAATATCTACATGGTTTTATTTTGATTATTTTTTATTCTCCTTTAAAAGCCACATGATTATCAAAGATGACACGCTTATATTATTTCATATACTATACACCAGTGGTCCCCAACCTTTTTATCACCGGTCAAGACTTGACAATTTTACTGAGGGCTGGGAGAGGGGGGTGGTCTTTTGTAGAGGGACATTGCTGCTGCTGCCTGAGCCCCTGCTCTGCTTGCTTTCCCGCTGGTGCCCCTGACTTTCTGCCGCTCACTGGGGGGCGCTGCCAGCAGCAGCTGCACAGTGCCACATTGAGGGGGAGCCCCAGTCATGGCGGCTGCCAGAGAGCACCAAAGGTGATCCAGTGGCAGAGTGGCCGGGCAGTCCCAGAGGCAGCAGTCGGGGAGGAGGACGAGGAGGAGCCACTGCCCGGTACTGAGTGATCCATGGACCACTATTTTACTTGAGTCTTGGGCTCATGGTTTATTACGGCAACTTCTGTTGTTCTGACAAGTCCACAGAATGTTCCTTTATTTAGTTATTCAGGTTCTTCATTAGGAAATTGTTAATATATTCATAGAATTATAGAGTTGGAAGGTCTCATAGAGGCCATCTAGTCCAACCCACAATATTCTATTGTGATAACATGGCACTGAAAGTTTCTCACTGAAAGAACAAAATCTCCTTACTCATTTGACCCAGCTATCTATTTTGAATCCTTGGAACAGCTCATAGATATGTTTGCATGGTCAAAGCTGTTGCAAGATGACTTACATCAGAAACCAGAGTCTGAGCTATGCTTGTTACAGAAGGAGGTGACAGAGTGCTGAGGTTGTAGACTGGAATGTACCACTTCCACAGCATTCAAAGGGCTAGACAGGAACCTTTCTCCTTAAGTGATCTAATAATGTACTTGAAAGATGTTTTGACATGGAGGGGCATTAAGAATTCTATTCCTCACCATCTGCAGTGGTGCAACTCATTCCTCAACTTCTGAATTCTATCACCTCATCCTGTTGTGTGGGAAAGCAGGTGTAGTAGACTTTCAAAAGTGACTGAAATTTGGGGGAGATCAATAGGAAGATTCAATCCTAGAATACTCTGTTCTATGTACTGAGGAAGTTATGTACTGGTATACTCTGGCACAGGTTTTAATATGATATGTGCTTTAGTGAACTTGGGTTTTTTATGTGCCCATTTTTAATTCTGCAGTTGCTTTTCTGTATGAACAGTTTTAATTATAGGTTTTGTGCTACAATGTAGTCTTTCTGAGCAATATTTTTCTCTGTAGATGGTAATATAGTCTGGTTCTGTTGCTATGGCCCTATGACTCAGACAGCTAACAAATAAATGTTGCTGAAGAGATTTTCTGCAACTATTAAACAAATCATTAAGTTATGAAGTGCCCCCCCTTTATTTAGCTGCCTGTCCATACTTTTTTGCGTCTGCCTGTCAGTAAACCTGTTCTGTCAGCTAGGCATGTCTAATCTGAAGGATTCAAAACAGGCTGCATGTACCCCATGTCAATGGCTAATAGCTATTTAAAATTACAAAGGTATTTTTATACATCAGCACGTGGTTAAAGACACATAAACGGGGTGTAGATCTATAAACTGAAGTAATGAATACTGATAGCTAGTCTCACAACCCTACTATTTGAAGTAAAGCACAGGATTAGGAAATGATTGCCAATAAGGATTTATAGTGTTGTACAATAAATTACACTAAGTTTCTAGTGTAGAAACTTGCATTCTGCTCCAGGTTTCCCATGAACTTCTGAACCAGTACTGGCATAGGGTTAAAACACTTAAGGCAGTCCACACTATACTACGATACAAAGGCTCAAAATAATCAGTACCAAGAAGAAGAAGGAAGTATGCAAGATAACAACATTTTTGTTGTGTGAACAGTTCACTCCCACTCAGGTCATTTTCCCTCAGGTCCCTCTATCCTCCCACTCTTCTTATTCTGGCCTGTGTTTCTCCCACTAGCCACCCCATGAAACCATTTTAGATTCCTGTACTATCACAAGGATGTTTTCATTTTGCAACTGCTGTTGAAGGTAGCATCTGGTTTGATTTCCTACATCATCATTTTGCTCAGTGAAGGGCTATGATTTATCTGCTTTATATGCAGAAGGCCCCTGTGTTCAGTCCTGGCAACTCTAGTTAAAAAGAATTGCACAATAGGTGATGTGAAAGATCCTGGCGAGCTACTGCCAGTGAGAAGTAGGCATTACTGGTCTTGAGAGACCAATGATCTGGC
The DNA here is from genome assembly GCF_049243985.1 of Paroedura picta. Taxonomy (NCBI): domain Eukaryota; kingdom Metazoa; phylum Chordata; class Lepidosauria; order Squamata; family Gekkonidae; genus Paroedura; species Paroedura picta. The sequence goes on along the minus strand of NC_135375.1, from coordinate 42,257,478 downwards.
TTAGTATAAAACAGTTTCATGTGTTCAAAATGGGTGCTCAGACATCTGCTACCCTTTTGAAGGCCAGGGAAGAATCAAGAGGCAGGTCGATGAAGGTGAAAGCAGTTTCTTTTTGTAGAATGCCCATTGGTTCTCTACTTTCTCTAATAACGTTCCATTTTCATCACAATTTTACAGATCAGCTTCATTCCCCTCTCATTTGTAGAGCAGGGACTAAATACCTCTCAGTTTTCTAAAGCTCAGCTGAAATTAGATTGCTCTGGGCCCAGCTTTCACACTCTATGACAATAATCAAACTGCATACAAATCATGCCTTAGTGGGATTCTGTAATGTTTTAATGTGCAGATTACAGACAGTGACTAAGGCCAGCTTTTATCTCCACTTTTTATCATCTGTTATTTGTTAACATCTTGATCACTGTCAATGGCCAGAAAATAACATTTTGGTATGCAGTCTCTGTAAAAATATCACTTTGGCTTGTGTATATTTTTCAGGCTTCGAAAGTACTGCTGAGCTGAGAGTGTGGGCAATGGTTTAAAAAAAATTCTTTGTGCCAGACTTACTTGTAATGCTTTTGAAAATAAAGTTTAAGTACAATCATTGGAGATGTTTGTTCATGTACTTGTAGATAAAGAGTTCCTTCTCTTAAAAGAAATCATAGCAACCAGATATCCTGTGCTATTTTTATTGCACAAAATGAAGTGTAATTGTTTAGAGCTTTTTCTGCAAGAGCACTTTGTAGCCAAAGAAAAATACAGTGCAACTATTGTGTTTAATAATGACACAATATCTTTAGAATGGTTTTGAGCATTGCCACTTCTACATACATTCAAAGAATGGTAACCTTCAGATGCAGCTCCCAGTTGCCCAGGAGCTGTTTTCCTGCAATCACACTGGGAGGGCAGCTACATGGGTTGTTCCTACGGAGTAAGCACCATACCAGGAGTGCGGATAATAATTCCATGGGAGAGACTTGCAATTTGCTCTGTCCATGTATCTGCATCATTCACAGGCATGCGACCGTAGTTCCCATGAAGCAGAAGGCGTTGAGTACTAAGGAATTACGGATCACTGTGGAGAAGAACAATTAAAGAGTTTCATCATGGAAAACAGTAAGCCTGATTCAGTTTTCTCTCTTATGTTAATTACAAGCAATAATATTCATACAATTCCAGGGTAGGTGGCAATGTCTGCTGCAAACAAAAGAAAAAAGAGTCTTGTGACACCTTGAAAGAGTATATGATACCATAACTTTTCATGTGCCAGAGCTCACCTTTGCGATGCATTTGTCAATCACTCACTCACTCACTCACTCACTCACTCACTCACTCACTCACTCACTCACTCACTCACTCACTCAATCGTTGCATTTATTGACTGCAGCTCCTGGACCCTGTCGGCTCATGGTGGTTTACAGAAGATTAAAACCACATAAAATACAAATACAAACCACATAAAATACAATAGATTCAAACCTGCAAGGCTCTGTGGGGGGCATAAGAAGACAAACAGTCCCTCAGATAAGTGGGGCCAGACTCCAAATTTCCTTAAAGGTAAGAAACAAAATCTTAAACCTGATCCAGAAGCTAACTGGTAACCAGTGCTGCTGCCTCAGCACAGGCTGGAGGGCAGCCCTCCAAGGTGACCGCACTAGAAGCTGCATTTTGGACCAATTGCAATATCTGGGTCAGAGATAAGGGAAGGCCAGTATAGAATGAGTTACAGAAGTCTAGTTTGGAAGAGACTGCATGGATCATGGTGGCCAGGTGTTCTGGGTACAGGTAGGGCATTAGTAGCCTCCCTTGTTAAAGATGGTAAAATGCTACTTGGGCTACCTTCATGATCTGAGCCTCCATAGATAAAGGGGCATCAAAGATCGCTCCCCAAATTCCTGGTGGAAGGTACAGTCGTAAACTGTGCTCCAACCAGGGAGGGTAACTGCACTTCCTGGTCCTGTCCCTGTCCACCCAGCCACAGGACTTCCATCTTGGAGGGACTGAGTTTCAGGTGACTCTTCCTGAGCAATGAGATACTGCTTCCAAACATTTGGCAAATGTTTCCCTGGGGGGGGGGGGGAGTCCGGCCAGCTGTAGATCAGGAGATAGAGCTGGGTGTTATCTGCATGCTGGTGACAACCCAGCCTCAAACTCTGGAGCAGCTGGGCCTGAGGGTGCATATAGATGTTAAACACCATGGAGGGAGGGAACAGCACTCTGCAAGTGAGCACAAATATTTGAATTACAGTGAAATTTATAAGCAAGAGACTGATATGCCTAGTATGAGACTGATATAAATGGATAGATTGTTAGAGCATAAGGCAAGCTATCTCTCTGTGTAAAGTGCTGTCAAATCTCAGTGGACTGATGGCAACCCTAGCATGGGGCTTTCAAGACAAGTGTGAAACAGAGCTGGTTTATCATTAGTATGCCTTCCTCTACAGAGTCTCCTTTTGTTGTCTCCCTTCCAAGTACTGACTTGGCTTAACTTCTGAGATCTAATGAGGTTGGACTGTACCATACCCCCCTCACACACAAAATAGACTATCTATAGAATGTTAATTGAGGAATTCTGATTAATCACAGATATATTATGAATTTTCTCTCTATTTTATCCAACACATTTATAGCAAGACCGCTTTTGGTTCTACAAAATGTGTTTAATGTCTTGGCTCCTACTCTTTTTTGTATTTTGGAGACATATTTTATTGGCAAAATGAAGGGGAGGGTTGTCAGGTATTTGTATAGTTTTACCTTAACCTCTGCCCAAGCACAATTCTTGTATTTGCTTTCTGAGTTCCACAGTATACATGTCTCTTTCAACATTTCATTTAGAGAAATCGAAACAGAGGAACAAATAAAGGTATTAAATGTGAAGTATAGCCAGAAGGCTTTGACAGAAACACCCCCCCCCCACACACACACGCACACACATAACTACAGCAGAACCACTTCATCTTTACAACATTTGATTCAGTGACATTGTAACTGACAAGGTTTCTGCTCTGAGTATTTGATTCTGCAATGGAAAGTACTGTTCAACAAACTGTGAAAGGAAGAATGTTTGATTCGGTGATCATACACAGCCTTCTCCAAATGTAATACAGCATAAACCCGATTTGAATTTGATTTGACTGTTAATGTTATTATTTTGCTAATGGTCCAACTGCTATTCTTGCATGTGAAATGCAGCTATTATTGCAGTGGGCAGGTGTGAAACTGTACTGTCGTTGTCTTGATCTGAAAATGATTAACGTTTGATGTAATGGAAGGTGGGCTATGGTGTTTTAAATTGGCCAGTTACTCCATAAACTGTGTTTATATTGCATAAAAGAAGAGAAAGGTAGCAATCTGAAACTAAATTAATATGAAATAAACCAAAATCATTTGGACACCACATTCTTTTTTCATTCTACTCTAATCAACATTGCCTTATCATGTTGCAGGAAGAATGAAAGGATTTTGTAAAAACAAACAAATATAAATCCATAGAAAAGGTGCGAACTGTTGGAATGGTTACATCATTCACAATTTATAGCCCATAGTAATGTATTAACATTTTACCCTCCTCAACACTTTTGAAATATGATCAAGGGGGGCATATGAGTATGCCAGAATAAAACAACAGTTTCCTTTCTGTATTTAAGAGGGTTTGTAGAATGGTATACAAAGATTTATACTGTGCTGCTTTTACAATGTTGTTATCAGTAGTGGGCAAATAACTGAATACGTCCAAAGATTTGCCAAATGCACAACTGCAATTATAGAAGAAATAGCTTAGGTTGCAGTCCTAAATAGTAGCAACCCCATAACTATTTCTTCCTTTATTATATTTTCATCATACTTTCAAACCAAACCTGTCTCCCAAAGTGATTCAGTTGCACTTATGCATGAGTAACTGTGGACAGGATTGGGTTGCACATAGAAATAAAAAAAGTTATCATGGAAATCATAAGAGTGCTGAAAAGACTAACATCAAAGTTAGCTAGGAAAGCTTACATATGAATATCAACTAAACAGAACAGTTAGAGAGCCAGCCTGGTGTAGTGGTTAGGAGTGCGGACTTCTAACCTGGCGAGCCAGGTTTAATTCCACACTCCCCAACATGCAACCAGCTGGGTGACTTTGGGCTCACCACAGCAGTGATAAAGCTGTTCTGACTGAGTAGTAATATCGGGGCTCTCTCAGCCTCACCCACCTCACAGTGTGCCTGTTGTGGGGAGAGAAAAGGGAAAGTGAATGTAAGCCGCTTTGAGACTCCTTTGGGTAGAGAAAAGCAGCATATAAGAACCAACTCTTCTTCTTAATCCAATGTGTCAAGGCTGTATCACATCTCGAAGCTGGAACTGTTGTGGAAAATCCATATGGGAGCCTAAGAAATCATGTTCCTGCCAACCGAAGACGCTCCACAGCAATACTGACACACAGTGCAATCTTGAACTGTGTTACACCCAACAGACTCAGAAGGGTATAACTGTGCCTAGGATGGACATGACATCAATATACCTTCTATACCATGCCTTCTTTCTGTGAATGCCCAAGATTACCCAGCAGTCTTCCATGGCAGAGTAGGGGTTTGGAGATCCATCAGTTCTCCCAGATCCTTCTCTGACTTTTATCTTTCTGGCAGTCAGTTTTCCCTACATTATTCTCTTCTGATAGTCTCTTCCTGGGAAAGTCTTCTGGTTATGATGCAAGAACAGCTGAGGTGAGTTGTATGGTGGCCACTATTGCTGCGCGCTCTCTCTCTCTCTCTCTCTCTCTCTCTCTCTCTCTCTCTCTCTCTCTCTCTCTCTCTGTATGTATGTATGTATGTATGTATGTATGTATGTATGTATGTATGTATGTATGTATAGTCTTTTTCTTGCACAAACTTGCCCTGGGAACTCATGGGATCCAGAATGAAATGCCTTGGACTCATTGACAGGCTGACAGACATTCTTCTGACTGCAAAGAACAGGCATGCTGCTTGCTCAAGACCCAATAAAATCCTAAACCAGCCTTCCCCTGAATGACTCATATATTTGATTTTAGCAGAGATACCTTTTTTTCAAATGTGAAAGAATTCAGTGTCCTGATTTCCTACTGATCAAAACTCCACTGCTTTCTGTCAGAGTAAGGCAGGGGATCTGAACAAAAGAAAAGGAACTCAAAGGTAAATCAGGAAAAGGAAAGACATAAAATCACTGGTGTGTTAGCCAAGTATACTCCAAAATGGATTATGGGATCAGGTCAGCCACTGCTCAAAAACATGAAGTACCTGAGACTTTTACTTGTCTGTGGCTGCAAATAAACTGACTTGAATTTGTACCTGAGACATCTTTTGGTAAATAAACTAGTAGAATATTCTGAATTTTTTAAAAATGGGGACTCTATATGATTGTGCCCTCTGGAGAGGTCCATAAAAGGTCACTGAAAGTTTAAGATGCTGCTGCTTTCCATGACTCGAAAAATAGGCTATTTACAAATCAGTCTTTGTCTCCAGGCCAAATCTCTATATACTGGTGCGGGTTTGCAGTTTTTAAACCTTAAGCTCACATGTCACTGTCTTTCTTAGCTTAAGAGATTTGGCTTTGAACTGAGGAGACAAAACCCTTGATAAAAGTGGGGAACACAAAGTTATCTTCAAGCAAGCCAAATGTGAGATACCTCTTTGATGAAGAATTTTGAATTTCATACCTGGGACACAACACATTTGGAAAAAGAAAAAGCCCACACTACACTTACTTCTCTGCATAGCTGCATATATTTTTAAGCTTTCCACTTAGCAAAGTCAGAACAGGCTGTGAAATTTTTAACTGAAACAGAAAATCATCCTTCCCAGTAGCTTCTTATAGCTATAGGAATAAATAGGATGTCTGATGGTATATCGAGCAGAACTTTATACTAGTTCCATCTTGGGCTAGATTAGGCCTCACTATAAGCATGTGCATCTTTAAGACCCATTATGCACGGGGGTTTTAGCGCACATTCGGGGTGGAATGGCGGCGACTAAAATCACGGATAACGCACGGAGCCGGCTGCAACCGGCTGCAGCTTCGGTGCATGCCGCCGAAAAAGCCGCGTCAGTGAAACGCGGAAGAAAGCGCAGCTTCCGGGTGAGCGGGGCGCAACCAGAAGCGGCGCCCGGATCGGCGCGTGCATAATCGGTTACTCTGGGTTTTGCCGCCGTCGCGCCCCGCCCCATGTATAACCGGTATGCGTCGCGTCTTCCCCCTCCGCTTTTTCGATGTGACCCAAATTCGCCGTTTCGGCGGCCGTGCATAATGGGCCTAACTGAGCCTTAGGACTCTTTGTAGACCACAGAGGTCCAGCATTCGTAAGCGCTGACAGACTACATAAGAAAGAAGATAAAACAAGAACTCCTATTAGATGATGAGAGCCAGGCATCAGGAAGTGCCATCTTTTCAATATACAGATCATTTCTGATAAAATCCACAGTGTGAAAAGCTTAATAATGTTTTAATGTTAAAAAAGAGTGCTACAAAACAAACTTGAACTGAAACGTAAATGTTTTATTGGTATTCATGTAATCCCATACATTTATCTACTGTATGGATACAAAGTGAGTTTTTGTAGGCATTGTTACAAAAGGCAGGTATTTTGAAGCACTGGAAAGTGGCCAATACTAGCACCTGGTCTTGGGCAGCTTCTGTTGCTGTCAGCCTGGCCAAGCTAGGCAGGCAGCTTTTGGAGCTTCCCTCTGTCTTTGCCATGCCCTGGAAAACTCTCTGATGTGCCATGCTTTGGTGTGTTGTGGATAACGGGGTCTCAAGAAGCCTGATTTCATTAACACCTGTCCTAGCCTCTCTCCGTGTGCACACGAAGAGAGAGCATATCAATGCCATATAGTGGTTAGTGGTTAAGACCCTAAGTACAGTTTAAATCCCAATTCTATTGACTTTACTGGATGACCTTGAGACAGTAATTTTTTTCTCCCCCCAACCTACCACACAGGGTTGTTATGAAGCCAAAATGCAAGAGGGAAGATTAGTGTACACTGCCCTGAGCTCCTTGGATGAAAGGTGGGGTAAAAATGCAACAGGTAGACCAAAAGTGGATCCATACAGACATCGGCTTGTGCCAGTGTTATTCAGATAATCATTTCAGCATCTAGAGTCAGGACTGACAAAAGAAATCTGTCCAGCATTAGAATAATACAGCCCAAATTCAATCCATCCATAATGCCAACTAGATTGTATTTTTAAGCCAACCAACCCCATTTTAGGATTCAGCTAAATGTTTCTTTTATACGGCCCTGCTGACATTTGAATGAATCATTTCCAGTGCAAATACCTTGTGCTTCCATCACACTGCTCAGCAAGCAACAAGAGTTGTTGGTTATAAGCCGCTTTGAAAGTCAATTTTGAAAAGGAAAGGTAAAACGTTTTAAATGAATAATAGGAGTGAGTGATGAGTAGGAGAACGGGCTGCCTGGCCACAGTGACAAGCAGGCTGGATTTCAGCTAAAACAGGTGGCTGATGATTTGAGACTTACCAGATTTTTCTATCTGGTGCCAAGTTCCACAGATGAGGCTGCAGCTATGGCAGAAGCAGCAGCTGAAGCTTAGACCCTTTGAAGAGAGCTCTCTCACGTATGAATCCTGTTGGAAGCAGAATGAGAACATTTCCCATCTATTCACACACAGTTCTGTGACAGGCTATGCATGTATGAGTGGGAAGTGCTGGGGATAATTTTTGTGGAGGGCAGGTAGGAGGGTTCACCTAATGAAAGGTCATCTTTTAATAGAGCTGCCAGACTTCAGGTGGTGCCTGAAAATCTCTTGAAATTGCAACTGATTTCCAGACTTCAGAGGTGAGTTCTGCAGGAGAAAATGACTCTTTTGGAAAGTAGACCCTCTCCAAACCCAACCCTCCCCAGGCTCCTATCCTGAATCTCTAGGAATTTCCCAACTTGGGGTTGACAGACCTGCCTTTTATGTGTTCTCAGAGCCCTTCCCACTCCAGGAGAACCTGCTTCAGTCAGTGTTTCAGGACAAAAGGAAGTGGCACATGAAGTCCTGGAAGGTGGTTTATTTGACTTTATTACAAACTGAGAATTATGTGGTATAAAGAATGATATGTGGGAGGTATTATTATTATTATTATTATTATTATTATTATTATTATTATTATTATTATTATTTCAATTTATATCCCTCCACTCCCCGTAGACTCATGGTGGGTTACATAAAACCAGTAAAACCCCCATAAACCCCCCAATAAAACAGTTGCAACTCCTAATATCCTAAAACACAAGTGGCGGCATAGTCCCCATTCTACAGTTAATTGTCATAGGGTAGAGATTCGTAGAGTGGTATCACATTGGCCGGGGGTAGGGGGCAGTTGTTCCTAGTCCTGGCCTCAGCCAAAGGTAAAATGTTCATCTTGAGGATCTCATGAGTCATTGGGGTAAGTTGTCTATAGTTCTGTATTTTAAGTTATCACCAAATTCTGCAATCAGAATAGCTGAAGGTCTCTGGGAAGGAATACATAAGCAATATTTTTTTCTACCAAAGCATCTTAACGCCTTCCCCAAATCATTAGATGCAGGAAGTGGATAAAAGGGTGTTGTTGATACATAACGTAGTAAAGTACCTATTTTTATTGTGCTGCTGCAAAATGTTCTGGGAATTAATTAAAAATGGTATATGTGTGAAAAATATCTCCATACACAAAAGAAATATAAACTTTGGCTCCTTATGAAGTCCTTGCATGATCATTTCACTGCATAACCACACTCTGCCCATATTCCACATCTTGAATTTCAGCTCACATTCAAAATCATTCAGTCTTTGCTAAAAAAAATTTTTTGTGTGTCTGTATGGCCCATCCCGTATGGCAGCTGCACTGGGCGGCTGCTGGCATGTTACTATGGAGCTGCGTGCTCTGCAGCAGTCTGTATCCACACAGGAGACACATTTCAGGGCCAGATCTGCTCCAGAACTGAAATGTGTCCCCTGGGGAAAAAAGCAGGGGCAGATTAGTTCCACTGTGCATGGGTGGTGGGGTTGGTATGCATTCCCACCTTCTTGCAAAATAAAAATAAATGCCCCACAGTTAGCCCCACAGAGCGGCAAAGTGCTGCAAAGCTGACTGGGGCATATTTTTTCCCCCTTTGGTCCACTGTAGGACAGGGAAGACCCGGTCCTGGAAGGTCCAGCTCTTTCCTGTCCACATGGGCCTCCCGCGGGACAGGCCCTGTTGGTCCCTGCAGTGGGCTAAGGAAACTCGGAATTATCCATGTTCCCTTAAGCCTGAGGCTTCTGCACCATGCCCAGGAGGGCAGCAGACTGGCAGCATCATGTAGAAGCAGGGATTTGCCTTACTTCCATATGAGTGCCCTCTCGGCCTTTCCTGCCCATGTGGAATTGGCCTGTGGCATGAAAGAATTTGAATTGCTGCTGTCCTTCCTGGTTGCTGCAAGAAGAGACAAGAAGTGACTATGACTCAAAGAAGAGCAGCGTTATCCTTTATACCCCACTCTTCAGAGATGCCGTTTCTAACAGGAAGGGAAGGGGGAGATTTGCACTACCTATCCTTGGATATAAAAACTTTAAATAGCAAAACAAATGGTGTATTTAAAGAGCACTTGGTATACATGGGAATATATGTGATGTGCAACATGAATGAATGGAAAATTTTTCTCCTTAAATGGTGCTCCTGCCTTTGGCCACCAGTAGGATGGTGCGGAAATTGTACTTCTTTAGCTCAAGATATCCATTCCTGATGTTTGGCGAAATAGAAACTTGACATGAAGTCATCTGCTCCATCTTCTCCCCTCTCTGCTGTTTTTGCATGAAGATTCTGGTTTCCATAAACACAGCTTGTCAAGACATCTGAATTCAACAAACTATCACTGGTGGTAGCCAGGAACTGCCTCCAAACCAGTGGGAGCTGCTAGCATGTAGCAGATTATCCAAAGCATGATTTGGAAGACTGGGAATATGATAATTGAACTGAGCTATATGTATTGCTTATACCACTAGAGGAACCTTTCTGTCACAGTTAATTGGTATACAAAATGTATGGAGATAGGATTGCCACAATCTCGCTGGGAGCAGAGAATCTCCCCCTTTGGGATTCCGCCCCTGGCATAAATTAGATGGCCAGCAGGGGACTTTCTGTCAGCAAAAGGAGGCCTAGACTTGCATTGGAAGTGACATTATTGGCAATGCAGAGACTTATTGGTATTTGAGCAAAAACTCTATGATAAAAATGATTTCTACCATAGAGTTTTTGCCCAAATAGCAGAGTGTTCCTATATGGGTAGTAACATGGTGATGTGATTTCTGGTGTGCACTGGAAGCAACATTGCTGGCAATGCCAGTCTAAGCCACCCTTTTCTTCCAGTAAGAAACCCTAAGCGAAGCATGTGCAACCCTAGATGAATCACAGTTTATTTATTTATTGAAACATTTATATCCCACTTTTCCTCTTGGTTTAGGGTGGCTTACACGAATACACAAAACTAAAGACAAAAATAAGAAACCCCCAATCTGTCTTGAAAATATGCTTTTGATTCAACCCCTCAAACTGGCAAACTGGCAGCCAATGCAGCTGTTTCAAAATGGGCAATACATGTTACCAGCAGTTAACCCCAGGCAGCAGGCAGCCTGTTACAGTCTGGACCAGTTGTGATTCTCAGTTGTCTTTAAAGGCCACCCCAGATAGAGAGCCTTACTGTAATCCAATCATGAAGTTGCAGAAGCATGACTCAGCATTTCCAGAACAGATCAGATTAGGTAACAAGAGAACTGTAGATGACAGAATGTGCTCCTGGCCACCATGCCAACCTGCTTTTCAAATAACAAGGCAGAGTTATACAGGAATGCTTTAAAAATCCAGATATTTTCACCTCTTGGTTGTGGATCAGAAACAATTTTGTAGTCTTCATATCATTCTGGAATTGCCTCACTCAAATCTGCTTAATATGTAAACTGTTTTGGAGCTGAAGGTTTAGAGATCCTTGTCTGGAGAATGCTAGTACCTTTAGATATTCTGTGGCAACTAGCAACATGCAACCAATGCAGGGAGGGGGACAAAGTGTCTTGTGAGCTGCCCTGAGCTTCCTACAAGAAGGATAGGGTAAAATGTCATCACCACCACCTTTGGCATTTATATGCCAGTTCAAATAAACATGAAAAAAATAATCTGAACTCTAATTAGGATTTATATCATTCAAACCATCAGGTTGGGGGGAGGGGACAGGGTAGTTTCACTGAACATACACATCCATCTTAATATAAACTTTTAATACTGTTCTTAGAACTGAAACAAGTAATCACATAAAGACATATTCATTTAGGCATATAATTTTGAACTGATATATAATCCTAATATTGTCGTTTACAGTATTTTAATTCTGTATGTTTCAGATTGTAATATTTTGTGGGATCCAGTGAGAAGCGCACACAGCAGTGGGCTGCCTGAACATTCCTGGATATTTTATTTATTTATATATACTGCACTCTCACTGCACATCCCTGGATATATACCTTTGCATAGATTCTGCATCTGCATGAACCTTGTCAACTAGCTCTGACTGCAGATTTGGAGGGCTCAGGGAGATCCATCTCAGCCAGTGATCAATTCTCTTAAAGGTGGATCACAGATAGTTCAATCCCAGCAGCCGGCTTAAGGTTGACTCAGCCTTCCATCCTTCCGAGGTCGCTAAAATGAGTATCCAGCTTGCTGGGGGGTAAACGGTAATGACTGGGGAAGGCACTGGAAAACCACCCCGCATTGAGTCTGCCATGAAAACGCTAGAGGGCATCACCCCAAGGGTCAGACATGACCCGGTGCCTTTACCTTTACCTTACATGATCCACCCACAATTGTAGACTGGGTGTATTACTCCTAAGCAAATTAACAACTTTTATGTGTGTATGTAATAACCTTTTTAAAGTGATAATTGTGTTCAAAAATGGGGAAAGTGTCTTTTATGAGAGTAGTTTCCTTTGTCAAACTAAAGAATGCTGTTATGAACAGAAGCACTTTTAGCTTTGAGATTTTATGAAATGACATATATCTCAACATTCTGCTATCCGTCTCAACGGCTATTAAGTTTGACATGGAAATATATGCATTTAAATTATCTGAATTTGGCCCTTATTGGATAAATTGTTAACTTGTCAACATTCTTGTTTTGTCATACAAGGAACAAAACGCAAACAATTTTCTCTGGGAACCCCCCCCCCCCCCCGGGATAGAAGTCTTGAACTCCAGCATTAGCAATCTTCTGGGTGTTGCCATATAATATGTCTCAGTGAACTGACAACACCTTTGGATTTGTATAGCCCCTGCTAGCAGAGGATCTGAAATCAGGCAAAGAATGACAGATTCAAGATTTTAACTGAAGGCACTCATGGGAGTTCAACAGGCACCATAAAAAGAGACTCAAAAGAGTGAGAAAATATTTTCTAGGGCTTCTTTCTCTTTTTGCATCTTAGTGAAAATAGAAGTTCTCCAGGGAACTTCTGTGAAACTTGCCAAGGAGCTGAGATTTAGTCATCCTAACCTAATGACAGGCATCAATGAAACTTGGTATCTTTCACCTGTCAGATTGACGAAAGTGAAAATGGAAAAGGATGCTTTTAGAAAAAACCCTTTTTAAGGTTGTTGGGTTATCATTATATCTGACAATTACCATTTTGCGTAAAATAAACACTGCAAGACAAAACAAATTTGTCACATAGATGCACTCTCACAATCCTTATTCCTAAGAAAATTTTTTATAATATATTGTCATAGCATGCAGATAGCATAATTTTTTTATGTCAGACCTAAAGCCAAAAAAGGTTCTATAGTACATAGGAAAACATGGCTTGGATGTTGTCTTCTATTTTTTAACCTCCAGAACTGATTTTATTTGGATCCAAATGCAAATATTGCACAATGTAAGTGGGGATGTGGAGAGAAGATGGTGTGGTATAGCATGATCTCATCTGCTCTCAGAAGATAAGCAGAGTTGCTACTTGGAAGGGAGATTTCCATGGAAGACTCTGCAGAGGAAGGGAATGGCAGACCACCTCTGCTTCTCACTTGCCTTGAAAGCTGCTTGCTGCAATTGCTATAAGTTGGCTATGACTTGATGGCACTTTATACAGAAAATAGCAAAAATGCTGTACACTCATATCTACCCCAATCTTAAAATCATACACATCATTTCACTTTTGTTTGTATCATGCAAAAAGTCTATACAAAGTTTCCAATGAGCAACAAGTACAGCAAATTTTAATTTCTAATTTTCTTGTGCTTTCTGTATCTTTCCCTTTTCTTTTGTGTTGCTTATTAAAATCTTTAATAGAAGTTATTTTTAATAGAATACTTGAAAATAGCAACAACCTGAGCCAGGCTCCTGACTAGGACTGGGCAGAGGGAGCCCATTACTTCTGTCTCCCCAGTACTGTGTTCTCATTTTGCAATCTTAACAATGCTTTCCTGGGAGCAACACCCTGACCCAGATGTGCCTGATTCCATCAGATCTTTAAGCAGGGCTGACCCAGGATGGGAGACCTCCAAGGATTTGGGTGGTGGTTCTTCCAAGGAACACTAGCAGGGATCATGATATGGAGGCAGGCAATGGCAAACTGCCTCCCATCCCTTGGCTGGCTGTCAGACAACACTCTGATGGCTATACTACACACACACTGTATGATAAATAAACAAATAAATCTGAGAGTAAAAGGTAAAGGTATCCCCTGTGCAAGCACCGGGTCATGTCTGACCCTTGGGGTGATGCCCTCTAGCGTTTTCATGGAAGACTCAATACAGGGTGGTTTGCCGGTGCCTTCCCCAGTCATTACCGTTCACCCCCCAGCAAGCTGGGTGTTCATATTACCGACCTCGGAAGGATGGAAGGCCGAGTCAACCTTGAGCCGGCTGCTGGGATTGAACTCCCAACCTCATGGACAGACAACTTCAGACAGCATTTCTGCTGCCTTACCACTCTGCACTACAAGACCCCAATAAATACACTTGAGTGGGATTTTAAGTAGACCTCATTAGGATGGCACTGTAAACAGCTTGGATCCCAGTTATCTAAAACTGTTCTTCCTCTAATATATTACATTTATTTTAAGTTTGAATTTGTAAGACTCAAGCCATGGCAAAAGATATGTGAACAAATAATTCCTTGATCAGAGATCAATGATGGAGAGCTCTGTAAATACCTCCATGTTTCAACTATGATGACCACAGCATCCAATACTTTCTGAAGATTAATTTTGAAGTCTCAGGCCTTCTAAAAGAAGTCCAAGGCAGTTTACAATTATTTCTGTAATCACAATAATAACAAAAATCATAGCCAAACTGATTGATATCACCATCCCACCAACAGAGCAGGTTATTAGAGAAACAGTTTCAGGGAACAGACCCAAATTAGGAATGCCAACTCCAGGTTGGGAAGTACTTGGAAATTTTGGGGGTGGAACCTGGGGAGGGAAGAGCTTGGGGAGGTGAAGGACCTCAGTAGGGTATAATGCCATAGAGAGTTCCCCCTAAAGCAGCCATTTCCCTCAGGGAAACTGATCTTAACTGTATAGAGATCAATTGTACTAATGGGAGATCTCCAGGTCTCAGCTGGCAGCTGGCAATCCTAACCTTTCATCATGAGCTTAAAGTGGACAAGATCAATCAATCACTTTTTAAGCAGATATAAATAAAATTGGCCACTGGACATAAGAGGGCTTCAAGGTTGGCACAGTGGTCAACCATGGTTGATTCGAACCAGACTCTACTCTTATGAACTTGAGTGGCCTGTGAAGACTAGATAAGGATCTATCTTCTCTTGGTGAGAGGTGTTCCTTTAAAGGGTGTTGGTTTGCTGGTTGGTGTAGATACCCTACTGCCACATTCACCTCTGACAGGACCAGGGTCTTTCCAGACATGAGGTTTTTTCTTCTTAGGGATTTTGATATAATGCGAAACCTTTTAGTAATAATGTACTTGTTTGTGTGCCCATGCTATTTCTATGCATTCCTGCATGTACAAGATTAATATTTGGTATTCTGGATTAAACTGATATAATAGAAGAGGCCCCTATGTCATTTATAAATTAATCCATTTTTATATTGAACCATGATGAAACAAAATAGGCACAGGTCTCCAATTAAAATTTATGCTACTCCTAATTTTGTTGTTTATAATTTATTTAATGTCAATGCTTTTTAACAGATGTCACAATTCAGATAATTCTTATAAACAGGAATAATCAACTGTTTTAAATTGGTCCATATTCTGGACCAGCTGGCTTTATGTACACATGTGTTTTACTGTGGATTACAGCACACATTTTGTGGTATGTAGAAACAAATGATCATTTTAAGCTTATGAGTCACGATTTTCATTTTTCAAATGAAAAAGATTTTATTTCCATGTAACAAATTGCTGCGCTCAAATGTAAAAAGGCAAATAGTTAGGAATATATGTATCAAAAAGCAAAGAAAATGAAAAAGCAACTATTAAAATTGGTCTTGAATTCTAACAGTTACCTCGGTGAGCACTACTTGGTTCCTAAAAATGCAAGTAAATTAACTTATTCACAGCACAGTTTAGTCCTCCAGTTCTGAATGCCTTCTGCCATAAATCAAAAGTAGGTAGAAGACCTTTCAGGAGTAACTAGTCACTCCCCAATCAAGTAAGACCATTTCTGCATGAGGAATTTGCCCCTCCCCAGCCTCTCATTGTTTGCAGTTTTTAATGCTGTTTCCTAATGACATCAGCAGCAACCTGTAGCTCTCCAGTGGTTGGTGTGAGTTTTGGTCCCTGTTACCCTGTGATGAGGGAATGTGAAATAATCCACTTTCCCATTCTTGTTGTGGCACACAACGAGACGCAAACAGGGGTAAGCCTGTCTGAAAGAAACACATGACTCGCTAGCGTTTTGCCCACCCTCGCACCAGCCCTCCCCTCTCCATTTCCTCTCCATTTCATAGTATCCAAATTAGCCCATATTGTGCCATATAATAATTCTTTGCTAAAACAGCTAATCAGTCTGAACTCAACTGAATGCAAAAGGACTGATTAGCTATTTTAGCAAAGAATTATCATATCGGATTATTTGGATATTATGACAGTTTACGAATTTGCCACTAATTTACTTTTTCTATATATCTGTACTCTCATGCTCCTGTTCCATTTTGTCTGAGGAAGTGTGCATGCACAAGAGAGCTCACGCCTTGAATAAATCTTTGTTGGTCTTAAAGGCGCTGTTAGCTTGCAATCAGTCTTCCCCTTCTGATATTCTGTCATTTCCCTAGATTTTCCAAAACTTGCTTCTGTAGATAATGCTTTTATGTTACATCTAATTTTGTACTGCTTATTGTATATCTTTTGCATACCTTACAATATTTGGGAGGGAAGGGCCCAATAGAGTGGAGCTGTAACTCAGTGCTAGAACCTTTGGTTTCCATGCAGATGATTCTTTGGCACCTTCAGTGCCCATCAGAGTAGACAGGACCAACTCCCTTTGGAACTCAGAGATACTGCATTCTGCTTTCCAGGAGATCTTTTAAATGCCCATATTAGAAAGCATAAATTTTAGCTGCTTTGTTTCAGAAATCTGTGTATATTTTAGAGCAGGGGTAGTCAACCTGTGGTCCTCCAGATGTTCACGGACTACAATTGCTGGCAGGGGCTCATGGGAATTGTAGTCCATGAACATCTGGAGGACCACAGGTTGACTACCCCTGTTTTAGAGGACATCACAGATTTGCCCTTTCTGTGTTTGATGCCCCAATCCAGTGAGGAGATCCAAACACAGGAGAAGCCTTCTGTAGCATGTATTCATGTGAGAACCAGTGCAGTGCAGTGCTTGAGCAGCATTACTGCTAGCATCGAAATGACATGAAGATAAAATGTGTGGGGGGAATTATATATACTGTACTGAGCGTCTTAGAGATAGGATAGGATAAAACAGACCTAAAGCAAATGTGGATATATATTTACACTAGAATGTGCTTAGGGATTTGCATTCCCATTCAGGACCAGAATACATTATAAGTGCTGGGTCAGGGCTATAGCTTCTAGATTATCAGATTTTTTAATATATTAGAAAAAGTTATTATATCCCTTCTTAAGCTTGTATTTTGCCCATCACCTTTGGAGGATATGGATTTGTTCAGTGCTCATCAGCAACTTGAATATATAACACTAACATTGTTATGGTACCTATTAAATAAGTGCAGCTGGTGAATATATGATTGAATTAAAATTAACTAGGCATTAGTTTAATTTTAACTGGAGCTCTTTATTAAAGAGCAGGAATGTTTTGTGAGCAGAGGTAGCACATTTTACCCTATATATCTGCACAACAGACACCACTTAAACAAATACTCATTAAAGATACAGATCTTTTTTAAAGTGTTTCCTAGGTACTAGTCTAAACAGAGGAAAATATTCCTGACCCTTTGAAATGGTTATCTAAAACACGACAGCCCTGTTAGTTACATAGATAGTCTGTGAATTTAAAGAGGAAAACATATTTCTCCCACTCTGTCACAGAAGGATGCTAAATATTTTTATATCACTCTTTTGAAAATAAAACAAAATCAGTAGAAACAATTTTTACTATGATTCTGTATGACCCATTTTAGAGAAATCCTACTGAGTTCAATAATAATACTCACTAGTAGGAAGATTGTTTCCCATATTGGTTAAAACTACAGATAAGAGAACACTTATCCTAAATTGGCACGGGGCATTTATTGGGACACAAATATGCTTGTAAGTTCTTCTGTGCATGCCCTATTGGAATGAATTATGTGCAGCTCTCATTTGGTTTAATGGGCTTTTTCAGAAGAACTTCCCAGCGGATTAGACCTCAGATCTCTATTGTTCACTGACTACATACACTTCAACATATCTTCTTTGCCTTTTTAAAAAAGCAATTCCTCTAAGTTAATAATTGGTCCTCCTGCATTTTTCTCTAGCCTGGTGATTCCATGTCTTTCTACAATACCTCTTTAATACAGTAGCCTATAATTAGAACCACTGTCAATGAGAACCGAGGTGTACCTTCCCCTCTCCCCACAAGGAGAACTCTGAAATGTACAGGATTCTATCTCATCCCCCCTTATTCTTGTCCTTTTAAAAACAAATTCAGGCAATTTCTATGGCATTCAGGTCAGTGCTGACAAGATTCTGAATGGCAAACAAGCAAGGAAGCCAAGTTTCAAGACGGTGAAGAATAGGGCTCTCCTGGCAAGTCCCCCCACAAACATTTACAATACTTATGTACCAGCCACATTAATCTAGGAATTACTCCATGATAATATGGCATCACATGGCTTAATTTGGATATTATGACACAGCTTACTAATTTGCCACAATTTGCTTTTGCCTTATACTTCCACAGTTATGATGGTTTTTCATTTAGCCTGAGGAAGAGTGCTTGCATTTGAAAGCTCACACCTTGAATAAATCTTTGTTGGTCCTAAAGGTGCCACTGGACTCCAATTTTGTCGTGCTACTTCAGACCAACACGGCTACCCACTTGAATCAATCTGTGATGCTGTATCACTTGCAATCTTGTTACCTCTCTATCTACTCTTTTTGAGCATGGTGGTTTCTGCAGTTGGCCAGGGGCACTCTCCATCACTTTTGGTTCCTGTGGGTTCTTCTCATGTAAGCTTGCACAGAGGTGAAGAGGGATTGCAGATCAGTCTCCTCAGTGGCCTGTACTCAATTTGAACATACCCTAGAAAAGAATGAAATGAATTTTTTTCTTCTCCAGAGGGTGACCATTGTCTCCGTTTAGTTCTAACGACAGAGAGTCATTAATTAAAGGCAAGATTCTTTGTACATGGCCTATTTCAAGGCTGAGCCTTCTTGTTCTCCTTTACCAAATGATTTCTTTTCTCCCCTCCAGGATTTCAGCCTTTTAAGCTATTCCTTCTCTTTAGAATTTTTCTTCAATCTCCATTCGGCCACAAGTATTCATCTTAAGAGACAGGAAAGTGAAAGGCTAGGTTAAGAAAAACACAGCCACCTCCAACGTGCTAAAACTGCAATAAACCCATCACCTCTAACAACAGCGGAGCATGAAAAGATAAAAAAAAAACGTCCAGCCTGCCAAGAATGTAGTAACCACCCATTCACTTTTAAATGCTCTCCACACTTCAATGCACAGACCTAATTACTTTTCTGCATTCCCAAATCCACTTTGCTGCACTGCAATCAGAAACCTGGCGTTAAAATATTTTAGACTCTAAGGATCAAGACTAATTATGGGCCTAAGCAGCACCTTTTGGTTCTCTTTCTCCCTCCATCTCCTATTCTCTTCTTTGGGCTACTTTAAAGCACGCTCCACTGGACGTAAGGCTGCCCAGTCCCAGTTGGGGGTGAAGTAAAGAGAGAATAAAACAAAAAGCAACTCAGTCCAATTCAGTAAGCTTCAATGAGGCTAGTATATTTAATGTGAGCCCAGGGTTAGCCTACAGAATGCAATATTCTCGACAAAAAAAGATGTGTTTAAGGTCGGGTAAGGCCCCATAAGGCTGTTGTTGGTGTTTAAGCCATACACCAAGGTATTTAGCTCTAAGGGTTTCTAAACATTCCAGCTGAGAATAAAACCACCGCTTTACAGTAGCTGCTTAGAGGTTTTTTTGGGGGGGCCGGGCATGTTCCCTCCCCCTTGTATTGAGAGGTCAATAAACAGTAGGAAAGATCATGTCATAACAAAGATGAAGCCACTTATTATGGGGTATAGCGATAGCTAATGGCACTATTAGAGTAACTAATCCTATGTATTAAATGGTGTATTTGTTTAAATAATATCATGGTCATTAGAACACCCAAGTGAACACCATTTTTCATTTTGTGCAATGTAAAAGCCATTCCAGAAGATCCTAACCTCCTTATGCCAGAGTCCCATTATAAATATGAGCTATATTAGATAATTATTTCAATCTACATACGGCATCCCAAATGTATTTTTTGCTACTCTTAAAAGTCTTTCACTCACACACAACAATTATAGCCATGAAAGTTTGTATGAATGTTTTGCCTTTGAAAAGTCCTTTTTTTGTTCCACATACTTGATAAAAAGTAGAAAATAAAAAAATATATACTTTTTCTCCAAAGGGAAGTTCATACAACTTGATCTATAGGAAGCTGTCACAATAGTCGGAGGTTACTTTATGGAAGCGTAAGGACTCGGTTTGAATTCGTGCAAGCTTCCCGAGATCGGATCCAATTAACCTAATATAGACATGGGTTTTTGAAACCTGTGCAGTGCTAACACCAAGCTTTAATGGGATCTGGGGTCACCTTGATGAGCTAACAGGCATCATCTGGATTCTGATTTCACAGGCTGGAGCAAAAACCAGAGCAGCTTCAAAAGTTGTGCCATCACAGAACTGTGATAGCCATGATCAGCCATTGGAAAGAAAGAAAATATATGTTGAGACAGAACACTCCTTTCATTCTGTCTCTCGTGCAGACGCAGTATTGATTTATGCACATGCGGAGAGACATTAATATCCCAGCAAAGTTAGTAAAAAAGGGAAAAGGACATCCTGGTTCATAACTTCTGTGAAGGGTTAAAACAATAACACATCCTACATGGTAACATGGTGGTTTAAAAATAATAAGGGAGTTAATATGGAGCATGCAGATTGGCCTGTAACTACCAATTAAACCTCCTTGTTAGACAGGTAATTTATTCCACTCAGTGACATCAAATATCAGACAAAAGGTGGGGGGCAAAACAGTAATTATCTTCATGGGATTCAAAGGCTTGAAAACCAATAATTCCAAAGAAATAAAAACAGAGTGCTTTTCATGGAATATGCTTCATCTTAAGGACTGTAATAAGAGCCAGGCCCTGACTGTGACCCTTTACACTTCAAGGTGAAAAAGTAGGTTAAAGAAAGTGAAGGCAATAATCATGGGGCTTTTCTACATAAAACAGTCTGTGAGTTGAGGTCAAAGATCAAACATGCAGGGCACTACCTGCATCACACAAAGATTTGATGCACAATAGAACTAAAGGAGTAGATTGACAAGAAAGGGCAATAAGGCTAATCAATTATAAAATCATTGGGCAAATAATGCACCAAAATACACTTGTGCTCAGATTTCAAAACTTTGGCTTAGCTTCAATCCAGATCTCCTTCTGTATCTGAAAGAAGTGAGAACAAGAAAATTTCATCAAAGGCATTTTAAATATTTTCATCTCATCTTTGTCGGCATATCACCCTGTTATGTTATTTGACATGATCTGAAAGTAGCTTTAAAAGAACTGTTTTTAATGGGTACTTTTACATATGCTTACCAAGCCATGCTCCTTTTATGACTGCATTCTACTCTTTTCAATTTTTTTTTTAGTATCTGTCTAATTCCATTTTTGGAGATGTAATAATTTTCATCTTCATTCTAAGTGTACGTATGACAGATTTCAGGTTAGATTCTGTATGTTCCCAGCTCCAAAGATGCTCAGTTCAGAGATACTTAGATGGCTCAGATACAGATAAAGTCACATAAGGGTTATCAGGTGGCATTTTATGACAGTGAACAAAGAACATGTAATTTCCTCTGATAAGAACTCAGATTAATTTATCTATTTATTTTTCAATCTAAAATATTGCAATGATTCAAATCCTACAGTTTTTTAGTCCAGCATGTGCTGATTTATAACACTACAAGGAAGAAGAAGAGTTGGGTCTTATATGCTAATTTCCCCTACCCGAAGGAGTCTCAAAGCGGCTTACAATAGACACCCTGTGGGGTAGGTGAGGCCGAGAAAGCCCTGATATTACTGCTCGATCAGAACAGCTTTATCAGTGCTGTGGCGAGCACAAGGCCACCCAGATGACTGCATGTGGAGGAGGAGTGGAGAATCAAACCCATCTCGCTAGGTTAGAAGTTCGCGCTCCTAACCACTACACCAAGTTGTCTACACCAACACAGACTTTTTGTGTTGAAATTTTAATTAGACTAGTTAAGCAAATGCTTTTGAATTCAAGTTAAACTTCAAAAGCCACTTAAACTCTGATCCACAGGTCCTCATATATACAAGAGGATTTCACTCAAGAATCTCTGCCCACTCAGTCAAATATGGTCAGTACTTTTATCTTTGACAATGATTGTTGTTTCTTAGGTTAGGAGGGAAGGGGACAAGTTAACCCACCACATCAAATAGATAATTTTCTAGTACACTTTCTGCCCATCCTTGCTCCTAGGAACACAGAGTATACCCATTTTATCCTCACAACAATCCTATGAGATAAGTTAGGTTATGACTAGTGCAGTGCATTTTGAAGGGATTTGAGTCTGGGTCTTTTCAGTTCTCAGACCTACACAATGGCAATACACTGGGTTACTGACATGTTCAGATCATTTCAGATGGGTACTTGCTGTGCCCAGAGTTGGATGAATCTTCCAGCCCCCCGTCACACAGGCACTGGTCCAAAATCCTACACAATCCCATATCAAGAAAATGTGTTGCAACAATTGAAGGAAAATATGACTTCCCTTTCAGTACCTCAGAAGTACAAGTCTCATTGTTCATTTAACACTCATATTTATTGCATTCTATGTCTATGTACAATCTCTCCTGTTGTACTATTCCCCATCATACTGAATACATTATAACTGACACCAACAAAGACTTGCAAGCTATTTTATCTTGGTTCTTGGAGATTTCTCAGCCGAATTTTCTCTGCATGTATATTTTAATGCCTTTGCCTATGTTAGTCACAATGCAACAGAATCAATGCTAGTTACAAGCCTAAATAAAAGAAGGCAGTAGTGAAACTCTGAAGTGGTGGTTGATATCTGAGCAGATAATAGCTCATTGAAACAAAAATAACCCAAGCAAACAATAGCTGCATTTGGCTTGAATTACTTTTAAATGGAAGATATGGGCTCAAGATTTATAGGCCTATTTTTCACTTGTGTTTTCCATCATTTTCAGCATCCATGAACTTGGGATTTTTGTTTCTGCATTTGTTTCCTCCCTTTAGGGCTTGCTTCAATTTTAATCTCATGGGGTATTTTTTTTCTTTGCTAGAAGTGGTGACTATATGACCTCCCTTACTCTGAAACTGGTTGCTCAATTTCCTGTATCTTCTTGTTAATAAATAGATGCTGTTTTGAGCACACCCATCTCCGCTGTATAAACCTTTGATGAGGAACCTGAGTGAGAGCTCCATCCTGACTTACAAGGGAACACTGAGTTCAGATATTTAAGTGAATGTTGACATAGGAAGTCCAAAGAAATGATGTATAAGGAAAACTTAAATCTAGGCACTCCACACATTGAACTTGCTACTTCTACACCAAGCTCATTTCTGATTATTATACAGGGCATAGTGTTCTTTTAGTCCATAAAGTAGTCTGAAGTGTTTGCCAGGCAACTTGTTCTTTGTTCACTCAGAAGAACCCATTGCAGGAAGAATAGCTTCTGTAGCCCTACCTCCTGCATTGAGCAGGGGATTGGGCTCCATGCCCTGTATGGCCCCTTCCAACTCTTCTATGATTCTAAAATTTATCCTCAGTGATTCTGGGTCTGTATTCCCATTTAAAATGAGGTCTGGACATTTTTTGGGCAGCCAGATGCAGGTGGAAAACTTTCAGGTTGGTTGAAAACAAATGAGGGGAACAGGGATAGTGCTTGTTGGCCACCCTTACCTTGGGCACTAACCATAACGTCCAAACTGAGTCTACACTTTAATGCTGGCACTAGGATTGTCAGCTCCGGGTTGGGGACTATCTCGAGACCTTCTGGGTAGAGCCGGAAGGGGGCAGTATTTGGGACAGGGAGGGACCTCAGTGGAGTATAATGTTATGGAGTCCACCCTCCAAAGCAGTCATTGTCTCCAGGAGAACTGAACTCTAGTCTGGAGAGGACCTGTAATTCTGGGGGGATCTCCAGGCCCTACCTGGGGACCAGCATCCCAAGATGACATGCTCTTTTTGTACAACTGGGATCAGTGCAGTCAGTAATTAAACCTTCGGTTGTATAGAAAGCGCTTATGTAGATTCAGTTTTAGGCAAATAGAACTGCCCAAAAGGAATGCTCAACACATCTGGCAGTGGTATTAATAACCTGAGTCTGCATCCACATTCCCTTGGAAAGATTCAGGCAACTATGGTCAGTAGATTTCTGCTAATATATTTATTTATTTATTTATTTATTTATTTATTTGATTTGTATGACCGCCGCTCTCGGAAACCGGCTCGCGGCGGTTCACAATATTTTAATACAAATACAATATATTAACCATTAAAAATTCCCCATTAAAACCCCATTAAAACCCCATTAAAACAATGACTAAGTCACAATGATGGCGATTAAAAAAAAAAAAACTATTCCCATACAGGCCCGCTGGATGAGCAGAAAGGAACGGAGGATAATTGGGCATAGGATGGAACACTCTGGGGAACCAGGTCAGTCTAGTACTGGCCTCCCCCCTCCGGGGAGAGGGGTCCGATCTTAGCCCCGGGCCATCACCCGGCCTTAGACAAACGCCTGGCGGAAGAGCTCCGTTTTGCAGGCTCTGCGGAACTCAGAGAGCTCCGACAGGGCCCGCAGCTCTTCAGGGAGCTCATTCCACCAGGTAGGGGCCAGGACCGAAAAGGCCCTGGCCCTTGTCGAGGCCAGGCGTGCCTCCCGGGGTCCTGGGATCATCAGCAGATTCTTACCCGCAGAGCGAAGTGCCCTGCGGGGGGCATAAGGAGATAGGCGGTCCCTCAAGTATGCAGGACCCAAGCCGCGTATAGTCTTAAAGGTTAGTACCAAAACCTTGAACCTAATCCGGAAACAAACTGGCAACCAGTGCAGCTGCTTCAGCAGAGGCTGAACATGGGACCTCCAAGATGATTTAGTGAGGACCCGTGCAGCTGCATTCTGTACCAGCTGTAACTTCCGGGTTAGAGACAAGGGTAGGCCCGCGTAGAGCGAGTTACAGAAGTCTAATCTAGAAGTAACCGTTGCATGGATCACAGTGGCCAGGTGTTCCGGGGGCAGGTAGGGCGCTAGTAGCCGAGCTTGGCGTAGATGGAGAAACGCCGTCCGGGCTACCTTAGTGACCTGGGCCTCCATGGAAAGTGAGGCATCCAGAATCACTCCCAAATTCCTGGCTTGGGGCACAGATGACAATTGTACCCCGTCCAGGCAGGGAAGACGCGCTTCCTGTTCCTGCTCCCTTCGGCCTAGCCAAAGGACCTCCGTCTTGGAGGGGTTGAGTCTCAGGCGGCTCTTCCTGATCCATCCAGCCACTGCTTCCAAACAACTGGCGAATTTTTCTGGGGGGAGATCTGGCCGGCCATCCATCAAGAGATAGAGCTGGGTATCATCAGCGTACTGATGACACCCAAGCCCATAACTCCGTACCAGCTGAGCCAGGGGACGCATATAGATGTTAAATAACGTGGGGGAGAGCACCGCTCCCTGTGGCACCCCACATGGGAGTGCAAAGGAGTCGGATAACTCCTCCCCCACAGCGACCCTCTGTGACCTGTTCTCTAGAAAGGAGGATAGCCATTTAAGAGCCACCCTTCCAATCCCAGTATCAGCGAGGCGGTGAACCAAGAGCTCGTGGTCAACCATATCAAATGCGGCTGACAGGTCTAATAGCACGAGAATGGCCGACCCGCCCCGGTCCAGCTGGCGCCGGAGATCATCTGTCAGGGCGACCAGCACGGTCTCCACCCCATGGCCAGGACGGAAGCCAGACTGGTATGGATCAAGGGCCGAAGTTTCCTCCAAAAATGCTAGGAGCTGGTCCGCGGCGGCCCTCTCAACTACCTTGCCCAGGAATGCAAGATGCGATACCGGGCGGTAGCTGGCGGGGTCCCGCGGATTCAGCGATGGTTTTTTCAGAAGAGGGCGAACCACTGCCTCCTTGAGCCGCTGAGGGAATTCTCCTGATGTAAGGGAGAGGTTTATAATCTCCCTCAGGGGAACACCTATCCGTGGGTCGCTGGTCTTAAGCAACCACGACGGACAGGGATCAAGGGGGCAAGTGGTCGCCCTCACCGACCCTAGCAATTTGTCCACTTCGGATAAAGAGAGCCGCCTGAAGCCATCAAACCTGATCCCCCGTAACGGCCACGGAGCTTCTAGTTCACAAACTGTATCAACTGTGGCAGTAAGGTCACGACGGAGCGACAAGATCTTATCCGCAAAATAGCTCGCAAAAGCCTCACAGCCAAGTTCCAATTGACTACTATTTTGATGCCCTCCTTCGAGGGCGGTAAGAGTCCGAACTACCCTAAATAATTGGGCTGGGCGAGAGCTAGCGGACGCGATTTCCGCAGCAAAGTAGTCACACTTTGCCGCTTTCACCGCCATCTCATACGCCCTCATAAGCGTGCGATGAGATGTTCTTGTAGCTTCGTCGCGGGTCTTCCGCCACACTCGCTCTAGCCGTCTCACCTCCCTCTTCCTCTCCCGAAGCTCCGCGGTAAACCACGGGGCCTGCTTGAGGCGAGGGCGGAGAGGGCGCTCAGGAGCTATCTCGTCAATGGCGGCCAACAGGCGGGACTGCCAGTCCTCCACCAAGGCCTCCAACGAGACACCGGAGGGCATCGGGTCCCGCAGAGCATTCAGGAATCCTTCGGATTCCATAAGTCTCCGTGGGCGGACTAAAATGCGTCCGTCACCCAAACAGGGGAGGGGTGGCATCCGTAGGCGAGCCTTCAGGGTATGGTGGTCAGACCACGGAACGATGTTGTTAGCCACCAGATCGATCTCAACACCAGCACCAAAGATCAGATCCAGGGTGTGGCCAGCCTGATGAGTGGGACCAGCAACAAATTGCGAGAACCCCAGTGTCGCCATGGCCGACACCAGGTCCAGGCCAAGTCCTGGAGCCGACGACTCCGCATGGACATTAAAGTCCCCCAAAATTAATAATTTGGGGAACTGCAATGTCCAGGCGGCCGCCGCCTCCAGCAGGCCCAGCAGGGCATCAGGCGGGGCAGTGGGTGAACGGTACACCGCCCAGATGGCCACGTTCTCGACCGATTCCCACGTCAGGCCGACACATTCAACTCCTGGGATCGATGGTGCTGGGAGAGCCCTGAAGGCATAGCTGTCCCGGACTAGGATCGCCACCCCACCCCCCCTACCATGGAGCCGGGGCTGATGGAGGACCGAGAAGCCGGGTGGCGCAAGATCTTTAAGGGCGACTGTTTCACCTTCGCGCACCCAGCTCTCGGTGATGCACGCCAGGTCTACCCCATGCCCTGCGAAATAGTCCCGCAGGGTTGAGGATTTGTTCTTGATCGACCTGGCGTTGCATAGCATCAGCACCGGCTCCGCCCTAGCCCTCTCTCCTACAGATTTGGGGATGGGACGGAGGTTTGAAGGACAGCGAGCACATCGACCAGGCCACCTACCGTGTTTCCACGGTCGGGGCCTTTCTGGACCTGCGTGTGCCGCTCTCCCCCTATTATTGAACCTCCTCCCACCGCCATACCTCCCTTGGCCCAGAAGTGCTGGAATAATTCTCCCAGGTTGGGTTATAGCCCCCTCTCCCCTTCCATGCCCACCCTGTCGTTCCTGTCTGGCAGACCATGCCATGTCTAGACACGGCCAATAGTGCCCTGTATATTGGCCCCAAACCTTATCTAATTTCTGCAATACCTTGGGTAGAGCGGCTGTAGCTCCTCCCTCTCACTGGCCCTAACCAATCTAACTAATCTAATTTAACCTAGCTGCTACCAATTCCCTCCCTAACCCACCCTAACCTCACCCTCCCTACACAGCCCCCTACAAAAAATCCCCCCTAGCCCACCCAACCCAACCTGACACCTAACAGCTGGTCTAACCTCACAGAGGAGAGGATCTGCCAGACATATGTGTGTTTGCAGAGCTGGATATTGATTTTGTGTTTACAGAGGCCCTGTTCTCACCCACTCATCCTATTGTGTAGGGCTACAGAGCCCCCAAAGAACCCCAAAGACCAAACAGCCTGATTGGAGCCTCTTTAGGCCAAACAAAGTCGATGGCGCTAAAGAGATTTGAATCCAGTTAACTTGGATTAACAGGCAGGTAATTCAGGCTGCTGTGACAGTGGAAATTCTGTTGTCTTGTGCAGAGCCTTCCCCAGCATAGTATTCTGGAACTGGGCTGGCAGACAATTAAGTTTTAGGCAAGAAAATAGAGCTGGAGAAGCAAGGAACCCCCTCTGGACATGTGTATATATGTATATACACACATATTAGCCTCTCTCCCTGACAGGAGATGATAAACATTCTTCAAAAAGAGTCTATTCCCCCTAGAAATCTCTAAAGGCTCACTTACAACAATGTTATAAATCTCAGCAAAGAAAGATATCTTCTAAAAGAGAAATTTTGGGGATGAAAGTTGCTAGATACTAAGGTAACAAGCCACATGTTCTGTGACAAATCAGCCCTAGTTGGAAAGCAAAATATGACCCTATTTGGCAGTGACAGAAGACTAAGAGATTAGATTTCACTTGCTGTCAGTTAAACTACCTCACCAGCTTGCATTCATTTGTTTGGCCAGCCACAATTCTGCAAAAATGGCAATACTATATTGTGCTAGTTAAGGAAATAAGTAAAAATATGCTGAATTTGAGCATTAACATTTATTTTGATGTCTAGATAAAAATTTGCAATTTTATTTTGCAAGATTTGAGATAATAGAGTGGAACAATTGACCCCCCCCCAAGGGGGGCATTTTGGGACAACAATGAATGAATTTGGACAGTGAAGGTTTTGTGATAGATATGCTGCTGTTACTAGCAAGAGTGCCAGGGAATTCTATAATAACACCCCCTGACATTTATAACATTTATCCAGTTCTACAGAACTGAAAAATGCTTGGAAACATAATTTTTAAAAAACTTGCTAAATGCTACAATACTTTGTGTTACAATAATTATAGCAATTAAAATGAATGCTCTCTGTAGACAGCACACTCATGTTCTGATAGCAAAACCTAAAATACATTTGCAAGTCTTTGAGGGCATGCAGTAATGTCAAAAAGTTGCTTTTATTTATAGATAACAGGTTGGTCAAACCAAGGCGCAAACTGCTGGAGTGTGACAGTAACGTGCTACTACCAGTTCCCTTAACTAATCCAGCTAGAGGCCAAGGGACTAAATCTCCAGTCCTCTTGGTTCTAAACAAGAAGTCAACCCTACAAGGTGGGACACTTGCAAGATGAATTCCTAAAATACAATCTGGTAGCTGTAGCCAGCAAGGGCCAAAGTAGCTAGCAAGGGCAAGATGCACAATATAAGAACAGTGAACAGTGAGAATAAAACCATAAAGCTAAATATTTAACCTAAGCACTTTTACAAGCATTACTTAAGTACAATTGTTACCTGACCAGACCAAACAGAGTTTCAAGTCCAAAGCAGGTGTTCTGGCAAGGCACTCCTGGTCTAGTATTAAGAGGTGACTGAAAATAGGTGTAATCTAGACAAAGGCACAAACTAAAATGAAAGATCTTCCTTAGAGCCAGTTTGGTGTAGTGGTTAAGAGTGCAGACTTCTAATCTGGCATGCCAGGTTCGATTCTGCACTCCCCAACATGCAGCCAGCTGGGTGACCTTGGGCTCACCGCAGCACTGATAAAACTGTTTTGGCCGAGCAGTGATATCAGGGTTCTCTCAGCCTCACCTACCTCACAAGGTGTCTGTTGTGGGGAGAGGAATGGGAAGGAGACTGTAAGCCGCTTTGAGCCTCCTTCGGGTAGGGAAAAGTGGCATATAAGAAGCAACTCTTCTTCTTCTTTATGACAAATGATCCACATTGGCATGATTCTAATTGATCAATCAAATGTGTTGCTAAACAGAAGATTTTAGCAAATCAAGTATGTTGCTAACAGGGGTCATAACCAATCAGGTATGTCACCAGGCTCCACCCACCAATGGGTCCTGCGCTAATGAGATGGAATGTGTAGACGAAACACCCTCGTTGGTATCTTGGGGCCTTTCCGCACAAGGACCAATGTTGCTAATTAGTTCCAGAAAGCGGAAACGCTATTTTAAAAAGTGCAATCTCGGCGTTACGCATACCTGCCTTTGTAGTGGAATCCAGTAGCGTTTCAATCGTTTCCCACAGGTTTCCGGTCTCGCAAAAATCGCTAGAAAGGAAGCAATTTTTTCTGTGCTTTGTCCCACCCCTGGCCGTCAATCAAATGAACAGCCAATGGGTGGTTGTTCTCATGCTCCCGAAAAGCCCCTTTCCTTTTAAGAACAGTTTAAAAAAAAACAAACACACGTTGCAACGAATATGCCTTGATTCCTCCTAACGTAGAAACCCATCTAGCTGGCATGTGAGCTGGCGAGTCATCGTTATCACGCTCCCCCGAGTGAAAAATTAATCCTCCCCTGCGCGATTTTCGGCCGAAAATAAAGGGAACTTGCAAACGGGGCTGTGTTGTGCTTGGGGACTTAGAGGAGCTTTAAAGCACTTCTGTGGAGGGACTGTAGCCAGAGAAGCCTCGCTGGGTGAATGAAGCCTCACTGGTTCGTTGCTTTCTGCTCGCTCCGAGGAAAAAAAATGGCGATCACTTCGCCAGAAGTTCGGAGGAGAGAGCCAGGGGGAGGGACTTTGTTGGAACCGCAACAATGGGAATGCACAGGTCTTTTTCGCTAGTGTTGCAGATTGTTTGCAAGAGTGTAGCACTTTTCGGAGGGTGAATCCACTTTTCCCAATTTCCCTTTAAGCGCTACAACGAATCGCTTTTTGCGGGACTGTTTCAGGAGTGTGGCGGATTGTTTGCGACATTTTGCGGAACTGCAAATTAGTAGCGTTTACAATTTGCAAGCCTTCTGCTACATTAAAGTCATGCGGAATGGCCCTTGGTCTTGAAACTTCTAGGCCCAGTGACTTCACTAGAACCTGACTTCCTTCTCTCATTTTTCCATCTGAAACTGTAGTCAGCCTGTTTTCAGAGAAAAAAAGTTGTATGATTTTTATAGTCCTCAAACCTGAACTAATAAGACACTGCTAGGCAAGCCACTCTCTCGATAATGAGGAAATAATAGTGGTGGTTTGAGGGTTAGAATCTTCTGACAGATATTTGAGTGAGGGACCACTGTTAACTCATCTTGTAATGTATACAAGTAGCACGGATGCTAAGCCAGGGCTGCTTCATCACACGCCCCTCCTCTTTCCCCATTCAGACTGCACCGCCAGAAAACACAAACAGGAATGCGTTTCAGATTGGGTTGCTGCCTGATCCCAATATTACTCTGCACACAGATTTTATTTGAACTGAGGGCACATTGCTTTGTGGTCCCATAGCAACACGGATCGTGCCATTAAAAAATGATCTAGAAATGGAGAGGGGAGGGTGGGTGTGACAGTGGGTAAAATACTGCAAAGACTGTTGCATGTTTCTCCTTCCAGACAGGCTTGTTCCTGTTTGCATCTTGTTGTGCGCCACAACAAGTTAGGGGGAAGTGGATTCTACTGCTTTTCTTCATTGTGCAGCAAAGAGGATGAAAACTCACACCACCCACTGGAGAACTATGGGTTGTTGCTGATGTCATGTGGAAGCAGCATTAAAATCTGTTAACAAAAAGATGCTGGGCAGGGGCAAATTACTCATGTGGAAATGGTCCTAGATAATCCATATTTCTCTTGAGCTTGG
Source organism: Paroedura picta (assembly GCF_049243985.1). NCBI lineage: Eukaryota > Metazoa > Chordata > Lepidosauria > Squamata > Gekkonidae > Paroedura > Paroedura picta. The sequence continues at coordinate 42,225,900 of NC_135375.1, read as the reverse complement.
TGAGTTTAAAAAATAGAACAGATAAAAATGCAGGTTTGCTGATTCTTTTTTAATCCTACTTTATGCATGTGTTCATCCATAGAACCTGGAGGTATTTAAAGTAAATACATTGAATGTGTAATTTTGAGGACTTCCTGTGAGGTAATTATCAAGCTGGGACCAGCTAATCTATCACTGAATACTACACCTACTTAATTCTTCTAAGTAATAGGCATCTGACTCCTAAAGACTGTCTTGACCTGACTTACTGTATCTTTCTCATCAGCAGAAAGACTCATATCATCACTGGGCTAAAGGTGAAATGCCTAGGGACAAAGCTGGAATGAATTTTTTTGCAGACCCATTTTGCCAGATATTCAGACCACTTCATTCTGAAGTATGGAGACCTTTAGCAAAGTCCCATTTATATATTCTTGGAAGACGAAAGCTCTCTCTGCTAGTTTGCTCTGGACAAATGTATCAAATAGACATGCCAATAGAAAAGGGTTTTTTTTTGGTGTGTATTTTCTTTCTCTCTTTCAGACTTTTTGTGTGATAAAATTATTACTTCAAGAAGAAAGAAATACAGAAGTTGACACTTGTGAGGAAGCCCTTTAGGTTTACTACCTTGTCCAAAGCTGAACAGAACACTGAATGTTGACACTTTCATATACACAAGTATAATCTAGAAATTCAGATTCATATTTAGGGACCAATTGAAACGGAGGAATGAAGAACATAGTCATAGACACAGATTGGGTTTCAGGTTCCTGAAACTGCCAAGATGTTTTTAGCTGTTGCCAGTTTTCCATTTGAAATGTTGCATCGTATTTATAGTTTTCTTAATCCCTACAGCAAAAGAGGCTAATATTCATTTAAAACCCAATAACAATTAAAACCCTCCAATAACAATTAAAACCTGCAATGAGCAACTGCTCCAGCTTTGTTTATTGCAGACATAAATAATCATACTCCAATGAACATGTTAGCATCTATGATCTCTTGCCTGAATTAAGGTTGCCTGGAGACTGCTTGCTTTGGCTACTGTAAATATGACATGAATTATGTCCAGGAAATGGTGTCTTACATGCTGGGTTTGAAGTAAATTATTTTCTTCTAATATACCTACACAACTGTCACAAGGAATTATGCTGCAGATTTAGTGATGTTAAGTGTCAATTGTAATTTGGTGACAGCCATTTTATTGGCTATGCATATTGCTCTGCCAGGACCTGCTTCTCAGTATGGAGGCCACCGTATCATTAAAAACCAGTGATCCTTCACTGATGACATAATTTGACTGGCAGAGAGAGGAGCAGTGAGGGGCTTGCTTCCACCTGCACAGAATCTGCTGCATGTCAGAGATGAATTTGCCTTCAAATTAGAAACAGCGCAGCAGACTAGCGGCTGCGATTTTGCTTGATTTCTTTCAAGGAGTTTCTCTGGAATGGTTACAGAGCAGCTGATAGGAGTCTGCTTTAATATGTCAAACATATATATTGTGCAGCCTGTAAACATTTCAAATATTTTTAGCCGCATGGCATACAATGAGTTATCTTTGAAAGAGTTTCAGCTGAATTGAGCCACATATCTCCCCCCCCCCCGTACACTCATCTATCCATCCGTCCTTTTGTCTGTAACTCTGCCTCTGCCATAGGTTCAGGGTATTAAATTTATCTGTTAAAATGGGGAAAACATAAAACCAGTGTTTCAACCGATAAGATAAATCATGCAAGCTGTGTAAAAATTTACAGTAAGAGCAAACCCATAATCGTACATTCTGAAAATTTTATAAACTGACAATTCAAGTTATGTGTTTTATGCTAATACATAGAATAGCAGGATCTAATAAACTCTGATATACTCATAAATAGTGGAAAACCTGAATGGTGGAAACATGTGTGCATACACATACACATGCACACACACACAGTTTGCCTATGAAAAAGGAAATAGATTCTTAGACTTTCTTAGCAAATTTAAATCAATACAGCAGCATTCCATTTTCAGTATTTAAATTAAATTTTTTGCTGCAAGGCACTGGAAGGAACAAAGCAAAGTACCTTAAAAGAAAGTGTTTCCCTAGTAATTTCACTTCATTTCACACCTATTTGGCGGCTTCTCTTAGCCAATTGGTTTCATTGAATATGCTGACAACGGGTGCACCTATTAGATCTGTCCCCTTCTATAAGGTGTTTTCCCCTTAGAATACTCTATTAACTTTAAATGTGGGGAAAAACCTCCCCCCTCCAATATTACCACAATTCCCAGTATATATTTGTTCTTTCTCATTTTTACCCTTACTTGTTCTACTTAAAAAAACCCTTTACTGAACAATAAACTGCATAAATTATTCAGCCAATTTCAGTCCAGTGGCATAAATCATACTTGAGCCAACATGCTACTTATGACAAATGCTTTGTCTAAGAGAAACATACCATGGAAGGTTTAATCAGAAGCTTTAAACATTTCAGACTTGCTTGGCTTTATTTTTGGCAAGAAGCAGTTCCTTCTTGTGCTATATCTTCCAAGGCTTTGGGGGAAACGTATATCTTTCCCATGAGAATATTGAGGCCATTTTTATTCATTCTTGGACAGATGACGTTAATAAAAGAATGTTCTCTTAAAGAAAAATTCAAACTGGCAAATTGTCTCAGTTCCTGAAAGCTAGTTTCCAGACCACTTTTGGCTATTTGATGTGGTTCCTAATGTTGCACAATGGCATTCCATTCTGAAAACATGAACTGGGCATCTGCCATCATAGCCTCCATTGTGGAATGAAATCTTGCAAATATTTTAATAGAATAATCCCAGAGGAATTTTGGAAACATCTCTTTTTATAAGAGGCCCCCATTAAAATCTGGGACATGGAAGTATACATTTGGATATATGTACATGGATGTTATAGACTTTAAGTATTTTTCAAACATAATCTGTGTGTTACCACCACACAATTTGATTACAAACCGCATCACTCTCAGCACTCCACATTTGAGGCTGCATTATTCAGATTTGTTCTAAATTGGATTGCAAATACTTTGCAATAGTGTTCTCAAACTGTTTTGTCATAGTTCTTCCCAACCCTCACTGGCTGATACATATAATTGCTAATGACTTAGAAAGAACATCTCAGTAAGAAAGGCAGCCAATAACTGACTGACTGACTGACTGACTGACTGACTGACTGACTGACTTTTTTGATCTTGTGGGCATTGGTGTGAATTGTCTCTATGCTAGCTCTACTTATTTTGCCTGACTGATTCAATTTTAGTTCACAAGATGTTCATGTCTAGATCATAATTACTTGGTGCAACTGCATTCACTCTCTACTTTGCCACAGCTGTTCTCCTCCCCTAACCATCTTCCTAACAACATGTACAGTAAAATATATGAAAGATGTGCTGTCCATGGTTGTCTTGAGACTGCTGCTGTGGGGGTAAGTGGTGCATCTTGTCTGTCTAACATTCCTGCTTTATTTGTTTTTGCTTGCCTCGGTGTTGAAGAGCTCATGTTAGCAGAGTATTCCATTATACTTTAAATACTTTTCACATTCTCTCACTGCCACTTGGAAACAATAGTTCAGCCCAGAAAGTTCTGAACTTCCACTAACATGATGAATCCTGCTAACTATTGAATGCCTCTAACTGCACAGGTTCAAAAGCAGCACATGCCCTGTAACATAGCTGATTGACAATAATGCATTACCCATCTATGTATGATGACCCTGGAGCATATGTAATCAAAGCAAGGTAGTAAATAGTGAGCATGTGTCAGCAATTCTTCAGCCACCTGTCATGCTGAGTGCTGCCATTATGCACACACAAAACTACTCGAAATGCTGTTCATTTTGAAATGTGAGCAAGCTATCAATAGCATCATATGAGATGTTCGACTCAGCAGAAAATGGGCATTGGGAACAAGATAGGTTGATTTTTAAACACCTGTTTTGCTCTAGTTGAATAATCCCTGCTTCTTTGTTGTCCTTTATTATGTGGAGCCCATGGCTCTTTTCACACATTCATTGAAAATGTTTAAGGCAGGGGCAGTGAAATCCCATCTGCTTCCCTGATCTCCTTATATTCTGCCAACAGTATGAAGGAAGTCAATATGATGAAAAGGATGTAACCTTAAAATTAAAATAGGGATATCTCTTCAGTGGTCCCCAAAACCAAGCAAACAAAAAACAAGAGTTGGATTTGGATTCAGTGATTAGGTTCTTTTAAAGAACTTAGGTTAGCTTACTTTGATTTGGAATTAAAAACAGTTGCATTTGTAAAGCAATAGTTTCCATTCATTCCACTGAGAAACACAGGCATGGGTATAATTTTCTTTCTCACTCCAACAGGGATGAAATTGTCACAAATTTTGACAATGTTCATGAACTAAAGAACTACCACAAGTTTTCATGAATTTTTATACAGTTCATGGTGGTTTGTGAAGAGCAGAAACAGATCAGTCTGTGAAACAACCTCCCAGTTTGTATGGGTTTGAGGTTGGGTTCATGGTTCAGTCATAAATTACGAACCAAATCACAATGCAGATTGTGCCCATTCCTAGTTTTTATAGCCCACTTTTCTCTCCCCTAAGGAGTCTCAAAATGGCTTCTGAGGCAGGTGGGGCTGACAACATTCTGAGAGAACTGTGACTGGCCCAAGGTCACCCAGAGAGTGTGGAAGATTGGGGAATCAAACCCAGTTCTCCAGATTGGAGTCCACAGGTCTTAATCACTGCACCCTGCTGGGTCTCTTAATTAAAAATGCAGCCGAGAATTACCGTAGCCATCATTGATGCTATGGAGGGCCAGCTAGAGGCAGATGCAACCATCTCAGAGGCCTGTTAGTGGTGCATTCTGCATACATGCCAGGTGGCCTGGGGGTAGCCATCTGAAGTTTGTGCCCTTTGGCTATCCCGCATAGGTTGCTTCCCTTAGAGGTAGACTTCAGTAGACAAGAGGATCTGCTTTCCCAGCTGGGAATGGTGTGAATCCTAAGGACACCTCTGGACTCCATGGAGTATAGATGCAGTCTCCTGACTGCTAGGTCAGGCTCCCTCTCCCATGCTGTGCCATTCTCCCATGGGGGGGGGGAAGCAATAAAGCTGTGGCCTTGTTTATACTCAACATTGCTGTGTCACATCGTATTCCAGCCCATAACGCCCTCCTGCAAGTCAATAGAAACTTGTCTTTTAAAATGTCGGTTTCACACTAACGTCAGCAACTATTTAGCCATTCACCAAAATGTCAGAGAGATGGAAGAACTTATGTAGGCTCTTAGCAAAAGAATAATTTGGCTTCATAACTCCACTTCACATCAGAAATAAGAATTTTCAATGAAAATATACATTTCGGTGAAATTATGGGTTTGTGTCTTCTCTGTATTTCAAGGGTGGTGTTACAGTGATTGAGGATGAATCTGAGAGTTTCAAACATCGAGGTTTTATGAAGAATGTTCATGGGCTAAGTGACTGACAGCAAATGTGTTTTCTGAGCACTGATTGACAAGATAATTTATACTTTTTTCAGGGAAACGTTATGTAATAGATTTTACAACTATGAGCGTAAATGAGCAGATGGGCAGCACAAACTCAGAATTGTCTTGTTTTTGCTGCTATTGTAGGTACAAACTACACCTGGCTGGCAAATATTCTTCCAGCAAACAGCATAACAGTCTGTTGAATTTACCTTTAAAAGGGCATAAAGCGATGGCAGCAGGGCATGCCATCCAAAGGATGGATCACAAATTTGAGAAACTCTTCCCTGTCAGTTCTGTGAAATGAATAGAAACAACCCAGACTTTGCTGTTGCACAGAGAGAGTTTATTTCTATGGGACCTGAGCCAGAGAATTTCCCTGTTCCCTTTAAGATGTGCATGTGAACGTCTGCTCATTAACGCTGGAGGCCCAACGCAGCAGCAGTCTGGAGCTGTGCAGGGTCTGGCACAAACTATTGCCCATTTTAAGATTATAGGCATTACATTCTGCTCAGGATGTGAACTGCTCTACTCAGTAGTGGAAAAAAATTAGAGGGAACTTTGCCTATTGCTCTACTCTCTCTGCATCATGCTCTATTAGTTTAGTGCATGGAAACATCACTGCTTGAGGTCTGTCAACTCAGTTAATGTCATGGTGCTCTCACTCAGCTATGGCAAAAGCAGGGGACTTTCTGCTGCTGTCATAATGAAGTTAGGATAAGGTCTAAGTGGAACCCTCTAATATGAATACCTCTCATTCCATGGCTGACAGTGCCATCCTAAGAACACTTTCCTGGGAGTAAGACCCCACCAAATAGACTTGAGTAGGTTTCTGAATAGACTTGCATAGGATTACTATCTGAGTCATCTATATCTGAAGCTATGACATCATGAGTACATTGGCTTATCAAGCTAAAATAATTAATACCTAGCATTTATATGGAACACCAGACTATTCAAAGGCATTAGTTAAAATTCATGTTTTAAATTGAAATTCAATCCAGAACTGAGTTGTTGTTGACTGATATTAATATTGCTCATGAAATTGGGCAACAGTCTACTTCGTAAAGGTTATACTAAGTCTGAAAGAGCAGATTAACAGATTGGCAGTTCTTTCAGATATAGATCATAGCCCAGTGTGAAGAAGACTGAGGAAGTTGAGTGCATGTTGGCTTGTCTAAGAAAACCCATTGAATTTGTGACTGGGGTGAGCTTTTGAATTAGGGTCAACCAGGCTTATAGCTCACACCTTTAACCAGTAGCCTGTTGCTCACACCTTTAATCAGTTCCTGTTGAACAAAGAACACCAAAACCTTTTTGCTGCATAATTATTTTTATAGGAATGCTATTTAACAGCCTTCCTGGCAAATAGATGGGGAAGAAATGGAGATAGTGACAGATTTTATTTTCCTGGGCTCCAAGATCACTGCAGATGGGGACTGCAGCAAAGAAATTAAAAGACGCTTGCTCCTGGGGAGGAAAGCTATGGCAAATCTAGACAGCATCCTAAAAAGCAGAGACATCACCCTGCCAACAAAAGTGCGTTTAGTCAAGGCTATGGTCTTCCCAGTTGCAATGTATGGCTGCGAAACTTGGACCATAAGGAAGGCCGAGCATCAAAGAATTGAGGCTTTTGAACTCTGGTGCTGGAGAAGACTCTTGCGAGTCCCTTGGACTGCAAGGCGAACAAACCGGTCAGTCCTAGAGGAGATCAGCCCTGACTGCTCTTTAGAAGGCCAAATCCTGAAGATGAAACTCAAATACTTTGGCCACCTCATGAGAAGGAAGGACTCCCTGGAGAAGAGCCTAATGCTGAGAGCGATCGAGGGCAAAAGAAGAAGGGGACGACAGAGAATGAGGTGGCTGGATGGAGTCACTGAAGCAGTAGGTGCAAACTTAAATGGACTCCGGGGAATGGTAGAGGACAGGAAGGCCTGGAGGATCATTGTCCATGGGGTCGCGATGGGTCGGACACGACTTCGCACATAACAACAACATTTAACAGCCTGCAGAGACCAGGAGTACCAATGCATTTATGAAATATTTTTTCATGACAACCTCATCCGCCAAAAGTAAGTTCCACAATTTTGTTGCTTTGGTGGTTGAGTAGATGGTGTACATCTCCCTCCAGCCAGCTTGTAATAAATGTTCATCCATCCATCTGTTCATTCAGATCCAAGTAGGGGTCAAGTCTTATTCCCAGCTAGAGAGCCATCTTGGCGTACTGGTTAAGTGCATCAGCCACTGATTTGGAGAATCAGGTTTGATTCCCCGCTCCTCCTCATGCAGCTTGCTGAATGTCCTTGGGCTAGTCATAGTCCTGTTAGAGCTGTTCTCACAGAACAATTCTATCAGAACTCTCTCAGCCCACCTACCTGACAGGGTGGGAAGAAGAAGTGAAGCTGCTTAGGGACTCCTTCAGGTAATGAAAAATGAGGTATAAAAACCAACTCGTCTTTTTCTGTTCACACAAGCAAATACTATATACCATAGTTTATCTTGCAGCTCAGGGTTTACAACTACAGCCCAGCTAAATAAGACCTGCAGTTGTGCTGATCAGCTGTGCAGTGTGGGCAGCAGAAGTTCAAATTTAGTCCCCTGCACTCCCCTTTCTCTGGGAAAAAATGCATCTTATCTGAGGTGCACAGTGCAATTCACATGTAGCCCTGGTGGCCATGTGCACAGAAATGGTTGCAGCCTTTAATTAGAACAATAGTTAAACTTCAGCTTTATATTTAAGGTATTCGGTACATAATTATCTTTCCTCATAAAGTCTGGGATTATCTAAACAGAGTTTGCTTCACTAAATATGCTTTGACATGTCACTTGCATTCTAATACTCATTCACTTTGAATGTGATATGCTCTTTCCTAATGAAACCTGGAAGTTTTTCCATTGAAAAATGATGTGTCTTATAGATTGTATGGACTAAGCAATTTTAGCTATGGCAGAGCAATAAAAAACATTCTTGCCATGGATTCATTGAAGGTGCAAGGACAGGTATTAACCTTGGAAGGTCTATTACAGCATTTATTTTTTGAAGTACAAAAAAAAGGAGTAAAAGGCATTGGTATTTAAATTTCTCTATCTTTCATCTGCAGGGAAACCCCCCCCCCCTAAATCTTGGATTGAATAGGTAATAACTAACTGCTTGCAGCCTGACTATTGATGACTATTTTTATATCACAATACTCGAAGACTTAACAAAATGGCAATTGCATATAAATCCAGAAACAGAATATTAGATGGGAATAATTTTGTAATGTTATAATGTTAAAATAAAGCAACTTAACACTGTTTTATAATTTCTCTGATCATGAGAATGTCCAACCTGAATGGTGTCTAAGTAGAACCGTCTACTGCAGCCTGGTCCCTACCTGTCAACTAATGGCATGCAGAAAAATATGCCATTTAAAACAATAGCAAAATATAAACATAAAAACTAATCACATTTGCTCTACTGTGTCCATTAAAACCAATGAGAAAAGGGAAAGGATTATATCATTTTCATAAAATGGGTTTAGGGAGCTATCTAGGAGAAGCCAATCAGAATACTTCCCGATTTTGAGATCATTTTGTTATTAATTAATTTTCTTACTTATATCCTGCCTTTTTATGTCATCAACAATAGCTCTAGATGGCTTACACCAATCCATGTTCACCCATACTACAGCAATTAAAAACAGACATAAACAACAAGCAAATATAGATTGCTCCCACCTCAACTACAATGGTGACCCCAGAGACTACTCACTATCAAAAACCCTACTAAGTAGGATAGCTTTTTGCAATAGGGTGTTAAAACCACCCTGTATCCACTCCCAGATGAGATTAAAAGTAAACAAAAAAGTTGGCACACATTTGCATCTTCTAAGAACTGCATCTCTATGGATATTACGAATTAATTTTAAATTATTGGCCTGGACACTTACAACTGTCAAACTAACAACAGTGTACACAGTATTCAGAACCTTTGATGAGCACAGGAGATAAGAGAAGATTCTGGGTCCAGAAACTCAAGGGCTTTGAAGGTCAGTAACATCATGAAGGCATTAATTGGGCTTAGAAGCTAACTGGCAGTCACTACTTCTTGTCTGGTGTATTTGGAACTAGTAGCATGTTAGTTTATGCTGCCCCATTGACAAACATGTTTACTGATAAAAGCAGGGACATGTATTTGTAATATTTTATTGTCAGTTCCTCCCTAGACAGAGAATAACTCCAGGGTCGCCTTTGTAGTTCAGGAAGGAGCTATATGTTTACACATGTGAGGTCCTATCTATATAATATTGAATTCCTAATGGGAGCAGATGGACCAAATGTCCCTAATTGTTATTGAGTGTCTTCTGGGCTATGGACCTCAGCAGACATCCAACCATGTCAACCCTTGGTGCCCTGGCCCTGCGTTTGGTCTAGAGAAAAATCCCACTGTTAATAGAGAATCTACTTTCACAGGCAGCATTAGGTTAAAAAAATTACACTGAAGTAGGTGAAATGGATTTCAGAGGAATCTGTTTCCAAGCAGGAGTTCTTGTGATGACTTTTATCTGTTTCACAAACTTCATATATTCAGAGTACATTAATAAAATATTTGCTTTTCTTATTTTTATTTAATTTCTATTCTCAAATGTCGCAGCTTCATCTTAAAAAAAAAAAAACTCCACAATCTCATGTTGAGTATTTGAATACACATAGAGCAGGAGCATTCATGAAAGCGATGTAATGGCCCAGTTTACAGCTATACCTAAAGACGTCTGAGGCTGCATTGAATTATTGGTTTATGAAGGAGATAATATTATCAGGTCACCATAATGCTAAGCGGTATTACATTTTAGCAGATAATTTCTGAAAAAAAGTGCTTACATTTGAAATGAAAAGGAAAAGAATAAAATATATCCAGCCACAGTGCTGACTGAAAAAAATATTTATATTTATATTAAACCCCCTCAGCTACATTTTCAGACACATCACTGCTTAAAAAGCAGTCACCTGACAAAAACAGTTCTAATTATTACCCCCTTGGGCTAACATTTTTCAGAGTGACTGGCTAAAATGCACTCCAGCTCATAATTCCTATCCCTGACAGTGGAAGACATAACCTAGTTTCCTCTAATGCAAAAGTCTCTAATCTAGAGGGCAGGACCTTGTGCCGTATAACACTGAAAGGAAAAAATGCAATTTGAGCACAAGGAAATTGCACACATGGTTTGATAGTTGGACCATTCTCATATATTTTCCCCAGGTTTAAATGTCTTGTTTTATTTTATTCTAAATTACATCCCAGCTAAAACCTGGTTATATTTTCTGGGGATTTTCTCCTATAAAAATAAAGACTGTCTTAGGCTAATGTTACTTATAAATACATATTTTTGCGATTTGCCTATAAAAGTAATTCATAGTCCTGGGCTATAAGGAATATTTCCCCCTGTTGTTTCCTTAAATTGCACATGTGAACAATAAACCTGATTTGTTAATTCCGCTTAATGACATTGATGATTAAAACAGTGGTGAATTAAGACAGTTTTGAGAATGAGTGTGATATTTCTACTATTAAAAGCAAAATTGTTGGATCACTGTAGTTACACATTTCAGCAATGCCTAAAATCGAATCACTGGTACTTGCAAAAGACTGGGAGTAGATAGGAAAATCATTTCATGATACAGGGGCAGACTCGGATGACTCTAAGATCTTCAGCAGGAAACAGAAGAACCTCTGTATATCAAATCACTTTTGCTCTGCATAAGCCGAGATAAGTTCTTCCTACACTTCTGTAAATGACCACATTCAGACATCATAATAAATTACTTAAACAATTGTTTGTTCCACCACTCCTGATTAGTCTATTTAATAGATCACAGATCATTTATAAATACCTGCTAATCTGTTTCTTGCCTCTTTCAGGGCTCTTATGCAGATACCATCTCAAGATTCCTTATTTTGCCATACTGCCGGCTAGGCTACACAATAACTGCAGCCTGCTTGCTACTGGTAAACAGCAATGAATGGGAGGGTATGGGATAGGGTAAGGGGAGATGTGAGGCAGGACATGTTGCTTCTCTGTTGCTCTTGGTTAAACATATTCAGTCCTCCTCTCCTCAATTTGTCTAGCTACTTTGTCAAATCACTGATCATTTACAGTCATCTCTTGCAGATTGTTGCACTGCATGTTCTAAACGAGAGTGTGATGTCTGTTTCAGCTTGGTGACTGGGTGGAGGTCAGGAAGATGAGGCATAGAGGCAAGGTAGCAGAAGAAGAGAAGTGTACCATCAAGAGCTGAATATGTTTGGAGCCACAAGATTTTCTTCTCTGCTTTTCTTTCTGTATACAGGAGGTTGACGTAATCTTAAGCAGAATCACACCATTCTAAGCCCACTGGTTGGTGTAGTGGTTAGGAGTGCGGACTTCTAATCTTGTGAGCCAAGTTTGATTCCGTGCTGCCCCACATGCAGCCAGCTGGGTGTCCTTGGGCTCACCACAACACAAATACAGTTGTTCTGACCAAGCAGGAGTATCAGGGCTCTTTCAGCCTCACCCACCTCACAGGGTGTCTGTTGGGGGGAGAGGAAAGGGAAGGTGACTCTAAGCCGCTTTGAGACTCCTTCAGGTGGACAAAAGCAGGATATAAGAACCAACTCTAATTATTATTATTATTATTTATAATTACATTTGTATGCCGCTGCTCCCAGACGTGCCGGCTCAAAGTGGTTCACAACAGTTATCGATAAAAACACAACCATTTAAAACATCCCAACATACAACACCCCAAAATATACATAAAACAACAAGATGGCAGTTTAATAACCTCATATGCAGCTGAACCAGAATGGGCTGAATAGCTGGAGATAAAAGAAACAAGCTCCAAAGCTCAGGGTGGATCTTAGGTTTACTACCTAAGCCCAGAACCAGGGAAGGGGGGGGACCTGGTCTCACTCCCTAGTATTCATCATGCCCAGCCTCAGCCAAACATCTGGCAGAAGAGTTGCATCTTGCAGGCCTTGTGGAACTCAGATAGTTCTGACAGGGCCTGCAGCTCTTCCGGGAGCTTGTTCCACTAGGTTGGGGCCCGGACTGAAAAGGGCCTGGCCTTGGTCGAGGCCAGGTGTGCTTCCAGAACCATCAGCAAATTCATACCCACAGAGCAAAGTGCCCTACAGGGGGCACAGGGAGGAAAGTGGTCCCATAGATAAGTAGGACCCAAGCTGCATATAGCCTTAAAAAACCTTGATCTTGATCCAGAAACAAACTGGCAACCAGTGCAGCAGTTTCCATGGATTTAGGTATAATTCTGTTTAGGATTGCATTGTAAAATTGGCAGTGTTAGATTTCTGCGTTCAACTGTCATGATAAACATCAGGTACCAGCCATGGTTTAGAATCTCAATTTAATACCTATGAAAAATCCATGGCTTGTTGGGCACTTAACATTCATAAATTGAATTAAACTAGATTTTAAACAAACTACATTTTGTAACCTGTGGTTTAAAATGACCCCTAAGTGCAGCCTGTGTCAAATGGGAAACCACACACATCTATTTCTTTGCACAACAAATTTTATTACAGAGCAAGGCTATAATTAAACTTCACTAAGGCAGCAGATATGCAGTCTGAAAGCTCTGCCCATGAGTCTGGGAGTTCAATCCCAGCAGCCGGCTCAAGGTTGACTCAGCCTTCCATCCTTCCGAGGTCGGTAAAATGAGTACCCAGCTTGCTGGGGGGTAAACGGTAATGACTGGGGAAGGCACTGGCAAACCACCCCATATTGAGTCTGCCATGAAAACGCTAGAGGGCATCACCCCAAGGGTCAGACATGACTCGGTGCTTGCACAGGGGATACCTTTACCTTTAAATATCTTATATGAAGCTATTGCCAGCTGTAAACATCTTCATGAAAAGTTTAACTCTCTTCTCTGCCCTGAGAAGGCAATACATAGATTCCCATTCAACAACAAAGAGAACTTTAAAATATTCATAAGAACCCCTGGTTCCAAAAGTAGACTCCCATCAATAACCGTTCCAGTTATTTCCTGAAGCTTGACTCAAATGCTTTTAAAAAACAAAACAAAATAAATGCTTTGGTCATATAAAGAGAGCCAATGATTAAGCGTGGCAGCCTCTAATCTGGAGAACTGGATTTGATTCCCCATTCCTCCTCCAGATGCAACCAGCTATGTGACTTCAAGATAGTTACAGTTCTCAGACCTCTCTCAGCCCCATCTTTCTCATAGGATATCTGTTGTGGGGAGAGGAAGAGTAGGCAATTTTAAGCCACTTTGAGGCTCCTTTGGGTAGTAAGAAAGTAGGATACAAAATACTAGTTCCTCTTCTCATGTGTAGTCATTATTACTGCACCAAAATGACTAAACATAATAACTCATTCCCAATAATCCCTCAGGATACGTCAAAGAAACTAGAAGTGCAACACTAATTGGGAACCAACCTAAGATATAGCTTTGGGAGAGGCAAAGGAAACAGAGATTATGATATTTTCTCCAGTCCCTTCTGGAGATAGATCACAAGTTAGAGCAAGAGGCAATGTATTTTTAGGGGAAGAAATTAAAACATTGCTGGTGTAAGCTAGAGAGTGTGAGTTCCAAGTGGGGAGGAAACTTTGGCCCAGCTGGCTGTAGGAAGGGCCCAAGCAAGGATGGTACATGAAATCTTATGTCTTTAATTAGTTAAGGAGAGGAGAATTGGAATAGTCACAGCTGTGATGTCACAGTGGATGGTTATTTGTTTCCTTTTACTTAGCTGATTTGATGCCAAAGCAGTTTAGCTGCCTACCATTAGATAGCTGAATGGTAAGCAAGGTTGCACAGTGGTGGTTCTAGGGGACAAAATTCCAAGGCCCATGAGGAGAGACTTTAGAATGAGCTATTAGAATGAGCTAAATTGAAATGAAGAAAAATTGCCTACAGGTCATAAACTTTTCCATAACTTCTGGTCCCTGTGTAGCATTTGATTCATCATCGAGCTGTTTCATGAAAACAGACAAATGATACTTGCTGGTTATGTAATGCAATGTTTCTTGAGTCACAAGATGGACAGGTATTAACTGGCAATTTTGTTATCAAAGACAGGAGGAAGATTGAGAATTTTGAATGCTGTATTTTGCAAAACTTTGCTGCTGTCAATCAGTCTATTTATTTGTTTCAACAGGACAGCATCATAAATATATTATTATAAACTGAGCCCAATGTCCCCCAAATGAGGGGGAAATGCATGTATACAGGGATGACATGAACAAAGTAATCATGCAGGAAAATTTTATAAAATGCCTTCATGACAAGATATGTCAAGATGTTGCAATGGTGCAGATATATTATCCCACCCCCCACCTCCCAGCTGCCAGTGCTACAAATGTGGTCACAAGTTTGCTTACTTCTACTGAGAGGTAGTAAATCTTTTGAAAGTCTCTAAACCCCAATAGACTTGTGTGATACACCGATACAAAATGATCTCTGTGAGCATCATACAATGGATAGTGTAAAAAACATAATATCCTCTATAAAATTTTGGATGCATATACAAAATCCATAAATTTGTTGGCATTTTAGTATATCTACTGTCCAAGATGGCTAAGGGCATCATCTGATCAAGTAATCTTGGAAACATTTTCCTGAAAGGAAGAAACATAAACTTTAAAAATATCTTTGCAGAGATCAGCCCCTTCTCAATAAACTGGCAGCACTGCAAGAAATAAGGATATTCTGAATGATTCTCTTATCTGACAGAGGATCCTTAAAATGCTGCCTATTTTTGCCTATCATCTCTCTGACAGATGATATTTATTTGATAGCAGCAGTTTATATTGCTTTGTCCAGCTTTGCCTTAGAAACTGTACAATGAAGCATTTTTAGAATATTAATCTCATGGAGATCTATAATATTATTGGCCTAGGCAACTTAACCTTTACTAAAGAAATCTTAAAATATGAGCTCTCTGGAAGGAAGGCTTATTGTTCAATCCCCACAACTTAAAAGGCAATAATTTTACAACAAACAAAATTAATTTTAGGGGCTACTGGAATCTCCTAATGGATTTATATGTAGGAAGCAGAGGGGCAAAATTTTAGTGGGCCTGGTCATGGAGCAAGAAATTTCATGGAACCATGATTATACTTGAATATAATGTAACAAACAAACAAACAAAGCAAACAAACAAATAAATATTTGTTTTTTATTTGATTTATATGAATAAACAAACATCTGATTAAAATTTTAAAAAATCAAGCCGTTGACCAGTAATTAAGAAAACAGTACTGTGGGTCAGAAATGACCCGGTGCTTGCACAGGGGATACCTTTACCTTTACCTTTTTACTGTTTCAAGTCCTAAAGACAGGTAAGCAGCTAGAAGGTAGAGCTGCGCAGATGGGTGGCAAATTCTCCCCAGGAGAAAGGCAGCACCAAGATGCACCGCTTTTCAAGAGGTTGGAATGACTTCAATTGGAACTGAGCGGTCTTATGTAAGACTCTCAAAGAATTTTTCTTTTGGGATCTAAGGTGTACCTTATCTCTTGGAACAGTTTAGCTAAACTTGCAATGCTTCAAAAAGAACACCAGAATATATACAACGGAAATAGAAAAAAAATTGCTTTCCACTGTGTTATAACACAGGTTTATAAACCCAGTGATGGTCCCTCATCATGTATAGCAGTGAGATATGAGAAGATGCCTTTATTTTATATTAAATGTCATTACTAGCACATGTAAAGTTGACATTGGGAAACATAAATTACAGCTACATCCCTCTGAACAGTTATAAAAACATAACATTGGGTGCCAATGTGGCAAAATGTTTTTCCTCCAAGTCTCAGAATTGAACACAGAAGAATTTGCTAATGAGAATGTTGAATGAAATTAATCTGTATTATAAAATAGAATTGAGCTAAACAGATTTAGCTGAAGACAAACAAGAAGATGTTATTTTATAAATCCCATTTATAAATAGATGCACGCTGGTCTGCATGTTGGTCTTTAATATGTAATAGATAATTATTGCTATTTTGCCGAGTTACATGAAAGGCATATTATCTATGGTTCCAGTTAGACAGATCTCTTGAAAAGCATTTGCCAGGGGGTGGGCATATCTGATTTTGAAGAAGGTTCTAAGAAACACTTGTATCTTCAAATACAAAAGAAGTACTCTGGATAATATAAAAAGCACTGGCCTTTGGGGAAAGTTGTTCAACAAAGTTCTAAATCAACAGGACTATGAGAGTAAAATCCAGTTTTCATTAATCTCTGGGTGAATATATTTGCAGTAAGCCTAATTTGAATGAATTAATAGGTTTCACAAGGTGATAACAGTTTTTAATTGTATTAATTTTATGCTGATCTATTATATATGATTTTATTGTTCAGAATGAATTGCATATTTAACATTGTCCATCCCCAAGATAGATAGTCTAAGAGGGGTGGTATACAAATTAAATAATTAAAAAAACACTCTACTTTGTTGCTGACAAAGCCTGACTGAAAGTAAAATATCATTAATTGATTTACATTGCATTTCTAAACAGAGTTAAATGCTTCCTAAAGTCACTCAAGTCAATGGATTTAAAAGAATTTAATTCTGCCTAGGATTGTACTATCAGTTTCACTTGTTAATTATTATGGGTAATATTTTACCCATCTCTGAAATAATAATCAGTGCTTTCCAAATGGAGAAACTAGTATTCTATTCAGGCACCAAGAAAGAAATGATGCTCTTATAATTTACATATTCCATGTTTCAGCAGTGCCGCATATGAACTATTGTTCTTGTCTGTAATTTTTATGCTACCATTTTATAAAATTCACAGAGAGAAGTAATGTACTCAAGAGTAGGGCTTTTAAGATACCAGGCAATGAGAACAGTAACTGTGTATAGATGCTAGATACAGATGGGTAGGTGTGCTGGTTTGAAGCAGCAAAACAAAGTTTGATTTCAGTTGTTGTTGTTGTTGTTATGTGCGAAGTCGTGTCCGACCCATCGCGACCCCATGGACAATGATCCTCCAGGCCTTCCTGTCCTCTACCATTCCCCGGAGTCCATTTAAGTTTGCACCTACTGCTTCAGTGACTCCATCCAGCCACCTCATTCTCTGTCGTCCCCTTCTTCTTTTGCCCTCGATCGCTCTCAGCATTAGGCTCTTCTCCAGGGAGTCCTTCCTTCTCATGAGGTGGCCAAAATATTTGAGTTTCATCTTCAGGATCTGGCCTTCTAAAGAGCAGTCAGGGCTGATCTCCTCTAGGACTGACCGGTTTGTTCGCCTTGCAGTCCAAGGGACTCGCAAGAGTCTTCTCCAGCACCAGAGTTCAAAAGCCTCAATTCTTTGACGCTCGGCCTTCCTTATGGTCCAACTTTCGCAGCCATACATTGCAACTGGGAAGACCATAGCCTTGACTAAACGCACTTTTGTTGGCAGGGTGATGTCTCTGCTTTTTAGGATGCTCTCTAGATTTGCCATAGCTTTCCTCCCCAGGAGCAAGCGTCTTTTAATTTCTTTGCTGCAGTCCCCATCTGCAGTGATCTTGGAGCCCAGGAAAATAAAATCTGTCACTATCTCCATTTCTTCCCCTTCTTGATTTCAGTATCACCTTTAAAACCAACAATTTTTATTCAAGTTGTAAACTTTCATTTGCACGCTCACTTTTTCAGTTATAATGTCATTACATTCTACTGTACATTATGTTACATTACAATCTACCATTATCATCTATTATTCCAAATAAGTAAAAGAAAATAAAGAGGGCATATGGTCCTTCTGAGGGATAAGTGAGAATATATGTAAGGGCTGAATGAGGTTAACATAAATAGTGAGATAAGAAACCAAGATTGGGATATTGAATTGAAATGTCCAAGCCTTTGATTTCTCACTACATATGATAACCTCATTCAGCCCTTTCATCTACCTATATGTATGGACTGGAAATTTCCATTTAATTATATTTAAAGACGTTTCCATGCACACAAAAGCTTGAATAAAACTTGAATAAAACTTTGTCGGTCTTAAAGATGCTACTAGACTCAAGCTTTTTTCAGCTGCTTATAGATGCAGCATTGTAAAATTATCATATTTCTGCAATAATCTCTCTGAAGAGACCATCCTTCCTTTAACCACTTACCTATCTTATTTGAATGTGATTCATGAAAGACATTTTTATATCTAAAACTTTTTAAAAAGATTCATTATTCTAAGTTAGGCTAAGCAATCACAAAACATATTGGCTACTAGGAAAAATCTTTATTCAGCTGAGTAAGCCTTCCTCAAACATTCTGCAGCATTGCCTTAGCTCATTATGCATACTCTATTATGTATGTTCTTCTTTCCCTATTATCTTTCCTACAGATCATATATCTTTCTAAAATGCTTTTACGCTATAGTCTTGTGTCTCACCACTTCTGAGTGGGTCAGATATTCACATTACAGCCAAAATTCAATTAAACAAACCCCAGAAAGTACAGGATTCCAACACATTCCCAAAAGATCAGAGTAGTGCTCCACATTCTTGCTCAATTTAAATAAACTAAACTCCACTTAGTATACCCTCCCCTAATGGGCACCCCCACTGGGGACTTTGTGAGATTACCACCTTGGACAAGGCCTCACTGCAGCTGGATATGTAAACAAGTCCATAATCCATTTGAAAGAACTCTCACAGTTTGGCAGAGCTTGCAGTGTTGTTAACATACTGTGCCAAAGCAATAACAAAGGCATCATTTTAAGTTTATTCATGGACTCGTATTAATCAAGAAATTTTCCAGAAATCACTTGTAAATGAGGGACCTTCCAGAAATGTACCATTTGGAAAAGAATGTTTCCAGATGACTGTTTGCTTATCTGCAACATGTTCTTCAAAATAAATCACAGTTTTATCCAAGTTGAATGGAGACAGAAAACACATTGCTGCTGTGTAGAATAAGGGAGGTTCTTGTTTGATCTTCGTCCACTACTTAGCTCTCAGCTGCTACTTCCACTCCCAATCAGTTTTTAGGTCAGAGTTCCCATTTCCTGGGAGGTAGCCAGAGATATTTCTGGCCATAAATCTTAAGGTGAGAACTTAAACTATAATCACATGCACAGTAAATTTGATCAGTCTACAAGCACCACTCAGATTGGTTTTGCTGTTGTAGTTTGTAATTGGATAGGCCAATATTGCAGGAAAACAACAATCTGGGATTTAAACAGGGTTGCCAACCTCTGTCCTATAGAGATCAATTCCACTGGAGAAAATGGGTGCTTTGGAGGGTGGACTCTATGGTATTAAACCCCACTGAGGTCCCTCCTCACCTGAAGGCCTGGCCCTCTCAGACTGTGCCTCCAACTCTCTAGAAATATCCCAACTCAACACTGGCAACCCTATGCTTAAATGGGACAGTATATTTGCAAAAACATGGTGGGGGAGGGGAAATTGAATTTGGCAGATATCAAAAACTGTTTAAGCACATAGAAATGAATTGTTGTTGTTAGTTGTGAAGTTGTGTCCGATCCATCGCGACCCCATGAACAATGATCCTCCAGGCCTTCCTTACCACAACAAGGCAGTGATCCTTCAAGGGCTGGAAATGAATATACAGTGGTATATCTGTCCCTTGGTTTGGCATGTCCAACCACCTACTTAGACTGTAAAGTCCTCAGATGGGTAAAGCCCAAGGTATATTACCAGCTGATATTATAGTTATTTGATATGGTTATCTTAGAATCACCAAGTTCAAATGAAGCTCTTAGAATTGTGCTGTTTCAAATGAAATATGTTTTTGTTTTCTGAGCACATTACAACAATTGATATTTGCAACCTATATAGAGCTGTAATGGGAAAATCTGTTCAAATGAGAATCCTGTGCCATTTATACTTCAGTTAGACTTCTGGCAATCACAATATAATAATAGATCCAAGTAGGTAGCCATGTTGGTCTGAAGTATCACAAACAAATTTGAGTCCAATGGCACCTTTAAGACCAACAGAATGTCAGAAGGTGAAGACTGATTGCAAGCTAACAGCACCTTTAAGACCAACAAAGATGTATTCAAGGCATGAGCTTTTGAGTGCAAGCACTCTTCCTCAGACAATGGAACAAGGATCATAAGAGTGTAGATATAAGGAAAAAGTAAATTAGTAGCAAATTAGTAAACTGTGTCATAACATCCAAATTATGCAGAATGATAATTCTTTGCTAAAAATGCTAGTCAGTTCTTTGAGTTCAATTGTAGTTCACAAAAACATTGGAGAAATAAAAATGCCAGTTCCCTAGTGCTATAGCTTCATCTCAAAATCTGACACCAGACTGTCCTTTGAGATCATTTTCCCTTCTTGTCAGGCATTGACCTATTTTAACCAATATCCAGTTATTCCATTGTCACAACTGAGCTACTTTTCCTTGATGAGTGGCATAATTTATGGATTGTTTTCATGTGCTGACAGGTGGCCCTTCCTGCCAACACTTCATCTTTGGGATAAGACTCAAGCCTAAGTCTTTAAGTAGTTTTTATATATCATTTGATGGAAACCGTCAAGTCTTATCTGTTCCATTTAGTGAAATATTTTGTTTACCAGAGAAACAAATGGAGAGTTATGTAGCAACATTCTAAAGCACTTTATTCTTGTCCAGTGCAGCCAAAAAAGAGCAAGCTCATTTTGGCATGATACAATGGCTGCAGCACAAATCATAAAATAGTTTATTTCATACTTTTCTCAGTTCTTTATCAGAATCTTTGACTTCTCTGTTTTAGTAAATCACTTGCATATGAGGAGGGATGGAGAATGTCTACTTATTTATTGTGTGATTCTAAAAACAGTTACACCCTTGAAGTCAATGAACTTTTTGAATGCACAATTACTTATTGACTTCATTTGTAGTCTGCCTAAGGTGGAGTAACCCCCATTGAATAAAATAGGATTTATTTCTGAATAGTTTTCATCTGCATGAGCAACAATCACAAATTAAAGCACAATCCTAAAGTGAGTTAAGAATTTCTAATCTAGTTGATTTCAATTAATTTAGACAGGTATGAGTCTTTTTAGGATTACACTGTAAGTCACGAGTATGTTCTTTCAATCAACAAATATGAATTGATATATTTTAAAAGTCATTTAGTGGCTTGTTACTTATGCAGCAATTTTTTAAAATGTTGGAAATGTGTTTAGGAAAAAAAATTCCTTCATGCGATCCTCAAACTTTAATTGCAAGATCTTAATATGTTAAATGGAAAATAGCCTTTATCCTAAAGTTACTGCAGCTCATAGACATTTTTATTGATGATTTGAGTGTAACATAATTTTTATCGGCGTTGTTACAAATCGCTTCTGTCTTGCCATGAGGAGGAAGGGAAGATATTCTTTAAAGTAATGAATCTAGAAGAAATTGCAATTTGAAATGGCTTAGCCCTTTAGCAAGGAAGAGGTTAAATCATTCTGACTTGTCCTTAGACAATACACAAGCCGTTGGTTACGCTGCACAGCCTTTGTGCATATAGTTTGAACATAAAGTGATTCATCCAACTGATTTCTTATAGAATCTTGTAGTTTAAATTTCTGTAAGGATGTTTATGTATTTATGATGCACAGTAAATGATAGTTTAAAAGCTAACTTGTGCAATATTTTGTATGGTCCTGTCAATGGCATGCATACTCAAGCACCCACAATAAATTTCACAAATGATTCCCTTTTCTCATGCTACTATTTAGACATCTGGGATGATGTACACAACTGTCTTTGAATACATGAAAACACGGCTTCAAAAAGGGGGCTTGTCCCATTGTCCCATGTTGTGAAAAGTTCCCCAGGTGCCCTCATTATAGGGCTTATTTTCTTACCAAGAAAGGGCACAGTCCCTGGGCTGCTTGGTTACAAGCAGGTGATGCTGGAAGATAGGAGACCCCACAAACAGAACCAATGATCCTGCCTCAGATTTTAAATATACAACAACTACAGCCCTCAAAGGCTGCCTATGTACCCCAGTTTTAGTTTTATTCCAGCTTAACTCTCTCTCTCCCTCTGTTTATATTCAAACTGCTTCATTCTGAATCTATCTCTGCTTCAAAGGCTGGGCATTCTAAAGGCTGGGGAATGATTTCCAGCCATTAAAAATGATTAATCTCTTGCTTATAATCAGATGCCTGATTTTGAAAATCATAACAAAAAGGTACATTATCAAGAACTTTAAAAAGTCTGAATCATAACATATATTGTTGGAATGATTAGAAACTTATCTAGCTTGAAAAAAGATTGGTGCAAGCTAGCTATGATTTAAATTGGACATTCACTTTTTGATTTGGGAAAGTGGTCATACTGATTCGTCTTACTACTGTTTTCATGGTGCCTGTTTGGAATCCTGTAACTGTGTCCCTTCTACAACATGTTGACAGCTGGTATTTAGCAGCCTATTAATTCTCAAACTTTCCCCCCTGATGTGGTTAATACCAGCTGTCACTAGGCATTTGGACATTCATAATTAATATTCATCATGAGAAACTGACATGATGTCTTTGCCTCATCGAAAATGAACATGAGAAATGAGCCTAATTTTACCACGTGAAAATAACTAGATTTTCTCATTGCCAGGTACAACATCCAGCACCTGATGTTGTTCTTTCCAAGTACAACCATGTTACTTAGCATCTTGCTTTTATAGAATAATATTTTTCTGGAATAATATTAGGAAAAAAAGAATGAGATATGGTTTGTAGGAGTATGTTTTTAACCTTAGAGGAGAGGAATGGGAAGGCAATTGTAAGCCGCTTTGAGCCACCTTCGGGTAGGTAAAAGCGGCATATAAGAACCAACTCTTCTTATTATTATTATCATTATCAGTCCCCATGTGCACAATACCACTTCTTATCAGTCCCCATGTGCACAATACCACTAATAGTGCAATCCTGTGCATATTTCTTCATTAATTCCCATTGAGTTCAGTGGAGTTTTATCTCAAGTAAGTATTCATAGGATTGCAGCCCAATGACTTGGAAATTATTAGCATTATCGGATCCCAAAATATGAATATGTAGGTATGACTGGCACTTAAATCCAAGTCGTCTTTCCTGCCTCCTCCAACCGGAGATACCTCCTTCCAGGATTTTAATCATTTTGAATATTCAGTTACAAGGTCACTGGGTATCTCCTCTCTTGTGAGTGTTCTGTTCTTGCTTGAACAGAGTGGATATGTAGAATTTTTGGTAATTTAAGAGTTTCAGAGAAATGGCAACATTTGCTGAATTGGATCTCATCAAAATGATCTGCACACACAAAAGGTAGCAATTGGTAGCAATCCCTGCAATAAGGGAGCCCCCACTCATTTTGTTGCTGGGGGGTTTCTCCCAGGAGCTACATTTTAGGGGGTAGTTGGGGCTTCCTTAGGAAGGGGGAGAAGGAGAAATAGCAATTCTGTGTGGGGAATTTATACAGGATCCAGCCCATGATCTCTGCCAGATGAAATCAACACTTTAAAGTTGTGACTTAACTTAGGCAAGGAGAAACTTGGAAGAAAAAATCCCACCGAGGCTCATTGACATCAATCCGCAAAAAAAGATTGTGTGGATTAGCTCCCTTCCATAGGTGTATTTTGGGTGTATTTTGTATTCACTCATCATCCTTCCAATTAGAGAGAAAAAAGAACATTTTATTCTTTTTTGGCATGAACTAGGTGGGGTGAAGAATATATTGTGTCAAACATCTATAGGTATTTTTAAGCCACTGATGGTTGTTGTTATTATTACACAGGCCTCTCAGCAATATTCGCATGAGAAAATATTAAGAATTTATAAGCAGGAAGACAGCAAGTGGGTGTAATACATGCTGCACAGAGGTGCAGAGAAAGAGATCAACATAAGATGCATATGGGTCTAGTAAATTAGCGCTGCAGAGTGTATGAATCTGACAAGAGCTTTGAACATTAGCAATTGGATCACAAATGCTACTACTCTGTATGCAAACCCAATTGAAATGAAAGGGAGTTACACAAAAGCATTCCTGTGCAACTCCCATTCATTTCAAAGGGGCTTGAACAGGAGACATTGCTGGTGGATTGTGCCCAATAATTTTAATGTGATGTCACAAGCCAATGCATTAGAGAGAAAAAATTATATACCAAGAAAGCCAATAATAATACTGTTTTTTGGGTGCTAGGATGGAAAGATTGGTTTGCTGCTTCTGTTCTATAATGTCACAAGCTTTGTCAATAACACACGAACCACAGCTCTTAATGAATGTTATACAAATTCACTCCCTGTTCCGATATTACCCTGCAGACTCTGAATAGCTCCTAAATGAAATCTTTTGTGGGTGTAGAACCAAGCATGAGAATCACACATACTATACATTCTTTCTGAGTGTGGCTTGTACAGCTGTTTTGCTTTAAGATTTGTTTGAAATAATTGCCTATATGGGGTCTTTTGTCTGCTCCAATTTGGGCAGGCATGTTCCTAATTTGGATAAATGTATCTTGATCAAAGAGAAGTAAAAGTAGAAAATGTTCTTTCCTTGGTAAACTAATACTTATCCTTAAAGATTCGAGGGCAAAAGTATCAGAGCAGATAAGAAGAAAATATGGTGGTTTTGGACAAAGTGTTAAATGAAGCATAGAAATATGTTAATTAGAAAAAACTTAAAATATAAAGCTAAAATGACCCAAACATCCTACAAACATAAAGGCAGTCTTTTACTCTTCCCCAATGGATGGATTACTAAAGCTTCTCCTTGAAATATACATAAGCAAATATAGAGAGAACTCCCATCTCTCTGGCCTCCCACTGGATGATAGTGCAACTCCATCAACAATTGCAAAGGGCCACTGATGCAATTGAAATAAATATTTCCATCAGTATTTCAAACACATAAATATATGTTTTTACTTGGTGGACATTTGCTGTGAGATGTCTACAGTCTTTATTTTAGACTCTCCTTTTTAACATCTGAAGATGTATTCCCCCACCCATGGATTGGATGATTATTTGTAGTAGTGAGGTGCTTTCGTTTTTCCCTTTTTTAAGCCAGCCAACTAATTTATTAAAGTGCCAGCCCATGGGTCACAAGCATCCGGTCAATGTCACTTAGTAAGGTTCACACACTTGCAGTTGGTGGCTGGCACTTGCTGAAAGCATAGACGATCATAAATATTGTAAGGTTCTGGTATTTCTTATCATTATAACCCTACTCAGTTAAACAACAACAGCACTCAATTTTTTTATCCTCAAAATCTTATTGCTTCATTTAATGCTGAAATGTGAGATGGCTCTCTATTGGAGTTGCTGATCCTCTGTTGAATACAAATAGAAATCAAAATGAAATTACTATTAAACAGGCATTTTCTCACTCAAGTATCATAGAAGAATTTAGAGCTTGTTCAGTTATTCTATTCATGATGGTGTGATTTTTAGGGCAACTAAATGTAAAATGGGATGAAGGAAGGACTGAGGATGTTTTCCCATTGGTGATTCACAAAAAAGCAATGGCAGGTCCCTTCACGCTAACATATAGTATCATGGAAGCCAGTTCTCTGGGATGCAATACCAAGTTGCTGGGAAGTGTGTGTGAATTTCACCACAACCATGTGCATAAGGCCAATAATGTGGCTCCATTGGGAGTGATCAGTGTCCTATCCAATTAGAATCCACCCTGTTGGGCACATTACGTGGAAAAGTCTGACTCCATCCACATCATTGTATTATATATACCCATAAGAGCACAAGCCCTGCTGGATCAGGCCAAAGAGATATCTCATCCTGTATCTTCTTCTCTACAGTGGCAAACCCAATGTTCCAGAAGGGCTACAAAAAGAGGCACAGAGCCCAAAGCCTCCAAACATGCACATTCCATTTTGCCATCGTGCTAACAGCCTTTAGTGAATGTCTGCTTCATGAATTTGTGTAATCCCTTTTAAATGCTGTACAGTTGTGGTAAGTGATGACAGTCATAAACCATGCCTGTTGCCTTTTCTTGTCCTCTATAATTCTGCCAAGGTCTCAGTTGCTGGGGGGGAAATCTGGCCTTGGGTGCCAGGCTAAGTGGCTTGGTATTCTGTTGCCAGCACACATGCTATGAATTCCCTACTCCCACCCTAAACACTTGGTGCAGTGAGCTGTCCTCAGCAGGGATGGGCACAAACTGGGAAAATGTGTTTCAGTTCTTGGTGCACCCGATTGGTGAGCCACAAACTATCATGAACTTTTTTGGTGCCAAATGAATTGGTTTGTTTTGTGAGATTCATGATGCAATAGAATGCCCTCCTGGTGTGTTAGAAACACCAAACTCACAGAAGATCTCTGGTTGCCTCTCTACCTGCTCTCCAAGTTTGGTGATGATGGGATTCATGGAATCTGAGATATCATCCCTCAAGGTAGGTACCCCCAGGAAACTGCTTTCTGAATAAAAGATGGGTGGAGATTCTGGAGATTTAGGAGTGTATTGAATGAACTCTGTGCAAGCTGGAAGCAACAAATTCACAGGGAATATTCCCCTGCTGTTCCTCTACATTTCCTTGAAGATATGTGCAGATTGGACAAAGGAGGTCTGAACTATTGCCCCCCAAAAGATGCCCCCAGGAAAGTGCTTTGGGGGCAAATGTCAGGTGCAGCTATACTAGGCTAGTATGCTGCTTTGAGGTTGCTTTGGGAACCTGTTGCTTTGAAGTTTGACTTGCCACAAACATCAGTTTGCAAATCATGAACTGGACAAATTTATCACAGGAAATGTCAAATCCTTCTCACTCTGTAAAGTGTCAGGTATGTGTCCTATCAATATACCTCCAGGCTTGACCTTTGATAAAAACCCATTCTAAAAGCTGACTGTAACTATTGATAGCAGTTGTTGGTGTTAATGATAGGGAAAGGGGGAGTTTGAGTTTGACCAAAGAGTATGAATTCAGGAAGAATTTTGGGCTGGCTCAGAAAGGCTGCTAAAAGATCTCCAGTTGGCAGATGCGGGGGAATATTGGAATCATGTTGGTTTGAGGTGGATAGAATATTGTTTGAGTATTTGCTTGCTTGCTATCTGATCTACCTTTTATATTTGCAAACATTTTATTGAAAAAAGCAATATAAATCTCCCAAACATTCTGCAGCAATTGGAAACAGTCTGAAAACAACAGCTGTCCTAGAGGATCCTAGATTTTGGGTGAAGTAGATGCATGAAACAATTTAGGATGAGGCCATACTTCCTGATAAGGAGAGAAACATATTCACATTTAGCTTTATCAATGCATAACTGAGTTTGTTTCATTCCAAATGTTATAAAGTTTAGTAAATAAAAGAGCCACTATATCAACCTCCTTATCTTTTGGCAAGTTGTCCCTCTGCCCTCCTTGGTGGAAGTTCCTTTTGCTTCTTTGGGATCAATGCCAGACGAGCACTTGAAGGATTGGGCTGTAAATCAATTTACAAGGCAAGAAAATGTTGGCAATGGACCAAGGTGTATTATACCAGAACAAGAAAAACACAAACCAATTTCTGCTTTTTGCAAAAACCAATAAAACAATATTTTCTCTTCCTCTTTAGCACTCAAGAATAACAATCTTGATCAGCTGTTGTTACCACCAAGGATTTTAGTGGGACTGAACAGGAAGCAGCAGTTCAGCATGAAAGCTTACATAAAAGCAGTTACAAAATCCTGACAAGTCATCTACATCAGGGATAAACACTTTTCCTGCCGAGGGAAGCACCCGAATGATAACTTACCTGGGTGAGGATTTGCTGTTAACCTGGGTGAGATTTTTTAAAATGCTTGCTAAGTTAGGAGAAAATGTCAGGGTGACCTAATGTACATTAAGGTGTGTACACATGAAGTGTTGCCTAACTGGGCAAGGATTTAACCATGACAGTTAACCATGGATTTTCCTTAATTTCAACTTCTCACTGTTGAAATCTGATGAAAGATAGCACGGAACATAAGCAGACATAGAATAATGTCACACAAGTAAAAGGTTTAGTAGGGCCCTGAAAGAGAACAAGCAAGCAATAGTTTGGAGTGGAAAACACACACCTGGAACAAATGCATAAAAATTATACCTCTGCTATGCCCCAAAGAGGCATTCATGGCCACTAGAGCTGTGAATCTAGTTGCCACATCCAAAGGAGGGCAGGATTGGCAGACAAAGTTGCAGCTATCCAATGAGAAATCAGGCAAAGATGGTTAATTCTTCCCTCCCCTTGTGCTATAGCTTTTGCTCGGCATCATCTGGCCGCGCCGAGGCGCGGTGGAGAAGGGCGGGGGCGCCCGGCTATAAATAGGCCGGGCGCACGCGTGGAGGCCCTCTTCGCGTCGACTGCCGTCGGGACAAACACCCTCCCACCCTCCCTGTTTTACTTCGTTAAGTTCACGTCGCAGCCGCGGCTATGCTTGGTAGGGAGCCTGTTGGCAGGGAGCCCGCCTGCATGCGGGACTCCCTGAAGGAGGGGGTCTCGGTAATGAGACTGGCAGTTCCCCGGGCGCAGCCTACCCGGCTGGGAGGCCAGGGGCCCGGGGGGCCAAGCAGCAAGGGGGGCTCCAATGGAGGCGGACGCCCTTTGGGTCCCTTACTGCCGCTTCCCAGGAGAATCTGCAGCGGAAGGCGTCCCATCCTCCCGGCTGGGAGTGAGGAGTGGAGCCTGAGCGCCGCAGTTCAGAAAGGACAGCCAGACGGCTGAAATGGGGTCAGGCTCCCTCACCTGCATAGGGCCAACCCTATGTTGGGGTTATTTGTTAATAAACGGCTGCGGCCAAGTTATTTGTCAAACAGGAGTCGTGTCTTCGCTGGAGTAGTCGCCACCTGCTAGTCAATGGTTTTCCCCACCGTGATATTATTAGTGTGGTTTTAATAGATGAAGTGGGAGTGGGTTGGTTTGTGTGAATCTCATTTGAAAGAGTTGTGTGGGATGTTAAGTGTGCCTGTTAACCTCCTCATCTATCCTTGAGCTATAATGTTCATTGTTATATTTGACTTTGTTATATTTGACATCTTCCTGAACCTGATAGCAGCTTAACGGTACATCAGGATAGGGGACCAGGTCTGGGATAAACCAGGCTGATGGTAGAT
Source organism: Paroedura picta (assembly GCF_049243985.1). Lineage (NCBI taxonomy): Eukaryota > Metazoa > Chordata > Lepidosauria > Squamata > Gekkonidae > Paroedura > Paroedura picta. The sequence continues at coordinate 42,196,465 of NC_135375.1, read as the reverse complement.
GCTGGCCAAGTTTGGAGCCAGAGTGGATTTGTAGAACAAAGGAAGCCATGGACAACTAATCCATGATTTGGATCAGCAGATTTGAATGCATTTAAATAAAGTAGTAAAACCCATATAGTTGTCTCAAGTCTTCATTGCTGTGTAGCACAAAGTGTTAAGATCTGGGAGACTTACATTTAAATGTCCAGGATTCAGTGAAGCTTATTGGGTGATCTTGGCCCACTCATACACCTTCAGCCTAACCTTAGTGGGTTATTGTGAAGATGAAATGGAGGAATTGGCTATGGTCTCCATTAAGGAGGAAGGTGGGGAATATTGAAGTGAAATAAGTAACCTAATGGGCATTGGAATGAAGTAGGTTTATGAACAGCACTCTGCATCTATGATGAAAAAGACTTGTCTGGGACAGTTTTCCATGTATATAGAGAGAAAGCAATGTGATTTATAAATATGTAACTAAACATGACTTTGAAGAAAACAAGGCCAAGCAGAGAGATTCCACTTTTATACTATCAACAAAAAAGCAGTAGCCAGTATGGTCTCAAATACTTTGATTTCCGTGGAACAGCAGTTCTTTTCTTTATACACTTGGTAGGAAGAGAGAGTCTCTTTCTAGCATCACTGGGAATAGCTGAGTCAAACTATGTGATACTATTTATTTATTTATTTATTTATTTATTTATTTATTTATTTATTTAATATTTATATACGACCCTCCCCGGAAGCTCAGGCCGGTTTACATAAGAACAAAGAACAATACATAAAACAGTCTATAAACATGTGAATAACCTTACAATAATAATAACTAATAGTTGTAACCATATAACAATATAACAGTATAAACAATACAACAGTGCAACAATGCAAACAGGTCCACAGCATATTGGTGGAATTCTGAGTGGGGGGCAGGGGGGAGCAGGGGCCCTTCAATCGCTGTTGATTACGTCTGATCTCAACCAAATGCCTGGCGGAAGAACTCCTTTTTGCAGGCCCTGCGGAACTGTTTAAGCTCCGTCTAGGGGAAAGGAGGCGGGCTCTACTAGAATAGATATGCTTCAGAGCTGTGAGTAGAGGAAACTAGCTTCCCTACCTGTTGTTCTTCTGCTGTACAATCTTTCTGGCTACTTCATGCATGATTGTGTATGGTCAATCTAGTTGCCACTATGTACAGACACATTACTTTCTCTGGTATGTTTGCGTTCCACATAGAGGCAGTTTCAAGATGTGCTCTGTTCCTCTCACTGTCATGCTAGAGATCTGAGTTAAGACAGACTTCATGAGGTCTAAACAACTCACGGTCAACTCATTGCACTATCTTCCATAAACAGATCACATTGTCCATCTCCTTTAATTGGGAAAAACTTCAAAGCTGAAATTGAGTTTTGTCATGTGTCTTTTTTTCTATTTAATTTTAGAAAACAATGTCTGGAAGTTGGCCAACACTCTCATTGTTGGCTTAAAAATACTGTTTTGATCTAGAGTCACAAGCAGCTCTTGTGTATTGGTAAACTAGTCTCTGAATGTAATGTCATACATGCTATAGACTCACCACCAAAGTAATATTCATGAGATGCTGGCAAGACACTGACATCTTCTGAAATGCCATACATCAGCAAAGGTTTGCTAGCAGTTGATATGCTTGATTTAACTCTGTGTTTTGGCTGCAGAGCAAAACAATATGCAACAATGACTAAAGGGGTAGGGGGAGAGCACCAATGGGCCTTGTGACAATGCACATATATGAAAGCTGCTTGTGCTACATGGTGCAGTACAAGCAATTCTCCGAAGAGCTATGTATGTATCATGCAGCAGGCAAATGGTCCATCAATAAATCAGCTGTTCACGATGACTGGCAGCCAGGATGTAATCTCAGCCGGCTGTTATTCAAGCATCTAAGCATGGCATGGCATTTTCATTGTTAAAATCAAACCCCTGTTTCTGTTCACAGGTATCAAAGGACCCACTGGTATTCGATAATTAGATAATACATTATAATTTTGATGGAAAGCCTGAAGACAGGGAGAGGCAGTATAACAGATTTTTCTGTTCCACTGGTGATGGCATGAGTAGATTATGGTTCCAAGAAAAAAAATGTAAGAAATCATCATTCTGGTGTAGTTTTCTCCATGTCACCAGACCCAAAAATGAGAAATGCTGTATTAAATATAGATTAAATGGTTTACAGTACACCCTAACCTGGATAACCCAGGCTAGCCTAATCACACCCAATCTCAGAAGTTAAGCAGGGTCAGAATGGGAGATCACCAAAGAAGTCTAGGGCTACTACAAAGAGGACAATGGCTAACCATTGCTGAATGTCTTTTGCCTTGAAAATCTTATGAGGTCACCATGACTTAACAGCAAAAAAAAAAAAAAAAGTGTATTCATCAATTAGAAATTATCCTGCTCCCTGTCAACATCTGGACTAAAGGTACAAACAGTCTCAAAGTTGGAGTGTGGGAGTGATTTCTCTGCCAATCAGAGATGGCCTTCCTGGAGCAGAAACTAGCTTTATTCTCATTGATTAACACTATTATTCTGCTCATAGACATAGATATTTCATCTTCTGCAGTTAAACATATACCACACTTAGCTGTTAAATTTAACTGGAATCTGCACATAAAGATTGTACCCACTGGAGTCTTAATATAAAGTATCTCTGACTGATTCCTATTATATTTTAACTGGAAGTCTCTAACTTTGTGGCCCTTGAGTGACAATCTTCTAAGTCCATTGACATCAGTGAAGTTAGACAATTTAACTGCTTAGGATAGAACTTTAAATCATTTATTTCAGACCAATAAACAAAACTGTAAAGTTCTATATACTTTAAATGGACCGTGATATTTAGAACTCCTTATAATACAATGATTTATGTATTTATATTTTGATTTAAAGGCCACTGCTCTCCAGGCAGTTTTGGGGTAGTTCACAACAATGGATTAAAAAACAATACAAATTAAAATGTAAATGACATTAAAATCCTAATGTATATAGTGCTAATATATTTAAAATGTACTTGTTGTAGAAGACTAACTTCTTTTACTGTCAGTGTATGCTTTGGAAAACTTATTTTCATGACAATTAGTACTCTCAATGAAATTTGAAGACAATAAAAATAGCAGAAGTGATAAAATCTCACAAAACAAAATGTAATAAAATCAAAAGAACAATTAATAGTGTGCTCTTGGTTTCTTAGAGAATATAGCATACCTCAAAGGTGAGCAAGACATTAGTACTGCCCACGTATACATGTAAATTGTTAAGCATCTAACAATGTATTCAACAAAATTTCCAACCCTCATGTTGGCTGAAAAGCTCAGTGTCATTTTTATTGTTGAACAACAGTGCCATACCTGCCATATATAATGGCACTTTGAAAGAACTATGAGACCTAGATTTAATGTACATCATTTTCAATATACAGTACTCTTTGAGAAGCTCCATTGTACTAACTAGATACATTTCATCCAGATTCCATCATAAAATTATAGAATGTGTGTGTAAAGAGTATAGCATTAAAGATTAAATTTCTTTTAAGTCTGTTCAAGCTACAACATTCTGGTATTGCATGAGTCCCTCTTTGCTTGACTTCTTCCCTTGAGGATGGGCACCTGATAGACTTTGTGCATAATTTACAATCCTTGCAGCCCTGGGCAGATTGTGCTTGGGAGGAAAGGCTAATCAATGTACCGCAAAAAGGTCAAAAGCTGCTTCCTGAAGGCAGAGGTATGGCAGAAGAGTGCTAGGAGAGCTAAAATTCACAGGACCAAAGGATAGTCTTAGTTTCTTTCTTTGAGTTGCTGGGCTTATTTATCTCCAAAGTTATTTTTGCCAAAGTATTCTTTCCCAGTCAGTAAGTCAGGACTTTGACACTATGTTTTTATTTTCTCTGTTTTATTTGCTTCCTAGAACAAACATAATATTTACCTTCTTGCTCAGGCACTTGGTTAATGTGTTATTTATTCATTTATACATTTTCAGCCCTACCCCATTAAAAATTCTAGGTGGTATTTACTGTCTTCATTTATAGTCTGCCTTCCCACTCTGAGACCCAAAGTAGATCACACCATTAAAAACAGTACAATCAGAGTAGTATACAAACTATCAATATTGTGGTAAAATGGAATTACAATATTAGAGCAATACACTCTTCTCTATAGTGAAACAAAACTGAATTACAAAATTTTTGCACAGGAAAATCCATCTGATAAAGCACATTTAATGTGTACGGGATGGGCTCTATGATAGTAGTCTTAACAACAAACTAAGCAACTACCTAAAATTTCACAAACATGAACTCTGACCCTATTCCAAGCATAAAAAGGCTCTCCTGACAATGAGAGAAAGAGTGCAACAATTTAGAGCATAAAATGAACAAAGCAGTGAAAACTACCTATCACATTAACTATGATCCTATTCTCTATGTAAAGGGGCCCTTTTGAGCAAGTCCACTTGGCACATTCTTTTATTTTTATCTTTTATCTTCACTCTGAAGAATGATAAAAATATATTGAAAAAAATAACTATTGCCAGACTAACTATTAAATCAGCCAAACTGTTAGGCTATCAATTTACGTTATATCAGACCTTTCATATTTTGCACCATCTGAAAATTTGTGATGCTCTTCCATATCCTCAATTTTGCCAAGACATGAGTGAAAACTGGTAGGCTATCACTCTTCAAGTAGCTAAAAATGATGGATGTACCATGGTACAGTATCTAGTTAGGTCATTTTTCAAGCCTTGCAAATGTATATTGTTTTTGCAAAAGAATCAGGAGAGCAAGTCTATGTATCCATCATATATTGGAAATTAACAGGGAGACATAGAATGCATGATTGTATAGTGAAATCTAGCATGCTCAAGGGCATAGCATCAGCTTGGGTGAAGGGTTATCAGTTACCAGAGTTCTACTTCCTGTCCCTTAAAGCTCCCACTGCAACCAAGATTTAAAACATCTTGTTCCAGTCATATTTTGTATCATCATTTTTGTCATGAATGCTGAACTGGCAGCCTAATACACTAAAGATCTACAGAGAAAAATTGGAAAAGAACCACCTTTTCACTTATTTATTCTTAAAGTTGGTTTTGTGATTGAAGACTAAGGATGTTTTAAGGAGAGAGATGCTGGATCATTGCTTAGTTCTTCTCCACCTGACAGACAAGTGTATAGCCATTCAAAGGATGGGCTTTGTGTAGCCTTTATGGATTTAAAGGCGATGTTTGACTCTGTATCTAGAAAGCATCTGTGAACCAAACTATGCATCTATCATAGATTGAAGACTTTTGTATTTAATCTAGCATATGATGTTTGTTATGACCTTGAAGGACAACTGTCAAAGGTCATCTTTGTGCCCAGGAGTGTGAAGCAGAGTTGCCTGTTGGCTCCTTTCTTATTTAATCACTATATTAATGATATTGCAGAAGTGAATCCCCAAGCCCTGATCTAGCTCCCATTATTGCTGTGCTTCTCTCTAAATCACCAGGGGATCTGTGTAGGTTGTTAGGCATTTCAGAACTATTGTATTGGAGAAGGCTTTGCAATAAATTCAGATAAATCTGAATATTAGGCATAAGACAAGGGTACAGGGTGAATGGCTTGGATGGAGATCTTCTTAGAGGAAGGGTATAATAAAAAGGTGATTGTTATCTTGGGTATGAAAAAAAGAATGACAAAAATTAATAGAGGGAATACGCAGAATGAAACAAAGGGTTGGAATCCTTGCTCATGCAAAGGTTGTATGAGTGGAAGCACAAGAAAGTGCAGAGGACCCTCAAATTAAGTTAATATAACTGTATCCTGCCTTAATTCTGCCTGAATGAGGCCTATAACAGCTGTGTCAAATAGCTTTTTGGTTTTTGTACACTGCAACACTGAGTGGAAATGAAAAATCAGCAGAAATCAAGCACATTAAAAATCAACTATGTATATACATTAGGAACACAACCAGCTTAACATGAAAGCCTGAAACATCAGCATGCCAAACTTCTAAAGTGTGTGCATCTATGAGGCAGGGGAAGACTATAAGCTCCAGATTTTGTAACAAAATACACAGCATTTTAAGTACAATGCAACAATTAAAATGCCCCAAATAAAGTAATCTTGAACAATTTGGTCTTCCTGGGATTTTTGTTTAATAGAAGTCTTAAGGTATTTAGGAATTCACCTAGGTTTAAAAGATTTCTGATCATTCAGCTAGCATGTGATCCTAGGCTTTATGGTTCTTCTCTGCTGTAGTTGAACTCCCAAGGTTAAAAAAATTACAATTTTACTGCTTTGACATAGACACTCCTGAGGATTTCAATGAAGATTGCATAGGAGAACTTTGTGTTGGACTGTATAATCTCCTGGTCATCCATTCATAAATGTATATTTCCATCAGGGTATTTTTGGTATAAATAACTAGTTGTTGTTGTTAGTTGCAAAGTCATGTCCAACCCATTGCGACCCCATGGACAATGATCCTCCAGGCTTTCCTGTCCTCTATCATTCCCCGGAGTCCATTTAAGCTCACACCGACTGCCTCAGTGACTCCATCCAGCCACCTCATTCTCTGTCGTCCCCTTCTTTTGCCCTCAATTGCTCCCAGCATTAGGCTCTTCTCCAGGGAGTCCTTCCTTCTCATGAGGTGGCAAAAAAAAAAACTAGTGTATCAAAATAAAAAATATTTCATTGTAGAACTGGGCACTGATGCAGCAGAAGGTAAGGGGATGAATGACTTGGAAAAACACTGGCTCAACTCCCAAGGCAGCCACCAACTCACTCAGCCAAGCCACTCCTCAGTTCCCTGTGCAATATGTAGGTAATAATATCCTACAGGACTGTAAGGATGACTTTGATAATATATGGGATGCACTGTGAACATGGAAAGTACTAGGCATTATTATCTTAGGATTGGCAAGGCTAATGTGGATGGTATTGAGGATAGAGAGGAACTTCTGTAGCCAGAAAGAACTTAACTATCTTGATAGTAATGCCACGTGCCTCAGTAGCTCTGTTCACCTTGCAATGAACACATAGTGAATATACAAGCACTGCATGTATAGGTGTATGTCTGTTTGTAAGAAAGAACCAACACATGTTTACAAATGAAACCAAAGGTCAATACCTGCATAACTCTACTTTTTAAATCACATGTTCAGCATGGAATATAACATGAGAATTATTCAATACATACATTGAATTCTCAAATTGGAAGGTATCTCTAGGGTCATTTAGTCCAACCCCCTACACAATGCAGGAACTCACAACTACTTGCCCACCTGCAGTGTCCCCAATGAATAATCAAGTTCATGCAATACATAGATTGTCTGCACATTCCCTCTAACTTGCTAGTATTATTTCTGGGTTTATCAGGAAACAAAGAAACAAAAAGCTAGAATAGTTAGGGGGGTTTGCTTCCATATTGTGTCATGTCAGGATAAGATGAGGCAGGATCCTGATCACAAGACATTAGGAGGGTACATAGAACTATAACATTTTTCTCATATAGACAAAAGTGGATCAAGTTCAAAATCTACTACTAGAATAAACATAACACAAGGAGGACAGTATAAGACTGTAAACAATGGGAACAGGCATGGGGATGATGAAACCTCTTGCAATCTTTGACCAATTAAGATTGTAATACAGAATTAATCAACTTTGAAAGTTTAAGATGGTTGAATAGTTGGACCCCCACATTTTTGCCTAATGAAACTACAATAGCAGAACGAATACCAGGACATGCTATTTATCTCAACTATGTCATTCCATACTACTACACCAAGATCTACTAGTTTTGCCAGATGTTGTAAATACATTTAAAGAAATAATATGTTCTTTTAGCTAATATAAGAATGAGACCTTTGTCTTTACTTTTCTTGGACCTCTAACCTTTAAAGGTGAGTCAGACAGCTGCAGAAAACCTGATCTCATTTTCCGCCCCTGGCAAGATTTTTTCAAGTTCATCTTCTTTCCCCCTCTTCTCTCAAAATCTGATGAAAAATGAAATGTCATGAAAAAAGGCTCTGGGGCTAAAAAACCTCTGTCTGTCTCTGTGACAGATGTCAATTTGAAGGGTTTCAGGTCACCTGTCAGAAGTATGTCAGTATGATCTGTACAAACATCTACTCAACCTCTAACACTAACATTTGAGTCCTGCTTTTTAGAATACATCTTGTAAAAAAAATCAAATAATTTCAAGTCACTACCTCCCCCCTTACTTTTAACTCTGATTAATGAGTCAGACTCTTAGGTGCAACCCCCCCCACCCCGCAACCCAACTCTACAACCCCCCACACCTCTTTAAAAGGACGGCTTGACCTTTATGTGCCCCTAGCGGTGAACCAATCAGCATTTGGTAATCCAAACACAGATGCCTAGAGCTAAACAAATTCTATAGTTGTGAACAAGAATTCAGTTTGTGACAAAATACAGTGATGAGCCATACAAGGCAGCTTTTAAAATCAAATATTCTGAATGAAAATTAAATTTAAAAGATCTTTATTAATTAGTGCTGTACTGTGAGTAATTTAATATATCATCCATAAAGTAATAATTAACTCTGGATATTTAGACATGTCTATTCTAGCAATTTAAAGCTATAGAAAATGAGCACAAGTTGGCATGCGCAAAGCTTTCCTATTTCACTTGACAAATCTGGGTGCTTAATTTGCATATTATGCAAATCAAGAACATTGATTTTTGCATGGTCTCCCATTGATTGTGCTGTTTCCCCTCCTGGCAACCACAGCAAAAAAGTTGGGATGGATTCAGAGGAAGCATCTTCTTACCTGAGCATTTTTATATGCCAGGCTTTCTTAATCCTTTCTTCTCTGGAAGCAGCAAAGCACATTGGGAAGATATAGAAAGCATTTATTTCAAAGCATTTTTAACCTGCCATTCTCTTCAGTGAAAACCAGCATGCCAATCATAGCTTTGGCTTCTCTCACTGGCAAGAAGGTGGAGACTGGCTCTTTCACATTAAATGACTGGGCAGAGTAGTGACTCACATCTTTTTAAAAAATGACAACCTGGTGGTGTGCCCACAATCTGGATAAAACTCGGGCATTCAGATGATACCGTAACCTTAATCATAGAATCATAGAGTTGGAAGGGGCCACACAGGCCATCTAGTCCAACCCCCTGCTCAACGCAGGATCAGCCCAAAGCATCCAAGAAAAGTGTGTATCCAACCTTTGTTTGAAGACTGCCGGTAATTTGTATTCCTACACATTTTGGGTTTAAGTTAAACGCGTCTCCAATCAGTCAAAATGCAGTGGGCGCTAGGAGGGCAGGCCATGAGGGCGGCGGGGCTCTGTGGGCTGGCTTGGCAAGGCCGGGTTTGTGCTGTGGGGCCGGGGGCTCGCGGCCTACCTGGAGTGCGGTAGGCTGGCAGGGCGTGGTGGAGGGCGGTGGCACCAGCGCTGGGGGCTCCGTAAGCGTGTTGCTGGCGGCGGCGGTCCTGAGGCGTCCTCCTGTGGGCGGCAGTGGCTGGGTGGGCTAAGGGGGCGATGTCCTGTTGCGGTGGCACTTCGGGCGGCGACTGAGGAGGCAACGGGGCTCTGACAGTCCCGACACGGGTGGGCTGAGCTCAGCAATGGCGGCCGCCGCAGCACCCCCGACGGCTTTGCGGAGCAGCAACGGCCAATCGCAGCCCTGCCCCTGCCACGCCCTGGCGGTGGCTCGGCCGAGCGGCCTGACTCAGGAGGCAGGTAGGGAGCTAGCATTCAGGCTGCCACCCGAGGGAGCCTCCGGCAGTCGCGCAGAGCGCGGCTGCCGTGGGCTCCCTACCCGGCGCCCTGACGCAGCGAGAGGCGCTTTGCGTGGCTCGCAGTTGCTGGGGCTGGGAATCAGAGGGACCAATCGGCAGGCGCAAAGCACCTGCCGATTGGTCCCTCCGATTGTCTGTCCTGAGGAAGGGTCCAATCCGGACCCTTCCTCATCCCGGACACATCCTGCCCCAGAACGGCTTAGTGTTTTATCTAGTCTGCGGCGCCCGCGGCGCCACGGGCGGTGTACAGATGAAGCACCCTGTTATATTTGCATAACGCTACCATATTTCTCAGAGCCTCTTGTGGCGCAGAGTGGTAAGGCAGCCATCTGAAAGCTATGCCCATGAGGCTGGGAGTTCAATCCCAGCAGCCGGCTCAAGGTTGACTCAGCCTTCCATCCTTCCGAGGTCGGTAAAATGAGTACCCAGCTTGCTGGGGGGTAAATGGTAATGACTGGGGAAGGCACTGGCAAACCACCCTGTATTGAGTCTGCCATGAAAACGCTGGAGGGTGTCACCCCAAGAGTCAGACATGACTCGGTGCTTGCACAGGGGATACCTTTACCTTTACCTTTACCTTACCATATTTCTTAAGAGCCTCTTGTGGCGCAGAGTGGTAAGGCAGCAGAAATGCAGTCTGAAGCTCTGGCCATGAGGCTGGGAGTTCAATCCCAGCAGCCGGTTCAAGGTTGACTCAGCCTTCCATCCTTCCGAGGTTGGTAAAATGAGTACCCAACTTGCTGGGGGGGGGTAAACGGTAATGACTGGGGAAGGCACTGGCAAACCACCCCGTATTGAGTCTGCCATGAAGAGGGCATCACCCCAAGGGTCAGACATGACCTGGTGCTTGCACAGGGCATACCTTTACCTTTACCATATTTCTTAGCCTCTTTCAACATGCCAAACAAGAAAGTTCATAGGGAAAATGTCCCATTCCTATAGTCATTCTAGTTATTCATTTTGTATCTACTTCAGCTTCTTTGCATCCAATTAATTATATGTGCTTTTAAAAAGGATATCGTAGAACTGGAAAAGTAAGGATGTGAGAAACCATAATGAGTAAGAGCAACTTTCCACAAGGAAAGGCTGGGGGATACTTAAAGAGGTTTATAAAATAATGCCTGGGATAGAGAATGTGGATAGAGAGAATTTCTTCTACCTTTTCAATCATAGTACTCTAGGCCAGGGGTAGTCAACCTGTGGTCCTCCAGATGTTCATGGACTATAATTCCCATTAGGCTCAGCATGGTAGCCAGCAAAGAGTGTGCAGGCAGAATTGAGTGGCCTTTCCCTGACCCTCCTTTGCCTAATCATAGGGTCTCTGCTTTAGAAGTTGTCCTGAAGAAGACTGTGGGCCAGTATAGGTTAATACATAGTTTGTCATGCCCTAAGAATTATTATAGAGCCTCTTGTGGCGCAGGGTGGTAAGCCATCAGAAATGCTGTCTGAAGCTGTCTGCCCATGAGGCTGGGAGTTCAATCCCAGCAGCCAGCTCAAGGTTGACTCAGCCTTTCATCCTTCCGAGGTCGGTAAAATGAGTATCCAGCTTGCTGGGGGGTAAACAGTAATGACTGGGGAGGGCACTGGCAAACCACCCCGTATTGAGTCTGCTGTGAAAACGCTAGAGGGCATCACCCCAAGGGTCAGGCATGACCCGGTGCTTGCACAGGGGATACCTTTACCTTTTAAGGATTATTCAGTTAATGATGCTATTGTTATTGAACTATAGTCCATCAAATATGCATTGCTGGATCATACAGTGGCCATCGTCAAGGTGTGTGGGTCTGGGGCTTTGATGCCTGTGATATGCAATCTGCCTTCTGATTTACCCAGAGGATTTTTGTCTTTTGGGTTTTAAGTTTCAAGGTTGCTGGTATGTGGATAAGGCTATGCCGATGGAGTGCTTCATCATGTGTGCTGCTTTTGAAACCTCCAACACTTTTTGGAAGTGGGTTCCTAAGGGCAAATCTGGTTTCCCTCACATTAGCCATTATCTTGACAATTTTTGCTTGTTGCTGCATCAAGGTCATCCACATGCGCAGACAAGTGTGCATGTTTTTAAGAATTGAATAGAGAATTGGGGGTACCTTTTTGCTCCAGAGAAAACTGAGGGTTCTTTTTCTAGTCTTACTTATTTGGGTTCTAGCTGAACTCTGAGGGGCTTTCCGCACCGGGATCTTTGTAGCAAATTGGTTGCTGAATGAAAAATCGCCATTTAAAATAGTGGAATTCGTCGTTATGCATACCTCCCTTTGTAGTGGAATCCAGTTGCGTTTTGTAGCATTTCCCACAGGCTTCCGGTCTCGGCAGAAATCGGTAGAAAGGAAGCGCTATTGCCAAGCTCGTCCCGCCTCTGGCTGTCAAGCAGCCAATGGGCGGCCGTTAGCATGCTCCCAAACAGCCCCTTTCCCTTTAAGAAAGTAAAAAAAAAAAAAAAACAGACCCATTGCAACGAATCTGTGTTGATTTGTTGCAACGGAGAGACCCATCCAGCTGCCTGGTGTGTTTGAGCTGTCGTTTGATCGTTGCCACGCTCCCTCCGAGTGAAAAAAAAAATCCCCCCCCCCCTCTCACGGGCCCGATTTTCGGCTGAATGAATGTGTAAAAAATAAAGGGAAAATACATCAGCAAACGGGCTTTTCTGTTCTTTGTGCTTAGTGACTCTGGGGAGGGACTGAAGCCGGGGAAGCCTCTAAACAGAAAGAGGCTCGCTGGTGCGTTTATCCCGCTCGCTCGGAGAAAAAAAAATTGCGATCGCTTCGCCAGAAGATCAGAGGAGAGAGCCAGGGGAAGGGACTTTGTAGAAACCGCAACAATGTTAACGCACAGGTCTTTTTCGCTAGTGTTGCAGATTGGTTGCAGGAGTGTATCGCTTTCCGGAGGGTGAATCCACTTTTGGGGATTTCCCTGAAAGCGCTACAAGGAAGCGCTTTTTGCAGATCGGTTTCAGGTGTGTGGCAGATTGTCAACGACGTTGTGCATAACGGCAAATCAGTAGCGTTTTCAATTGGCAACCATTGTGCGATTTTGAAGGCGTGCGAAAAGCCCCTGAGGCTGCTGCCTGACAAACTAGCAGTGCTCAAGGGGTTACTCAAGGTTATGCTGGGTAAGCAGAAATATACACTGAGGGACATATAGGTCCTTTTGATACATCTTAACTTTGCCTATGAAGCAGTGGCTCCTGGCAGGACCTTCTGCCCTAGGTTAGCCAGGTTGGGGTCTTTGCATCACACAATCATATCTTCTTAATCAGGGCTATTAAAGAAGATCTAATGGTATGGTATGAATTCTTCAGCAGATTCAGTGGTATGGCTATTTGGAATAATCCTCTCTTGTCTGGGAACTCCTTGCAGGTGCATTCTGATGCTGTGGGAAGGCTTGGGATTGGCGTGTTTTTTGATTATCACCAGCAAATGGCCTAGCTATGAGAACTAGGCTACTCAAGGACTTAACATTTCTTGAGTTTTTTTTTCCTATACTGGCACTGTCATCATTTGGAAGGATTTGTTCTGGTATCATAGAGTTTTATTTCACTGTGATAGCCAGGACATAATCCTCATGTAAACAGTCATCTTGCTCTGAGCAGATCATTTGCTTAATTTTCAGATTTGTTCTCACTTAGTTGGAAGTGAACATTTCTTTTACTGCTAGGTACATGGTAGGTACAAACAATGACATAGTTGATCTCCTATCTTGATACCAGGAACAGTTCTGATAATTGTCCCTGTCTGTAAACTCAACCCCAGATGCCTCCTGAGAAGAGTTGTGGAGCCTTGGAGGCAACTTGTCCTGAACAGTGTATGGGGATCGCTTGCGCCATCCACTCAGTGAGCCTATGCAGGGGCTGTATCTAGATATGTGCAGTTTTCTAGATCCTGGGGCTGCCCTGCCCCACTTCTGCTATCAGAGGATGTGGTCCTGTTTTACCTGGCTGACTTGTTATGGTATCATGGCTAAGACCATGAATGTGCCAATTTACCCTTTGTTTGTAGGCATATGGACTGGTGGGACCCAGGTAGCTCATTTTTGGTGTGGCATGCAGTGGAGGAGTGGAGGTGGTTTACATCTCACAGGGATGATTCAAGGAGGTCCATCTCTTTGGGGGGTCTCCATAAGAGGCTATGTGGACTTGGAACTACAGCACTATCCCTGCTGTGGTCAGGGATTGGTTGCCCGGCTTGCATTTCTGGGTGGCAGGCTGGGGGTCCTATCAGAGGCCTTCCTACTATCTCCCAGGTGCCCTGCTAGTATTAGGCACAGGGGTTCGCGCATGTGCATTTCTATGCAACTTTGGGCCGCACTGCTGGAGTTGGGGCTTACCTGTAATCTGCTGGCCACAAGATGGCTGGATCCTTACATCCTGTGCTGATACTTATTTGTATTATAATAAAGCTGTGGCCATATCTCGCCAGAAATCTATATCTTGTTGTTGGTGTCCTTATTCCATCCCTGCACATGTCCCTTTGCTATGAAAATGAAGACCCTTAAAACCAGTGACTAACACATCTTCTTGGTAATAAATATGTAAACAATTTAGCATCCTGCTCTCTTTGGAGAGCAGCTTAAGGTAGCTCACAAGTAAAACAGTGTAATAAATAAAGTATGTTGAATAAATTCACAGCTGGTTCTCATGTATGTGGGATACATACCATTTTGATCTTTCTTTTGGCTTTGTATTAAAGCTGAGATTTTGTCTCTGCACGGAGCTGAATTTCTGTGATGTTTGATTTTTATGGTAGGACTAGGGGCAAAGCCCGTTGCATCCAGGAATACAACAGGCACTAGAGCTTGGCGGTGGGAAGAAGAAAGGGAGTAGTTGTCCAGTTTGTAAGTGCATGGGGTTGAATGTTACATGGGAGGTTGTGGTGACATGGTGACAAATGAGGGCATGGGTGTAGAGAGATGGGTGTCACTTCAGGTTCCCATGTCTCTCCAGCCATTTACTTGTTCACTATTTACAGTTTCAAGCTGTAAATATTTCTTCATTTAGATCTTCCTGCAGTTTCCAGACTCGCAGGATTGATGCTGGTCTGGCTTTCATTGGATGTGACAGTTAGGACAGCCCTGGGGCGAAAAGGGCTGGTGCATCCTGTCCAAGCGTCTGTTGTCACCCCCCCCCCCCCGTGGCAGCCCTACCAACCTCCTCTCCCTGCGGTGGTCAGGGGCAGACTGGTAGCAATGTCGCGAGATTGCCGCTGGCCTGGCTGGGGGGGGGGGGGCTGTGTTTCCTCCCTGTTGGTCCTAAGTCCTGGGGGGGAGCGGGACCAGTCTGATCTTCATGCCTTACAATTGTTCCAAAGATTGGACTGGCCCCACCCACTCTCCACTCACCTAGGCGATAGTTTTTTTATATTATACAGTGAAGCTGTTCCAGATATGTCTTTAGAGAAACAATGAGACTTCATGTAGGTTCCTTATATGCTTTATTCTGCTATATCTCATGAAGTTTTGTCTTAAGGCACATGACCATTGCCAGTTTCTGTCTTCTTGTGAGAAAAAGATTTATTTTCAGTCCTATATTTCAATTACCTGCCGATGACATTATGCTCCTCTGATTCAATCCTTACGTCAAGGAATTATCAATGTCTATCCTAACCACATATGAAAGGATCAGACTGCATTTAAAATATATACTTCTCATCCCCAGTCAATGTCTGGAAAACAGAATGGCCTTTGGGGACACAAATTGCAAATTCCTGAATTAAATAATTGTTCTTGTTTTACATAGTGTGGGGTTTATGGGACAGCACTTCCCACATTTTTGGTAACATTAGAAAAAGCGTAACGTTCACACATTGTGACTGTCCAGTTATTATTGCCTCCCAGAGTATTACAGATTTCTAAGAACACTTTTGTGGGAGTAAGATTAGACCTCTTTAGGATTCTGGGTAGACCTGCTTGGGATAGCATTGTTACCCTTTTGTCCCATCAATTGGGGTGGGATCAGAAAGCCATCTGGTTCTCACAATTGTTTCCTGGAACTCCTGCTGTCTCCATATTCCCTTCCTTGGAATGTTGTCATTGACAAAACACCGACAGAGACAGGGTGGATTTGCTATATATGCCTCCATCTGACAAGAATGGTGGATGTACAGTTGTCCATTGGTCTAAAGAAAAATGTCCTGTCCCTTTAATAGAGATTTAATGTGTGGAAAAGGATGGTTGAAGCTTTTCATAGCACGGAGGTAAATAGCATCACTTGGTAAATAATACCCCAGTAAGCCCTGTTTAAAGGGCAGGAAGGGGAATTTGGATTGTTTTGAGTGTCTTATGCTATAAATCCAGAGTTTTGTCTTTTACCTGGGAGTAGACAATGTCAACAGGTAGCAGTTCTTGTGTGTAAAAAGCTAGATCTTGTATAATAATTATAAAGATTTCTTGTTGCATTTTTTATTGTAGTGTGAAATTCTTCCTATAAATCAATGGGATATCATTGTCTTGGCTGACCTAATTCTTCTCCCCTTCCTTCACATTGTTTCAGTATAAGAACATTTTAAACACACAATAAATCATTCATTGTAACTTTCTTGCCTCTAGTTATTCTTGATGCTTAGATTGTGGCACTCTGTTCTCTTCCATAACAGCAATAGCTGAAAGGTTTGTGCACTGCCGACCATATAGCAAGCCCTTTTGGGAACTAATAAATTAATTACATCTCCAAAGAACCCCCCTTCTTTTCTGTTGCCATTTTCATCTGGCCAGCCAGCCAAATACTGAAAGGCCACTATTAAAGGTTATGATGTGAAAAGTTGAACTGTTATCGGTGTCACCCCGGAATAGCACATTAACATTGGCACAAACAGTTTCCTTTGTAAGGAGAGTGCTTTTGATGTTCCAGTTCTTAGTAAGAACATTTGAAATGCCAAAAGGGGTTAAATAGCAATAGTGGGAAAAGATGAATTTCCTGGCTGAAATGAGTATTTCTGAGTAGCACTAAAATTAATTACTCTGTAGTTGTGGCTAGGCAACAGATTTATGGTAAATGACAACGTTTGCAAATTTTCCTGACTACTCGATTAGAAAATGCACCAAGTAGAGGCGTCAGCCAAGCATGCATTATTTAAGTGGTTGGTGTCTGGCAACAATCTGGATGCTACAATTGTTGTGGTTGCCCGTAGGAAAATTCGCACTTTCTGAGGGAAATTCTTTCACCTTTGTGTGCCCACAGCACAGATCTCTCCTCATAGCAGCTGTAGGATGCACAGGAACTCTGTGACCTGGAAAATGTGGGACAACTGACACAAGGTGACCCTTGAATGCTGGGGTAGGCCCAATTAATTTAAAATTTTGCTTGGCCTTGTCTCTTCCAATTTTCTAAATCCTCTGGAAAAATGATTAATGCGTACACTGCCAATGCGAAAATATTTTTGACCCTATTAAAGTCGACCAAGGGTAAACCAAGTGTAGGCTGGCATTGTATCAAACTAGCTTTATTAAATTTGATTGGAGGTTTAGATGAGGAAGGGACAGACAAGGACATTATTTTGCACAGCAGCTCCCTTTACATAAAAGTATTGGGAAGAATACAAACATGTCAGCATGGTTTCGTATGCGATTTTTAAAATTCTTCCAAGACTTTATGCATAATTGAATTTGATTGTACTTTCCACTTGCTTTTTAGCAGGTGACATGCATTTAAATGTATAACATTGTTCTGTCAGTATGGCTGATTTATCTAATTTATAACAGTGTGTCTTCTTTCCTTTTCTCATTATTATTGTTATGTCTCTTTCCGAGGGCTCTCCATCTCCTATCTTTAATATTCTGTGCTTCAAAGCATTTCCTAAACCAGAATCCAACAAGCACAAACATAAGCAGCATTATGGACTTTTCCTTAGGCAGCATGTTTGCAAGGGCTTAAGTAAGCTTTCCAAGAAGTGTTCTCCCCACACCCATATACCCGACTCTCAGTAGAATGCTGCAGAAGTAAAGGCTTCACTCCCCCCCCCCCCCAACAAATATGTCTCCTCGATGAGAACAGAAAAACTTTGACCACTGAGCTCAGCATATAATTTATGGATAATGGTCAAAGACTGATTTTTGATAGGATCTCATTAATTACTTGAAAATATTGAAGTCAATGGAGCTGTATTCCAAGGATTTTTTTAAAATACCACCGTGCTAGAAAAACAAGAATAAGATTATATTGAATTGTGAGCTGAACTTGAGTACAAATCAATCTATCATCCTGTTCAGAAATATCCCCAGTTAAATGTATCCAGGATGCATAAGGTGGAATCCTAAGAAGCCATTCCTGGGAGTAAGCTCCACTGAGTAGACCTATTTAGTATGGTATTAACCCAAATAGTGTCCAAAACGGTATGAAATCAGGCTATTGCATTTTGTATCCTATTCGAATGGAAAATGAGTGCTGCGTGTGCAATCCCCTCTCAGTCTAGCTGTAAGAGCTGCCTGTCTGAAGGCATGTCAGAAACCAATTACAACACTGATTAACTATTTAAAGGGGAAAGGGGGACTGCTACAGCCAGTGTTGTATGGTGGCTAGAATGAAGATGCTTGGATTCAGATTCTCACACAAACCTAACCAACTTTGCAGGGGTGTTTAAAGGACAAAATGGGATGGGAAAACCACTTATGCTTCTCTAAGTTCCTAAGAAGAACAGCAGGACTAAAATATATTCAACATATCCAAACCTGTGCATACTTAGTTCTAGAGGCTGATGCCATAAGCAGACATCACACCTTTCTGTAAACCTGAAAAATGTCCTACATTTGCATAAGAATCTGAGGTCTAAAAGTTAAAAGTAAATAAAAATTCATTGAGGGTGATGGACTAAAATAATAGAAACAATATCTGTTGCTTTAAGAAATGAATGTCTTTAGTGGCCATTGCTAAGCAACTACCACAATATTGCCAGTCTTCAAACCTTGGTTTTTGGCAGTGAAATGAAGCAGGGATCCAGAGCTGGTTTGGTCTTTAAGATAGAACTCATCAGTGCCAGGCCTGGCAACAACCACTGACTGATTTGCTACCATGTGATATGTGATTTATTCACAGGACTGACTTACTCAGGACTTACCTAATAAACAGAGTTGGGAGAACATTAAATTAAAAAAATGGTCATTGGATTGTAATGCCTCTCTAAGAATCACTGGTTTTATCATCCCATATCTCCCAGAACAAAATACATTTGTATTTTGGTCTCTTTTAAATGGACATGAGGGATGTGCTTGGAATGAGCACAATGTTGTGAGAATGCTCCCTTTAAATGAAAAGGCTGCTTTGCATTTTTTGAGGAAAAAACTCTGTGTTGAAACAGTCTGATGGAATATTTTGCAAAAATAATAATCCCTAGAACAAAAAGACATCATGTACATGATTCTGAATTACTTGCAGTACTGAAGCTTTAAAAAGGAATTCAGTTTAATTTGTTAGGAAAAACACAGACATTTCCAAAATTTTCTAATCAATTGTTTGTGTTTTAATCTATTTTGTGGGAATTCATCATTTTAGTATGCATTACAAATTAATGCAAAAAGAAGCAGTTACCTGTATACATTCTGCTGTGAATAAATTGTGAGACAAATAACTGAATTAGCAATAGATATCCATTATCTTTTATAGTCACAGATTCTGTTGTAAAATAAAATTGGAACAAAAGCATGTGTGTTATTGGCTGGTGATGATGAATTCAGATGGGACAAATATCCCATACTCTGAAAGATTTCTCTCTCTGCTGCTCCTCCTAGAACTACTTCTTCTGCTGGTGCCTTCAATTTTAGTGATACTACATATTGTAGCTTTTGGTGTGAAGATTGGCAGCCTCAATGTATAGACTTTGGTCAAGACAATGTAAGGAATCCCTGATGGAGCGGGAAGAAAATATGCCTGATTCAATCACCTAAACTCAGGGATGAACCAGAAAAATGACAACAATACACCTTCCAACACCCAAAGACTGGCACTCAGGCACAATCAGGAACTTCCTATGAGCTCATCCGTGGAATTTTGATTTTTGGCCACACAGAGCCTCCTTGACATCTGTAACATATCTGTTTAGCATTTTGACTAACATGATTGTTATCTCACCCAGAAGACATGCCCATATTTGGGACCGACCCACTCCAAAAGCTCCTTATCTTGCCTAGTTTGAATTACTTACTGAACCCCAACCCATTTCCCTTCTCAAACTTCAGGAACCCACCTCTGCACATTTTGTTTCTAAGTCCAGATCTTTTTTCTTTCTGTGCCCAGGGAATGGGTGCTTCCCCACAGTTATTTGTTGCATGCTTAGTGTATCTTGAGAACTGCAGAAGCCCCTGATAGGACCATAGAATGTAGTCCTGCTTTTCTTTACTTTGAATTTATTTGCAGCCCAGATACCTATACTTCCTTCACTGGCATTGGACTCTTTGACTGCAGAATTGATAGCCAGCTCTCTATTCATTCTATCTTCCACACCTTTCTCTTCCATTTGAGTGGAATCACTCTCTCATCCAAATCTGCTAATTCTCCAGCCTTTGTGTTTTTACTCTCCTTTAATGAAACTTTCTGATTTTTCTTTCTGGCAGACTTCATTTGTGAAAGAGCCAGGGGGCTAAGACAAGAAAGGAAGCTCCTGCCACACAGGCAGGGAGGGTGAGGCCACAGGTCCATATCTGGTGGCCAAAAGGCCTGAACCACCTGGCATCTTGCCTGTTTTTGGGTGCTGTCATCCCCCCCCCTTAAAAGCTCAGAGGCTGGAGCACGGAAGCAAAGGGACAGGAGGCAGCTGGGTGTAAAAGGAGGGATAAGGAATATACTTGGGGTCAAATGGAAGGAGGCAGAGGAGGAGGAAGAGGCTGCGCAGGAGGAGGTGGCAGCGGTAGAGGCAGCGAGAACGTGAGAGAGATAGAGAAGGTGAGTGCTGGAAAGAGAGTAACACTGGAGAGGGGAAGAAGGTAGTGGCAAGAGAAGAATGGCAAGGAAGAGCTGGGAGCCCAGGGGAGCCAATGGAAAGGAGTTGCAGGGCCAACAGAGGGCACTGCATTCTTAGAAGGACGCCAAGGTCTTCACAAAGACTCAAAAAGTGAACTGTCCCTAGTTGTAATGATAGGCATGTTCTAATGTTCCCATGTACAGATGTAGAATGGTATACTTACACGTGTTTGCCCAAGAAATACAATGCCCAAGGAAATGCAAGGAAGGGACTGTCAGGGCTAGGTCCAGCGTACCTTGAGTGTTGCATAAAGACCTATGAAATCTAAGCTTAGATGCAAGCTTATTTATTCAAAACATTTCTATTCCATCTTTCTAGCCAAAAAGGGTTCCCAAGGTGGCAGCTCTCCTGGGAGCTCATTCCACCAGGTAGGGGCCAGGACCGAAAAGGCTCTGGCCCTGGTCGAGGCCAGGCGCGCTTCTCTAGGGCCAGGAAAAATCAGGAGATTCTCCCCCACCGAGCGTAAAGCCCTGTGGGGGATATAGGGCGGTAGGCAGTCCCTCAGGTATGTGGGTCCCAACCCGTGTATAGCCTTAAGGGTCAAAACCTTTTCTACTCTAGAGTATTCTACTCTAGATTTTTCCAGGTCAGGCACCCAAATGGCAAGATGTTTCCTGCCCAGGAAGAACCACAGCTGGCTAATAAGCCAAAACTAGTGAAAGGTACCCCTGGTCACTGCTGCTACCTGTTTATTCAACCTGCTTTCAAGGTAGGAACAAAGACATGACAGAACAGTGCCATGTGAAAGGCAGTCCAGAAGGATATAATGATCAATTAAAATCTGCCAAAAGCCCAGGAGAATTAACAGAGTCACACTTCCTTGTCCATCTCCTGAAGCCAGTCATCCACCAGGGCGACCAAGGCCTAAAACCAGACCTGAGAACAGATTGAGACTGATCCAAGCAATTGGTTTCATTCATCCCACTATTCATTCAATCATCTTGCTCAAAAATGGTAAATTTGAAATTGGACCATAGTTATTCAACTCCTCTGAGTCAACCGTATTTACAAGTAGACTCACCACTACCTGCTTCAAGGTAGGGGTGAACATCCCCTCTCTCAGGGAGGGTACTGTCTGGACCAATCAGCCAGCCCCCAGCCCCAGCAGATTGCAGTAGCCAGAAAGGGCAAAAATCATACAAGCAGGTGGTATGTATCCATCTTCCCAGAATCCTGTCCACATCTTCAGATTGGATAATCTGAAAGGTATCCCACACAACTGGATGCATCAGCATCCTGGGACCATCTGATCCTGTCATTACTAATGCAGATTGCAAGTTGGAATGGATGCATTTTTAAAAAATCTCCAAACTGCTTAGCAGAATTATTCTCAAAGGCTTCAGACTAGTCCACTTTTTCCTATAGGTTCCTGAAAGAGTTCCGCAGATCATGAAATTCATGGGGTGATCTTGGTCCAGTCACTTTCTCTCAGCCTCACCTACCTTACAACCTTGTTGTGAGGGTTAATGGGGAAGGAAAAGAACCATATAAAGTGCCCTGAAGCCCTTGAAGAAAGCGTGAAATAAAAATGTACTCCATAGACAGGTACAATGCACAAGGCCATATTGGCAGTGAATCATTGTCTTGTTCTAAGGATCATCCCAATGTGCTCTTAATCTCCCTTCTAGCTGACAAATAATAAGCATTTCTGTTTACTTTAGTACAAGTATATTCCCCCTCCTGCTTATAGTATGCTGTAGTTTGCAAACCAACCACATATTTCTGACAACACCCAATCAGACTCTGTTTTTCCATTCATTATTTACCCGGGTCTTATATTGTGATAATGGCATCCATCTTGGTCACTAGAGACAACTCAAGGGATCAGTATGCTGTAATATGCACAAACTTCTCTAATGTCACATTTTGTTATATAGAGTTACAAAAAGAAGAAATTTAACAGGATGTGACATGGTGTAAGTGATGCACTGACATGTATAATTTAAAGACTACACTCTTGTTGGAAGCAGACACCTGCAATTAATTTTGATATTGGGAATTCAAAATGAAACTGATGATTAAAGCCAGAAGGGACTTGGGATACACATTAAGCTTATGAACTGGGGCAGCCCCTCTGTTTACTAAACAGTACATTGGTTAAATGTATCCTTATGACTCAGATATGAATATTGTTGGCCTCAGAATATGCAATGTGTACAGACCAAAGTTAACCTTGGAATTTATTCAGATTCCAACCATTGCGTTCTGTACAGAAAACCTGCTTGAGTGGAACTTATAGCAGAAACTGTGCCTTTTGTTCTCTGTCCTTTTTTGGACTTTACATTAATTGTCTTTCCTTTTTCAAGAAAATTTTAATTACTCCCACAAATTAAGGTGCTTGCTAACATTTGTGTAGCTAGCAATTCAAGTCAATTGATACGGAATTATGCAAAGCTATTATGACAGAAAATGCCAGGGGAAAAAGCCTTATTCAGTAATTTTAGTGCTTTTTTCAAGATTTTTTAAAACAAACCTGTCACAGGAGGTATTTTCCATGTAAACAAGCACCATTGTACTTTTCTTATTTATTTACTTAGATACTCATACCTCATGTTTCTCCCCAACAGGGGACCAAAGCGACTTATGATACTGTTCATTGCTCTTCCATTTTATCCTCACAACAGCTTCGTGAGGTAGGCTAGGTTATGAGGGCGACTGTCCCAAGATTACCCAGAAAGCTTCCATGCCAGAGAGGGATTCAAATCTGAATTTCCCAGATCCTATTGTTATGCCCTAAACCACAACACCATGCTGGCTCTCTACCAAATTCAAAAGCCTTTTCCCATCATCTTAATACTTTCTGTACCAGTACAAAAGGACGCAATGCACTACATACCTATCACTTTCGAGCATCACAAACGAAGGTGTTGGAATAGCTTCAGTGGTGTCTTGGGGGCTCAGGCAGATGAGCTGGCATCCTTGTCTGCAATCTCTGCATTTGTGCTTTGGCTTAATATCTATCTGCTCGTTTAGATGTACAGCCTTGAAAATCTGAGGTGGAGTACAATATTAAAAACAGAAACATCCATCATAGAACAGAAAGAGATGGAATCAAATGGATTTGCCCCCTGCAACCTTTATCTTCAAGACTCAGTCAAAGACCTGTGTCTTACAACAACTCTGAAAAGCTCTTGTTCAATGCTGACTGGTGCTTGGTCCAAAGCAAGAGGAAGTTTTATAACTGAGACCAGTTGGTAAGAATACCTCTGTATGGAATTGTGCTATTAAAACATGTTATCCTTGCCTCCTGTCAACTGAGCATAGATAATTACTGATTTGCTGATGTGTATAACAGTGGATTTTCACATTGGAGCTCAGCATCATCAGAATCATTGTGGTTGTCTGCTATGTGCCATTGAAATATCCATCACTAAATTCAGATATCATATCCAAGTTATTATACACTAATGTATTATACATGGTTAATCTGGCCATAATTTCCTTCTATATGTGGTTCTGTTGAGAGGGATTTTTTAAAAATGCTTCATTGTTGCAAGCTGAACTCAGTTCTGTCCTTTTCCTGTTTTTTAAAGTATAACTCTTGATATCATTGATGTTGAAAGTCCTGAGAATCTGAAAAAGTGACTCTCGCAGCGTACTGCAGAGAAATATGGCCTCTTCAGCCATGGATTCCTGTCTATATTAAGAGACATTTAGATAATAGAAGCATAAAATCAATAAGGAACAGTGAAATCTCATGTCTAGAAGGTTGTGGTTATTCCCGTGGGGATGTTTCACATTTCTTTTTAAAAGTGAATTGCATGGATCAAACACACAACAGCGTTCAACAGATGAATGAAAATGAAAGTGATTTTTATCAGCCACAAAGCAGCTAATACCTGCTCTTGCTGAGCTCTGAATTCCCCTTCTTTCACAAATTCTAGAAAAAAATTATGGGTCTTTCTGGAAGAGTTCCTAAACTCCGCCAGTTTTGTTTAATGTTCACCAACCTGCTAATTAGACATTTTTCACACCTAGCAAATTTTGGAGTTTGTTGCAAAGGGTGACATTCCCCCCTCTTGTTTTAGACCGAAGCACATCTGTCAGCTGATACTCACCACCTGATTTAAGGAGCTGGCCAGTGGAAATGATTTCCCCCTTTAAACTGAGAAGTTTTGAAGGACATATTCATGGAAAATGAACAAATGATGATGCAATTAGGATCAATAATTAAGTATAAAAGTGGCAGTCATTGCAGTAGTCTTTTATCAATCAAAATGCTTTAATACTATCGCTCAGTTACATGAGTTACATTATCTATCCCTGAATTTCTGTAGCAGGTTCCTTTATCTTTAATAGGAACCTTCTAATGATGACCATGTGGCTTTAGACCAACATCAGAATGCTAATCTATTCCCTTGTGCGGCCCAAAGCATTACATGAGTTTGACACGGATCCAAGATTGGTAGCGCCCTATTTCAAATGCAGTCAAGAAAAGGGGACTGATCAGGTGGCAAAATGACAACAGTACAATGAACTGCTGGGGAAACCGGTAAATGATCAGGCAACCTCTCAAATGTAATTGGTCTCCAGGGAGAGGGGAGTAGCTTTTGTAGACCACTTTTTCAAAGCTCTTCACACCTTCCCAGCTGGAGGAAGGCTGCAACTAGATTCTTTTTTAAAAAATAAAATGTCAGCTCCAAATCTAAGGAAGTAGAACTTTTCATATAACAAAAAATAAAATGAGCACAAAGGCTTCATTTGCCTAAAAATCGTGCCTTTCAAGAGTGGAAAGAAGACACATATATTTCAGCATTTGCAATTCAAGGAATAGTGATGTTCAAAGGATAAAATGCTAATCCTTGAGATATGTTCCTAATGCATTTTCACTATTCATTTTCTGGATCAGCTGAAGGAAACGGATTTTGTTTCTTACCAATACAGATAACCAAAGACACATGCTGCTGCCTTATATTGAATCAGATTATTGGCCCATTTTGCCCAGTGCTCTCTGCTGCCATTGGCAGCAGGTTTCTGAGCCTTCAGGGAGAGATTCTTGAAAACTATAACTAGCACTTGAGATCTTTTTAAATGGAAACGCCAGGAATTAAACTTGGAACTCCCCTGAATATAAATAACATGCTTTACCACTGAATTATGGCCTTAGGGACAGACTGTCACAATCTCTTGGCTAAAGTAGCTCCCCCTTTACTGATTAAAAAAAAAACCCTGAACATTGTATAATTTCTTTGTCCAGCTGCAAAAATCAGTGTTGGGAGACATGGTCACTTGCTGGCTAAGAAAGCCCAAGCTTTCATAACTGTGCTAGAACTATCACAGAGTCTCAGGAGACAATGTGTGGGTGTCCTGATTCATGCTGGAGACACTGTAATAGTACTCTGTTCTAAGTGAAAGGAGGACCAATCGAGGAAGAAACTGGAGATTTGAGTCAGTGAACCAGAAGACTGTTTGGCACAGCAGATGGGGCCATGCAGCAATAAGACAGCACCCGCCATTGCTGAGGGCATGCTGTATGACTGGTTAACTTTCCCAGGAACATACCTGCAGTGGTGGGGATGGGAATTCTAGGAGACATAACCAAACACAGGAAAGATACATGAGTGAGAAATTTAAGACAGGCCAACTGAAGGGGTTTAGTTTCTTGCTGAGTTCTAATTTAGCTCTTGCCTTTTGTATGCTCTTTTTGAAGTTTTTCTGTAGAACACCGACTTTCATATTTTCAGCTGTATGTCCAGGAAGATTAAAATGTCCGCATGTTGGGGTTTTTTTTAAAGCATTCATAGAATCATAGAATCATAGAGTTGGAAGGGGCCAAACAGGCCATCTTGTCCAACCCCCTGCTCAACGCAGGATCAGCCCAAAGCATCCTAAAGCATCCAAGAAAAGTGTGTATCCAACCTTTGCTTGAAGACTGCCAGTGAGGGGGAGCTCACCACCTCCTTAGGCAGCCTATTCCACTGCTGAACATTGTAACTTGGCTCCAGGTTCCTGAACCTCTGTAAATAACAATCAAGAAATAAGTGTTGGGAGGTGGGTGGGGAGAAGAAACCAAACCAAACATTGTTTTATGATACTTCCATATTTCTGAATGGATGTAGCTTTGCTGCCACCACTTTTACAGGAAGAGAGTATGAGGCATGGTGGCAGGACATCTGCTTAAGCCATTGCAGTGTCATGTAAGGAGTTCATAGTCTGACAAAGAGTGCTTGCACTTGAAAGCTCACGCCCAGAATAAATCTTTGTTGGTCTTAAAGCTGCTACTGGACTCTGATTTTATTGTGCTTCTCTCTAGCCTCAGTCCAAGGGAAAATGGCAGGCCAGCTCAGCTGACTTAAGAAGAAGTGGTTCTTATATGCTGCTTTTCTCTACCTGAAGAAGCCTCAAACCAGCTTCCATTCACCTTCCCTTTCCTCTCCCCACAACATACACCTGTGAGGTAGGTGACGCTGAGAGAGCCCTGATATCACTGCTTGGTCAGAACAGCTTTATCAGTGCTGTGGTGAGGCCAAAGTCACCCAGCTGGTTGCATGTGGGGGAACAGGGAATCAAACTCAGCTCGCCACATTAGAAGTCCACACTCCTAACCACTACACCAAGCTGGCTAGTAGTAATTGAGGTAATTATCTGGTATCTGTAGGAAACTGAATAGTAGTTGGGGGAGGAGGCTTTCTTGCCGTGACTAATGCATCCTTTCTCAACTTTTATATCATTGAGAAACCTCTGAAACATTCTTCAAGCTTAAAGAAAACCCAGAAGTAGCATGATCTCGCAGAATATGGTTGGGAAGCATACCTGTGTACATGCCCACCTGGGGCCCATTCCTTTCTCACCCCCTCCTGGCCCATCATTGGTCATTTTGGGAGGAAATGGCAGGTTGACATGACCATATATGGTCACATCACTCGATAATTATGAAACCCTGGTTGAGAAATCCTGGTCGAATAGAAACATTTAAAACCTGCTCCTCACTGTTGGAAGGCAAGGAACTATTTAATTAGTTTGTAAAGAAGTCTAGTGTGGGATGGAAGGGAAGATGCTGGTCAGCCCATGAACCATAACGGTTTACCAGATGGAGGATGTACTGAGCCTATTTGGTAATATCCCTATTCCTTCTTCACACCTATCTTCTGTATGTCCTAGTAGCTAGCTATTGCTGTTCCATGGGAGCTGCCAAACACATGGGGCACAAGCAACCCAGGGTTAAATTTTAAATGATGTTGGTTTTTTGGATACTTAGGCAGATCCATCATTTTTTTCCTGTTATAATGAATAACATTTGCAAGGCCTTGATTTAAAGTGAGTAAAAAGAAATCAATCTAAGAAATCTGTGCCAGATATCCTTTGTCGGAAAAGACTATCCAAGCTAGTGGAAATTATTTACCAAGTTGTGATGAAATGAGTATCTTGACTTGAGACAATAACGAAGGTGGTCTGCGCAGCAAACATTGCTGGTTCCCCTTGATCCCTTTTCAGACATTCTGGTTGGCTGTCAGTGGAAATATTTCTATTAATTCTAGAAGTGTGGCAACCTTTGATTATACTTTTACCTGCTTTACGGAACACACTGTTGGACTGATAGTGTCTGCTCTCGAAAAGGCAACTAATTTTCACTTTCAATCAGCATCACCACAAGACTTTTCACATCGGCCATCCTCACACCAGTAATTTCTCTTTAGAGCTGGCATCATATCACACATCCCTTTCCCTGCTGTGCTAACATGTTTTCACATGCTTATCTTTTATTAACATAAGAGAGGCAAAATTCTAAGAGCCACACACCTCTTAATTTAACAAGAGCTCCAACATGGGAAAATGACCTGAGAAAAAAGCAATATCAGAAAGAAGGATGCTGAATAAATTGCTGCAGCAAGAAAATGTTGAATAAAGCGTAAATAAAAACATTAGCATAAGCAAGGGTCTGGAGGCACCCTCACTTTCATGATTCAGTTGTGCTCATGTGAGGGCAAGGATAAAAGAGAAAGATAGTATGGCTTGGAACTGCCTGATATATGTACTCCGAGCAATGGGAAGAAACTCTTCATAAGATTTTTTAAAAGAAATTTTTTAAATCACAGCTTGCTTATAATATGTGTGAAAATCCAAGGCAGCCATTTTTTTTTTTTTGCACTTTGACACTGCATGTTCAGGGTGCAAAGGCAAAAAAAAGTCTATTGATTTATAAGGATGCTGCCTTACACCGAATCACATCATTGGCCCATCAAGGTCAGTTTGGTCTACTTGACAGGCAGCAACTCTCTGAGGCTTTAGGGAGAAGTCTTTCACAGCCCATGCTGTCTTACCCTTTGTAACTGGAGATGCTGGAAGTTGAACCTGAGATCTTCTTCATGCAAAGCAGATGCTCTACCACTGAGCCATGCCCCCCCCCCCCCCGGTCTTAAGGCTAAAATGGAAGGCATATGGGCTTCTCATTTCTCACATTTTTAAATTTTAAATCAGCTGCTGGAGATTGTGATTGCAGCAGTGATTCTGGGGGGTTAACCCCTTTCTCCATGCCATTGTGCTGTCTAAGTTGTCCCACTGAAATTGCTTTAAATTTCACAGAATATAGCACCATATTGTGTCTGCATTTCTTCAACCTTCGGGATAGGGAATTAAGCTCAGGAAAAAGCACTCTACTCCAGCACTGCTGTGCCAATAAAATCTGTTGTTGCTTTAAAGTTAGAAAAGGAGAGGGGCTGGGAGACCAGCAGATCTCAAATCTTCTGCCTCTTCTCTGTTTTGGACTTAAGCTATGAGCAGTCTCATCCAAAACCAGTTAAATCTGAGTTAAAAATCAAAAACCAGAAATCTGAATTCCATACTTGTCTGCTGAGTACTATCATGTACAGACTGAAGCTTCAGTCCCAAAAATATTTCCCTAGAATTTAGGCCAATTACTTATTGGGACAAATTTCTGAACAGTCCTGTTTAGGATTGCTCCCTAAGTCTATTGTACCTAGGTCCCCACACCAGCAGGGTTAAAAAAGAGCTATAAGTGACTGTTACAATGTGTTTTTGCTCCTTTCAGAGTATACTAGGGGTCTGTAGAAAGTAAACCACAGTCCACCGGTAGTAGGGTTGCCAGACCCAGCTTGACGAGCAGCAGGAGCCTGGTAGGGTGGAGCATAAGGGACTGGCTGTTAGCAACAACATGACATCACTCTTGAGAAAACCCAGAAGTGGTGTTGACCATAGGAATCACTGGAAATTCTACAGAATTTCTGAAAATTCATAGAGAAGTGCAATGTCACATCTGGGTTTTTCCAGAAATGCATCTTAATTCCACACCTCCTGCAAGGAGTTCAGGCTGGCATGTATTGTGTCTCCTCCATTTTTACTCTTTGTGAAGCAGGTTAGTGTATGTGTGAGAGAGTGATTGACCCAGTATTATAGTTGCAAAAGGGATTGATCACAGCTCTCCTGATTCAGATCAACACTCTAACTCACATCACACCAATATAAAGTATGAACACAGCTGAGAAGAGCAGCAGAACAAAGTTTGAGTCCGATGGCACCTTTCAGATGAACAACTGTGAAACAAGAAGTGTGCATGCACATGAAGGCTTATAATTTAGAAGAAACGTTGTTAGTCTTAAAGATGCCATTGGTCTCAAACTTTGTTCTGCTGCTTCAGACAAATACAGCTACCCACCTGAATCTAGAATTATTAGTAAAATCAACACAAAGGAGAGCCCTCCAGCTTGGTAAATTAGAGAAATGTACCCACCTTTATTCTTTCTTGCTCTTGAGTTAGTAATTGAAAATCTCTCGGGCCCAACAAGTTTTCAAAAGTTGAACAGAATTAAAACAGAAGAAGTAAGGGGATGAGTAGAAGTATTTTAAAGTTTTGTTGTTAATTAAAAAAACAATTACACTGGATTTCTAATTATTTTATAAATGCACAGCAGTCTGTACCAGCTCCTCAGAAAATTATTAAGATAATACTTGAGACAGCTTATTAAACATGACGGCTTCATTTTCATTCACACTTGTGCCTAATAGTCTTCTTGCGCAACACCTCTGTGAAACATTAGTATCTGTAATGTTACCAAACAGT
The DNA here is from genome assembly GCF_049243985.1 of Paroedura picta. NCBI lineage: Eukaryota > Metazoa > Chordata > Lepidosauria > Squamata > Gekkonidae > Paroedura > Paroedura picta. The sequence continues at coordinate 42,165,749 of NC_135375.1, read as the reverse complement.
TATTAGCATTGTGCTTTGGTTACAAAAATGTTTGCTTTTCAAGAGGCAGAACATTAATGGTGTTTGGGTAGGGGGAAAACAACAGGGACCCAAAATTCAGGACTCACCAAGGCTTTGTTTGGCAGAACATATGGTATTATTTTATTTATTTATTTTTGGATTTATATTCCATTCTGTCTTCAGAAACTAAGGATGGATTATAAACTTGTACAATATATAAAGTTCCTGTATAAAAACCTCAAGATTAATAACAAAACCAATTATATATTACATTAAAATCTTACTCATCCTTATCCATTGTTGTTCCTCTATATATTTATGAAACAGCCTAGGGGGTGGGACATGTCTGGCTGTCCAAGTTAGAATAGGGCCAATCAGGGTGCAGCCAGCTTTGCCCTGATTGGCCCTGCCCCTGCAGCTCCCGCCCTCTGTCCCTGGACTCTAGCCTCTTTGCTCTCAGATGCCTCAGTGCCTGGAGCCAGCAGCAGGAAAGGGGAGAGGGCCCTGGGCAAAGGGTTGTGGTGGAGGGCTTGCTAATGAGGCCTGCTGACTGCCTGCTAAGCAGCTCTGTCCCAGGCCTCCTCACGAGCTGCCCAGTCCCCGCCCGCCCCACTTGATCTGGCTTCAAGCTGCAGCCCAAAGCCACCTTAAGCTGCCTGGCCAGGGGAGGGGACCCTTTCAAGGCCCGTTCTTAGGGACAGGCTTTGAAGCTAGTTACAATAATAAAACACTAAGTATTAAAACTGGCCATGGTGTTTTTTATCATGGGGATGGGAAGGGAGTAATCCTTCAGAAGCTGAAGGGCAGGTTTTTCAGCATGTCAGACCATGTGCAGAACATATAACTTTATAAACAAAAACAATCTCTGCATAAGATGGAGCTGTTCCACCAGGCCTATGACTGAGGCCTAGAAATAACATCACAGTATGCTGCCTCCCTGCCTAAAAATCCACCCATAAGTCAGACTGTCCAGGAACTTCATATGCCCTTTCCCCATTTCAGTTTATTTGCGTTAATGGGCAATTGCTGAACAGCTTCAGAGTTTTCTGGATGAAGCATCAACTCTTGATTCTGTCCATGTGGTAGAGACAGCTCTGGTCACCCTCATGGATCTAGGCAAGACAGCGCTGATGTTTTTACCAGACTTAACAGTAATATTCAGCACAGTTGCCCGATGCATAGCCAACATGGGGATACAAGGTAAAGTAATCCCTCATAGACTTCAGCTGTCTTCATTTCCCCCCTCAAATCAAATAACCATCTATGCCTCCACTAGAGAGAGAAAAAACATCAGAACCATCACAAACTATTTATAAAGACAGATTCCAGTGTGTAGACATGGTCTGAAGCAGAGGCCTCTCAGTTCTCTTAATTCTCTCTTTGCAGAATTGAACTTAGTTGGTATTGGAGGTTCCACTGGACAAAACTTTGTTTTCTTATCTGTTTGTTAATTCTTGTATTTTTATGTTAATTTATGGCCTATTTCAGATCTTAATCTTGCTCAGTTTATTGTGGTCAAAGACCATCAAAGACACATAAAGCTATCAAAGACCCATCTCAATAGTTTAAAATCACATAAAATAATATAAAACTAAATCATTAAACATCCTAATACTCCCTAGCCAATGTTGCCATCATTTATCTTGCTTTGGGCTCTACAAAAACAAGCACAAAATTTGGCCACTTGACTTGAGTAACACATTTTTTTGTGTAAACAGATGTTTTCTGAGTAGTCATAGAGTTTACTCAGTAGTGGAAGAATAAGCTTAGCCCTTAACTCTTTACAGTGGGGCAGCAAAGGAAAAGGTGCCCTGTAGAATTTACCTCTCCCACTGTGTAAGGGCATAGTCTTTCTATGTAAGGGCATCCAATCTCAGTTATAATTGCCCAGTTATATGTCTTAACTCTAACTAGCCCTGCCCCCTCTTTCTATATGTAATGATGAGGAAATTCTACTTCACTATATCTGAAGAAGTATGCTAGCACACAAAAGCGAATACCTTTTTATTATTTTTTTCATAATTAGATTGATAAGACCACCTCTCTTGGTCCAGCTGTCTCAGGGTGGTGTACAACAGTTAAAAAAGAGATTAAAACGGAAATCAATTAACCCTTTTAAAACAGTATCGGTGTCCCTTGCTTCCAGGCCTCTTACTTCATTCTCCCACATTGCTCTCCCATATTATATGCCAGGTCCATACCTTGAATAAAACTTTGTTAGTCTTAAAAGTACACCTGGACTGAATGTTTTGTACTTATGAAGTTCAGTGTTACTATTATTTGTGAGACTGTGGCTAATTCAGTGTCTGAATGAAGCATCAACTCAGTTGGTCAGCATTCTAAAGGAATGCTCAGATGTCTGATAAATGGCAATTTATCGATATATAGGTGGTCCGACAGTATGTATCTAGTAGAGGGCACAGCTGAACTTGAAATAAAGCCTGCACATGTGGCAAATATCAGAAACTCAGATAAAGTAAGAAACAAGCATGATCTCTGGAAACAATTAAAACCAGGATTCTAAAGATTCATAAGAACATACAAAAAAGCCCAAGGAGATAGACCAATGGGCTGTCTTTTTTAAGATAACTGTTGTAATCTTAAAATGGACAATGGGTAGTGCAAGACCGTGAATAGCTCCAGACTGCTGCTGACCAGGGCTTCCAAGGTGAATGAGCAGTCACTCAGAGGGACACTGGTTGGAAAGATAAAACTGAGGAGAGGAGAACAATGTAATCCACTTTGGGGTGAAAGGTTGTCTAATAAAAATAAATAAATAAATAGGGTTTGGGGGGAGTCTGTCCTGTACCCATGTCCATCAATACAATAAGGACTCCCAGTCTACTCAGCCCATTGAGTCCTGCCACAAAGACTTGGGGCAGGGAGGAACTTCAGTGGAGTATAATGCTATGGAGCCCAACCTCCAAAGCAGCCATTTTATCCAGGGAAACTGATCTCTTTAGTCTGAAGAGGAACTATAAGTCTGGGGAATCCCCAGGTCCCACATGGGGACTGGCATGCCTAACACAGGATGACTTTGCATATATATTCTTGTAGGCTAATTTTTCTCTAGTGACACAGGGACCTACATAAAAGGTTAAACATGCCTAGACAAGTAATTTTTTTGCCACAGTGTCACTGAAAATCAGCTGCACAAAGCAATCACTAATAATCTGAAATCATGTCACTCCAGCCAGATTGCAAAAGATCCATCTTTAAAAGCTTTGAAATGGAGGAAACAAACACTTTTTAAAAAGTAGTAATACAGCCTGCTCTTTATGTGAAAGAGGCTAGCTAAGCCTAGAGTGTGGGTGTTTCTCTCCTGGGACTAGTCTCTCTGTTATGATATTGGATCATCGCTCCCCGCCCCCCAAGCTTTGTTTCTTACCTCTATGAAACTAAATATTTACTTTGCATTCTTCACTAATGTTCCAAAGGCTCAACTATTCCAGTGCACTATAGTGCAAACTCAGTAATATAGACAGGAAGAGCTTCCTTTGACAGCCAGTTAATTTCTAAAATCTTGTATGATCTTTCTCTAGGGAAAGGACTAAGTAATAAGGGAAAAAAGAAATCACACACTGCATGAGATTCTAAGCAGTGCATGTTTTAATTGGGTCCTAGGCACCATTGTGTTTTCCAAGGGGTTGTACCAAGAACCAATATTAATATTCAGAGCAAAGAAGAGCATATTTGTCGGGTAGATATTATTATAGCCTTATGAGAAGGAAATAAATTAAGCCACAGGGGATAAAGCTACACTGAAGGCTGCCAGTACCCAGAATGTTATCTACCCTCTCTGTGCCAGATCTGTTGAGCTTGCAAGGCCCTAACTAGGTGTCCTTGAATATAAGAAAATGAAAGATCATTTTTTAAGGCAAAGGGCACCTTTGTCTTAAAAATGCAAGTGCTGTATGCATTTCTTATCTTCCCCTCTTATTTTCTCTAGGGCTGTTGTTGACATGTACCTTCTTTTCCTACTACAGGAATGGTTTGAGGGTATCATGCTAAGAAATCCATTGTCCCTACTTTCTCTCCTTAAGGGCCTTGGAAGAATTCATACGCCGCATTGGTGCAATGCAGCAGTCCAAGGCTGATCTGATGGGGATGCCTGGTACTCTTGCTCAGGCAAACAGGGCCCCGAGTTCATGTGGATGGCACATGTTTTATTTAGCTTCTTAAATAAATGCATACGCTGCAGTTCTCAATTAAAAATTCCCCAGAGTGGTCTGCAGTAATAATAAAATACAACTTAAAAACCACAATAAAACAAGTCAATAAAAACACAGTAACAGCAGGTTATAGCATTGTGTTGAAATAGGAGACAGCATGCATAACCTTTGGAGTGTCAGTTAATGGGGCTGAGATATTGATACTATCCACACTCAATGGGGAAACATTTTGGTTGACCAGTTAGCTGAATGGAATTGAACTGTGAACATTCTTGCGCTAGAGTTTAGGAGGGTCATCCGGAAACAAAAAATTAAATTAAACCCTTTAAAAATGCCTGGAATCTGCAAGCATAGTAGAAGGGATTTTGCCTATTGTGGAAAAAACAATGCTGTAACAAATACCCAGGGCTGTAATGAGAACTAAGCATCTGAGCTCAGTTCAGGTGCTGGAAGCATGCACGAATGAATGCATGGAGCATGTACATATGTAGTAAGACTCTGTATGCCAGTGCTAGGAGGAAGGGGAAGGCCTTGGCATATAAACTGGGTTTGTTGGCTCTCCCAAGGAAAATGGCTGGTGACTGTGTGAAACAGATGCTGGACTAGGTAGACTATTGGTTTGATCCAGCAGGGCCTCTTCTGAAGTTCTTATGCTTTTATGTGTGTGTGTATGTATAGAGCTGACTGGCCCACTCCTGACACCTCTGTGCAAGCTCCTGTCTACACCAGAGCCTATGAGTATATTATTTATTTACAAAATGTGTTTCCCATATTTCTGCCCACACAAGGTCTACCAAGGTGACTAACAATTTAAAACTTACACATAACAGACACATTTTCAAATCATTAAAATCAAGTCCCTCTAACATGATTAGAAGAACTAAAACAGGGTTAAAATATGTACAAAATATTTAAAAAACAATTAAAACACTGCTTAGGGAGTGTTCTGATTGTTATTCCAATGCTATCAGTGTGAGGAGCAAACGTAAAGTAAAGGAGGCAATAGGCCCACTGTTGGGTGCGGATGGACAAACTCTAATGGAAGATGCAGAGAAAGCAGAAAGGCTTAATGCCTATTTTACATCTGTTTTTTCCCACAGGTCAAAGTGCTTAGGCACATCTAGAGATGGCTGTAGCCAAAGGATAGTGTCTGGGTGGCAGGTTAACATGGATAGAGAGGTTGTCGAGAGGCATTTAGCTGCACTGGATGAGTTCAAATCCCCTGGTCCAGATGAAATGCGCCCAAGAGTGCTCAAAGAACTTTCCAGAGAACTTGCACAGCCCTTGTCCATCATCTTCGGCAGTGGTCCCCAACCTGCGGGCTGCGGCCCGGTGCCGGGCCGCGAAGGCCATGGCGCCGGGCCGCGGCTCCCTCTCCCCGCCCCCCCGCAGTAAAAAACTTCCCAGGCTACAAGCTTGCGGCCCGGGAAGCTTCTTACTGCGGGAGGGCGGGGAGAGGGAATCAGGGCCGGGGCACGGCCCGCTGCGTCGGCATGGTCCTCGCGGGCGTGGCCCGATGCCCTGCCGGTCCCCAGCCTCAGAAAGGTTGGGGACCACTGATCTTCGAGACCTCTTTAAGGACCGGAGATGTCCTGGAGGACTGGAAGAGAGCAAACGTTATTCCGATCTTCAAAAAAGAGAGGAAGGATGACCCGGGAAACTACAGACCAGTGAGTCTGACCTCTGTTGTGGGGAAGATAATGGAGCAGATATTAAAGGGAGTGATCTGCAAACATCTGGAGGACAATTTGGCGATCCAAAGAAGTCAACATGGATTTGTCTCCAACAGGTCCTGTCAGACCAACCTGGTTTCCTTTTTTGACCAAGTAACAGGTTTGATGGATCAGGGAAATTCAGTTGATGTCATTTACTTGGATTTTAGTAAAGCTTTTGACAAGGTTCCCCATGATGTTCTGATGGAGAAGTTGAAGGACTGCAATCTGGATTTTCAGATAGTTAAGTGGATAGGGAATTGGTTAGAGAACCGCACTCAAAGAGTTGTTGTCAATGGTGTTTCATCAGACTGGAGAGAGGTGAGTAGCGGGGTACCTCAGGGCTCGGTGCTCGGCCCGGTACTTTTTAACATATTTATTAATGATCTAGATGAGGGGGTGGAGGTACTACTCATCAAGTTTGCAGATGACACCAAATTGGGAGGACTGGCAAATACTCCGGAAGATAGAGACAGAGTTCAACGAGATTGGAACACAATGGAAAAATGGGCAAATGAGAACAAGATGCAATTTAATAAAGATAAGTGTAAAGTTCTGCATCTGGGTCAGAAAAATGAAAAGCATGCCTACTGGATGGGGGATATGCTTCTAGGTAACACTGTGTGTGATCGAGACCTTGGGGTACTTGTGGATTGTAAACTAAACATGAGCAGGCAGTGTGATGCAGCGGTAAAAAAGGCAAATGCCATTTTGGGCTGTATCAACAGGGGCATCACATCAAAATCACAAGATGTCATAGTCCCATTGTATACGGCACTGGTCAGACCACACCTGGAGTACTGCGTGCAGTTCTGGAGGCCTCACTTCAAGAAGGACGTAGATAAAATTGAAAGGGTACAGAGGAGAGCGACGAAAATGATCCGGGGCCAAGGGACCAAGCCCTATGAAGATAGGTTGAGGGACTTGGGAATGTTCAGGCTGGAAAAAAGGAGGTTGAGAGGGGACATGATAGCCCTCTTTAAGTATTTGAAAGGTTGTCACTTGGAGGAGGGCAGGATGCTGTTTCTGTTGGCTGCAGAGGAGAGGACATGCAGTAATGGGTTTAAACTTCAAGTACAATGGTATAGGCTAGATATCAAGAAAAAAAATTTCACAGTCAGAGTAGTTCAGCAGTGGAATAGGCTGCCTAAGGAGGTGGTGAGCTCCCCCTCACTGGCAGTCTTCAAGCAAAGGTTGAATACACACTTTTCTTGGATGCTTTAGGATGCTTAGGGCTGATCCTACATTGAGCAGGGGGTTGGACTAGATGGCCTGTATGGCCCATTCCAACTCTATGATTCTATGATTCTATGATTTAATTGCAGCTGGCCTTTGCTGGGTTGCCCCCAGATAGTTCAATGAGAAATGCTAGCTGAAATGGAAACTGCATTTCAAAAGCAACTACCATTTGCAAGGCAAACTGGATGAAACACCGGTCTGCAAGGTTACATGGATGACCATGTTTCTCAGTAAAGATTTATTTAGGTCTTACAAGGAAACTCCTGATCCCAGGTCCCTTCCGATATTGACTAGATTGCTGTACTGCATGAAATTATTTAGCACTATTCTGTGCGTTTGAGTGTTTAAAGTGTTTTCCATCCCACATATTGTCTCATTACTACTTATGACAGGCATTAGGTAAGTATTATTATCATTTCACAGGGGGAAGGCTGTGTGTGGGAGAAGTGTCTTTCTTAAGGCCAGTTAGTGACTATAGCATAGTCCTCAGCAGTTATAGCCTTTGAAGTCAATGATTTTAGGAGGATGCAACTCTGCTTAGGACTGCCACAGGATTTCAATGGAGTAGGTCCAGAAGATGAGGCCGAACGCTTCTCACAACTCCAGTGGGTGGAAAGAAACCGAGCTCTTGTGGTATGTCAGCACCCTCTTCATTCTGCTGCCACCAACTGCATGGGCAGTTTGGCTGGAGAACCAGCCCCAGGTTTGAGACCCCACCCCACTTGGTCATCATCATGTAAAATAAGACATCAGTCATCTGATGCAATAAAAGAAATGTGGCAGTCTCAATGGGAAAGCAGTGTTCTTTTTGTCACTTCATGTCAGTTTCTGACAAACGAGAGGAAACATGAAAACAAATATAACAGCATGAACAAGAACATATCAAAGTTTATTCCACTTGTAGCCTGTACCACAAAGTAGGGAAAGAGCAAACAACAGGTTACTGACCTTGCCTGTCAGCCAAAACATATACCTTGAATTACAGGTCCAAGAGTGAATTGCTGGGGGATTACACATAATGGGATAGGAAAACAAGCTTTAGCAAGCAGAGACTTCAGTTCAAATTTTGGTGTATGTATGTGCTGTGCAAATTAAATACATCTGGCTATATTTGGTTTTTTAAATAATTTATTCTGATTTTTCAGTTTTGGTAAGTGGCAAAAAGCAGCGCTTGCCTTTTGGCTAAATCCTGCTCAGCCTCTCTTCTGGCTTCTACTATTTTGGTAAGCATTTCCCCTATGGTTGAAAGTTTGCCTTTGTAAGCCTCAAGTTTACCTTTGTAGAATCTTGATTTGCTTTGAAATATCAGATTTTCAGCTATATTGTGCCTAGTACTTAGGGCTACCAGGTACCTGTCTGTGGTGGGGAACTCCTGTGGTCAATCAAGCAAGCAATGGGAGAAAAACTGGATGAAAGAATGATATCTTTCTGAAGTGAGATCACAGTTTCTGCAATTCATCCATAAGTGAGGTCACAGTTTCTGCAACTTTCCTCAATTTTCAAAGGTTTTTACCATGGAGACAGGAGGCCAACTGTGATGTCATCTGTCTTCTTAGGCTTTAAGCTCAAAAGCTCTGGAGATTTGCTTGTGTAAGACTGAATACTACCAGTATCAAATTTTCAACTAATTTATTATATTATTTATTTATTTTATTTATTTGGATTTTTATATCGCCCATTCTTTACAGCTGTGGAAGCGCATATTGCCCTGCTAGTAGTGCATCAGGAAGAGCTATAGCTAGATCTATCACTGATATATTTCACGACACTGACTGAATAGAAAATGGGTTTTCAGAAACATATCAAAGGGACAAATGGTAGACTTTGTGATATAAAATATTAGATTTGGTCCCCCTCTCTAGATGCTAACCTGTAGCCATATTTAGACAGAATTAAGTTAAAACATGTTCATATGCAAGCCTTAAACACAAAAGATCACTTGTCAAACTTGCCCTGTTTTACCTCCTGGGTTTCTGAAGGTCTATGTTATCCTAATATATTGCTAGTGAAATTGTGGCACCATTGTTTTTAGGTAGCTCTAATGCAAATCAATTTTTGAAAATTCTATATGACCCAGTTGCTTGGAATAAGAAGTGCAATGACCTCTTTCTTTCAGAAACTATTTATTAGCTTCCGAGATCTAAATATTGTATTTCCATATGTGTTGCTTGTCCTTGCAATATGCCAGCTACACACTTTCCCACTTGCTATCGATATTTATGAAAATAGACTTTAGTATTGATTCCATAAACTCTAAAACTGACTCTTAATAATAAACAGTGTTAACAAATCATAACTGTTATTGCATTTATGGCAGAATTAGCCAATACAACAATAACCAGGATTTCCAAGCTTAAATCTTAGCTATGGAATTTTGGGCTGAGTCATTGTTAATCAGTGTTGGTTCTTTATTTACATGTGACTTGTTCAAATATACCTTCTAGACAAGGCCTTTTTATCGGTGGCACCAAGGTAGACGAATGCTCAGTTGCAGGCATGCATTGATCTTTGCTCTTATTTTTGGATGTCTGTACAAGACACCATTGTTTCACCATATGGTTGCCTGGATGGTGTCCATTTCTAATCCTTAATTACAACAAAAAAATGCTTTCCCACTATTTTGCTAATGTTTTGTGCTGATCCTGTTTTTGATGGTTTTCTTGGTTTTAACAAATAAGATGAAACTCTTATTATCAGAATATCAGAAGAATGTCTACAAATGCTTTATTGAGTACAAGAAAGCTTTTGACTGTGTGGATCACAACAAATTGTGGAAAGGCCTACAAAATTTGGGGGTGCCAGCGCATTTGATCAAACTGATGCAGTCACTCTATACAAATCAAAAGGTCACTGTACATACACCATTTGGTGACACTGAGAGGTTCAAAATAAAGAAAAGTCTGCTCCAAGGCTGTATTCTTTCCCCCTTCCTGTTAATTTGTATGCTGAGATCATTATGAGAGAGATGGAGTTTGAAGAATCAAACACTGGAATTAAGATTAGAGGAAGGGATTTGAATAATCTTTATTATGCTGATTGCACTATCAAAAACTAAAGAACAGTTGTGAAGAAAGCAAGAAGTTTTGCCTCTTCTTAAATGTTAAGAAAATAAAAATAATGACCATTGCAAAAAACAGCCATGTTGCAATACCAATTGATAGTGAAGAGACTGAATGTGTTCAAGAATTCATTTTTCTTGGATCACAAATGGATAAGAATTGTTGTTGTAGCATGGAAATAAAATAGAATTGCTCTGGGCTACTCAGCAATGATGAGCTTGAACTAAGCCAGACTACCAAATGTAAATTAGTTCTATCTGTCATATTTCCAGTAGCCACTTAAGACTCTGAAATTTGGACACTGTAAAAATCAGACAAGAGAAGAATTGACTCATTTGAACCAAAGGCTTCTGCAGGTTACATGGACAGCAAAGGTCACAAAACAAAGAAATACTAGAATGCATAAAGCCTGTTATATCACTGGAAGGGAAAATCCAAAATTCCAGCTCACTTGCTTTGGCCATGTCATGTGATCCAACTCGATGGAGAAAGCAACTATGCTAGGATTGGGCACTGGTAAAAGGAAACCAGGCTGACAAAGAACACGATGGTTAGACATGATAAAAAGGGACACTGGCCAGAGCATTATAGAAATAAAAGAAACAGTGCAAGATTGAAAGACAGCTATGGTGACAGCTGAGCCATAGGATCGGACATGACTCAATGGCTAACATCAGCAGCAGCAGCAGCAAATATACTTTATCTTGTGGATGGAAGAGTGAGTCTCTAGTTATAATTGGAGAACATATGATGCAATAATCTTTCTGAAGCTAAGCATGTGCCTAGATGGGAGACTTCCTGGGAATTCTAATGCTTTGCATTCTACAACACAAGACAAACAGAATATACATGTAACAGAGAAAGAAAAATCTTAATGAACTAAATTGTTACAGCAGCGTTCCCCAACCTTTTCCTGGTTGAGGATTGCTTCCGGGGGTGGGGGAGAGCCAGCGGCCTGGGCGCCACGCATGCGCGGAGCTGCCGCAGACTGGGCCGTGGACTGGGGTTTGACTGGCACTGGGCCACGGACTGGGGGTTGACAACCCCCGTCTTACAGGATTGAATACAGATTCAAGGGAATAGTAGTGTTGGTCTGAAGCCGCAGAAGACATTTAGACTTTAGAGGTGCCTTAGGACCAACACAGTTTTATTCAAAGTAATATAGGCATTTAGGTGTTCTTGGTAGGGGCTTGGGACTGAACCAGTTCAGGTCTCATACTCCTTTCTTTTACCTCCAGATCAATGTTGCTTTCCTTTTTCTCTTCTGGGATGTAGAACTCCACTGCTTATCCATTCTATAATATATTGCGTCCATTCCGAGCACTGTGTTTCCTCCTTCATTTCACATTTGGCTTGTCTGCAAGCTCAGTGCTAGGCAAAAACATCCTGTTCTTTCCATATATAGGTCTGCAAAGACTCCAAGATAGCTCTAAAATCCTTCCGACACATTGATGCTATGGTATGATTAGCAACTTGAAATCATAAGGCATTCAGTGTCTTTGACAATCTGCCTTTGGGATGATAAACTTCCCAGCAAAATCAGTTAGGTTAATGGCCTTGAAATGTCTGAATACAAATCACAGGAGAAGGCAAGCTTTTCAGCCTCTACCTATACATTAATTTTGCCAGCATATCCTATGAATTAAGGATTGGATGCTAGGATCTCGGCCTTGGTGTGCTGCCATGGCTTCTAATGGTGAACTGCTAAACTGCTCTTAATACTCGGGAGACAATGAAGGTTATAATCCTGACATTGTATATCTTCTGTCTGGCAGATGTACTAATAGCTCCTCCAGAACATAGCTAGTATACATATGTTAATTAATAGCTAGATTGCCTGCAAATAGAAATAAATGAGAATAAGCCTAAACACGGGAGCAGCTTGGAACAAAATATGCCAGCATGATGGGAGGCAACAGCATTTCATCTCTGCACCAGATTGTCCCAATTTTCTTTCCACTCATGTCTTCTCTTCAACATATGCCTTTGGAGGAGTTGGAAGGCACAGTCGTAGTAACCATACTGCCAATTAAGGTGTTTTACTTGGAGTTGGCCAGGGTTTAGTTTAAGGACAAGACCTCCTCCAGGGATGGAGTTGTGGGCTTCCAATTACTAGCAGTATCACCACCTTTCCTAACTTGTCAAACAATGAGGAGCTTTTGAAAGCTAAATCCAGCAGCAGCTTACTTGCTGGGTGAGTGCTGAGTGAGTGACGTTGATATATTGAGGCAGAGGGTCTGACATTGTTCATCAGGATAAATTCACAATGGAGATGACTTTCATTTCTTATTTCAGCTTCTGGAAAGAGAGGCTAAGTACCTGGCCCCATGCAATGAAACGACTTGCAGAAAAAGAAAGGATCGTGTCTGACCCAGTATACAGTTTAATAAACACAGTCCCTGTGGCTTAAAATCACTGTATCTACATTATTAGTTTCTTCTACATTTTGAAGAGTAAGCTGAACAATGTGTAGTATGGTTGTGACAAGTGTATTTGGGAACATGTGGCCCACATTGGCATACACTTCCAAGAGGCAAGCAGGCTTATCGTCTCTTCTGTATTCTGAGGAGTGGCTCCTTATTTATATTGTTAGACATGGAATGCACCAGTAGTGCAAATGACAAGCATTTTCTGTGCGGTCTTCTGAAAAGGGGTTTAGAGAGAATTTAGAGACGCTGGTTAGACTTTATTATGGTTTACGGAGCCAAAAAAGATCAATAAGTGGGTTCTAAACCAAATCAAGCCTGAACTCACCCTGGTAGCTAAAATGACTAAACTGAGCCTCTTGTGCTTTGGTCAAAGTAGGAGATTACAAAAGTTGCTGAAAAAGTCAATCATGCTATGAAAAGCTGAAGGCAGCGGGAAAAAACGAAGACCCAACATGAGATGGATTGACTCAATCAAGGAAGCCACAGTTCCATTTGTAAGACCTGAGAATGGCTGTTAACAATAGGACATTTGGGAGGACATTAATTCATAGGGTCACCATGAGTCGGAAGCAACTTGACGGCACTGAACACACACGGAGTATACAGGACTGGTTATTTCTTGCTCTAAAGAGATGGGAGTACCAGCTCCATTTGAAGCAGCTTTGTATGAAGCACACAAGGCAGGCTTAACCAGGACTCACCATCATATTCTTGTGAATATTGCTTTCCCTTTTAATTTTGGGGGGTAACATCCACTATGAGAAGCAGTTCCAGTGAACTCTGAAACTTGCATATTATTATCATGTCATTTGGTTGGCTCGAAAGAAAGGCATTCTATTGATTGTATGCTGGTTTTTGGATTATGTACAATCAAATCAGAGTCCAGTAGCACCTTTAAGACCAACAAATATTTATTCATGGCGTGCACTTGAAAGCTCATGCCTTGAATAAATCTTTGTTGGTCTTAAAGGTGCTACTGGACTCTGATTCGATTGTGCTACTTCAGACCAACACGGCTACTCATTTGAATCTATCCTTTTGGATTATGTATTTTTTTGTTTATCCATCCAAGGATGATGGATTTTATCAAAATCAAATACAATTCAATAAACAGTCTTAAAAGCAATAATAATAAACATAACACATCTCAACACCGCCCGTGGTGCTGCGGGCGCCGCGGACTAAATAAAGCGGTAAGGGGTTCTGGGGCGGGATGTGTCCGGGATGAGGAAGGGTCCAGATTGGACCATTCCTCCGGACAGACAATCGGAGGGACCAATCGGCAGGTGCAAAGCGCCTGCCGATTGGTCCCTCCGATTCCCAGCCCCAGCAACTACGAGTCGCACGCAGCGCGGCTCGCAGTTGCTCCTTTGCCGGCAGCCTGATGCGTCGGAGGCGCGAAGTGCCTCCAATGTGTCAGGCCACCCGCAAGGGAGCCCCCGGCAGCCGCGCAGAGTGCGGCTACTAGGGGCTCCCTGTCCGGCGCCGCTCGAGAGAGCCGCCACTGACAGGCTGCCCTGGGGAAGCCCTGCCACCCGAGGGAGCCCCCACCGCCCGAGGGAGCCCCCGCCGTCAGGCCGCCGCCACAGAGCACCCGCAAGACTGTACGTACCTAGTGCCCACTGTATTGGTCATACAGCGGGCTTGATTACTAGTTAACACTATAAATCTCTTATTGAACATGGTTGCCTCTAACATCCCAAGAGGAAAATAATCTGATGGAAACAATGACTAACTAAAAACCTGTTGGAAGAGGTTTCTCATAAACCCTGCAAAGATAATAAAGGCATATATGTCCTCTGATAAAGTATTTCTCCCTGATGGGGCCACCGCAGAGTAGGCCCTCACTATGGTATAGGCAAAGCAAGCTACCCAGCTTGGGCAACACCAAAAGATTGTGTGACATATAATGTAGTCAAAGTGGGTAATTGTGGAGGGACAGGTATGATCACCCAAACCATGTAGAGTTTTTAAACGTTAAAAACAGTGCCTTGAATATGATCTGAAATCTAATTGGCAACCAGTTTGGTTTCCTCAATATTGGCTGTATTTATCCATCAAAAGCAACTACATGCTGGATAACCTGAAGCTTCCAGAGTATCTTCAGGGGCAGCCCTGCATAGAGCAAACTGTAGTACTACAATCTGGAGCTGACTATGGCATATATCACTGTGACTAGATTTGACTGAAACAGATAGCAGGCCAGCTGCTAGGCTTGATGAAATAATAAGAATGCAGACTTTGCTAATGTGGACACGGGTTTGTCCAGAGAAAACAAGGCATCAAGCACTTACCCAGGCTCTTCAAGGAGCTCCTCGGTGATACTTGGATCTTGTCAAGAGCCAGGAGCTGTAACCCCTGCATTAGCCCAGCCCTCTCCAGCCACATGACTTTTTGGTGAATTCCGCTTCAATCATGTCTGTCTCAATCATCCAATCATGGCATCCAGGTCCTAGCTCACGGCTGAGAGAGCAGTCTCTGATTGCTTATCCAGCAGAAAGAAATAGGTCTCACCTACTAGACGCAAAACCCCTTGCAACCAGGAATACAAGGGGCATTAGCACATTCACCTGCACTGTGACCTTCCTGGTTTCTGGCCTTCCTCCCTTCCACTTCCCACTCAATCATGAGATCTACTGTGGTGAAGTGGTTAAAGAGTGGCAGACTCTAATATCAAGATCTGTGTTTGATTCCTGACTCCTCCTTCATATGCAGCCAGTTGGGTTGCCAACTTCCAGGTGGGGTCCTGTAAACTTTCAGGAAGATGAAAGAGAGACAAAGACAGAAAGCAAGAGAGAAAGAAAAAGGGTGGGAGAGAAGACGGAAGGAAGGCATCAGATTTCTTGGAGTAAACAGCTTTTTTGTAGAGGTACTAGCCCTCCTACCCCACTCCCATATAACAATGTTCTACACAGGTCACCAAAGAATTGAGGCTTTTGAACTCTGGTGCTGGAGAAGACTCTTGCGAGTCCCTTGGACAGCAAGGTGAACAAACCGGTCAGTCCTAGAGGAGATCAGCCCTGACTGCTCCTTAGAAGGGCAGATCCTGAAGATGAAACTCAAATACTTTGACCACCTCATGAGAAGGAAGGACTCCCTGGAGAAAAGCCTAATGCTGGGAGCGGTTGAGGGCAAAAGAAGAAGGGGACGACAGAGAATGAGGTGGCTGGATGGAGTCACTGAAGCAGTAGGTGCAAAGTTAAATGGACTCCAGGGAATGGTAGAGGACAGGAAGTCCTGGAGGATCATTGTCCATGGGGTCATGATGGGTTGGACACGACTTCGCACCTAACAACTACAATACAGGTCACCGCTGTGCTCACCTTCCCATCAAACCCCACATCTTCCAAAGGCCAGGCTGGGCAGACTGTGGAGGGGTGGGCTGTCACCTTACCAGCCCTGACATCTTCCAAAGGCTGGGCCAGGCAGGGAAGGCTGCAGGAGGCTGCCTCCTTCTCACCCCTTCCCCACATCTTCCAAAGGCCAAGCTGGGCGAAGAAGGCCTTGGGGGATGGGCTGCATTTCCCCCATCACCTCACATATCCCAAAGGCAAGGCCAGGCAGGGAAGGTTTTACGGGGCTGCCTTTTTCCTACCACCACATCTCCCAAAGGACAGACTTGACAGGTAAGGCTGTGGGAGGCTGCCTCCTTCCCATTCACCACATCTACCAAGGCCAGGCTGGGTGGGGAAGGCTGCTGGATTCCCCCAGCCCTCTGAAAAGAATGCTCCAATGGCCAGCTGCAGAGCCATGGATAGTGTTGTGAGCCCAGGTGTTGTGAGCTCCCTGTTAGGGAGGACTCCTTGGAAGAAAAGCCTTGTTAGGAGCTCCCAGCTTCATCCATCTCAGCTGGAGGAGAGCTTAGCCCAGCAAGATATTCAACAAGTAGAGAGCTCTGACCAACTGGAAGGAATGGAGCTGCAGATAAATCAGGGCTTAGATTTCAAAGTTGTTACAGGAGCACCTCATTCCTCTGCCCAGCCTTCAGCTGCAACTCCCCGTCTTGTCAACCCACCTGGCTCACCTGAACCAAGCCATGCCAGCTATGTGCTGGAAGAGAGCTCCTGTATAAAAGGCACCACACCATGTTAGCAAGATGGTGTCTACAGAAAACTGTGAGTCGTCACAGAATGAGGACTGAGAAGCTGCTGACATCCTATATTAACTTGAGGTTGGGAGGTCTGGGTTTTGGAACTGCTCCTTCTGCTGATGCCCTTGGACTGCCTGAAGGAACCTTTGACTCACTGGACTAAGTTAAGACATTCATTGCATTCTCTCTGCTCCTTGATATTTTGTTTTTGAACTACTGATTCTCTCTGCCTTCCTAATCTGTGCTTCCTTTCAACAGAGAGCTGAAACCTGAGACCAACACATGAGGCAAAGGAAGCAGCTGGCTTCCCCACCCCCTTGCATGGGAGAGATGGAGGGTAAGAAGAAATTGAGGATGGGGCAACTTACCAGCGGTAGGGTCACACCCAGTAGCAGCTGTCTTGGAGAAGCCTGGGCGGCAAGCCCAGCCAGAGCAGAGTCAGAGTTCAGTCCGAGTCACCGGGAGTTAAACAAGTACAGTGTAGAGCAATAGTCGAGCAGTCCCAAGGTCAAAATCACTTTACCAATGCCGTAGTCAAGAGCGAAGCCAGGGGGCAGTTGAGCCAGAGATCAATCAGACGTTCATAGGAGCAGAGCCGGTCCAGAGGGGTAGTTGCATAGATTGCATCCATGCCTGAAGAGTCGCTTGTGTCTTCCTAAATGCAACCCAGCTAATTAGCTGCACCTAATTAGATAACTCACCCATCCTCCCCCCCCCCCCCGGAGCTAACCCAACTGGACCCCATGTATTCTGGCAGTGTGCCTGCAGCCTCTGGTTTCTTTGGCATTCTGCCAATCCCACCCTACGGCTTCGTCTGAGTCGCTCAGGCGATCTATCTGAATCTGATTCAGACTCATGCTGTGGCAATGTCCATGATTTCTCATATGCCAGGCCCGGCTGTTTTGAGCAGCCCTCCTCAGCATCCCTGTCAGAATCCCCTGTTTCTTCAGCCTCTTAAGCCAGAGCTGCCTCAGCTGCCAGCTCCAGTTGCTCTGGCAACCCCTGGGAGATGGGAGGTGGCAGCGGGGGCGTGACAGGTCTCTTCTACCCAACAAGTGGCAGAAAGAAGACAGATACCTATGATTGGCCCTCATTGGAAGACTGCTCTCTCCCTTTTGGTGGCACACCCCATGGAAGGGCCAATTGGATAGGGAGTCATTTGTCTGCATAAAATTTGAACTGATTGTCCCTCATTGGCAGAGTGAACTCTCCCTTTTGGCGGCACATCCTCAGGGAGAGCCAATCAGGTAGGGAGTCAGTTGTCTGTGTGCAACTTCAACTTTATAATGTTTAGTGATATTGATTAATAGCATACAGCCCCAAACCTCCTGATGAGCTTAACTAGATTGCAATAAAAGATTAAAGAATATTGTAGCTGCTAACAACTTCTCTATACATTTGTTCTGTTACCAGGATAGCATATTCTAATAACTGCCACAAATATTTTTTGGCACATGTAGTATGCTATTTCTTTAGGGCTGACAAAAATATTCCCTATTTTGAAATTTCTTCAGATAGCATCTCTAGGACCGATTATGCACGAGCTGGAATGCACATGATGGCAGCAACAGGGCTTCGGGGAAAATCCCCGATTATGCATAATGTCACCTGGTCCAACTCAGGTCTTTGGAAGACCCACATTAAGAAAACGTGGATTCTTCCTTGGGCCGGGAGCCATCACGGGCACAGGCGAGGGCTAGGTCGGGCTAGCCCTGTGCATAATAGGAGGAGCCTTTCCAAGACATTCCCCACAATACAGAGCCAGTGGCCTATCTATATATATAAAAATTGTTTGATATGAGTATAAGGAATCAACCACTGAAGAAAAATTGTGAAAATTGAGTATATCTAGAAACCGTTTTGGTTGGTCCTTAAAAAATTACTGATATATCAAATGTATTGTACCAACTGCCTTGGAAAGGTTCTGTTTTTCTCTGTATATATGTTTTGAACCTTTCTTCCTTTTTTGTATTGTAATAGGAGGAGCCGGCTTTTGGCCTGGCTCCTCCCCTGACCTATGGCGTCCCTGCAGGGACACCTCCTGCCCCTGCCAGCTCTGCAGAGCTGGCAGAGGTATCTCCCTACCTCCACCATGGTGGGAGAGCAGCATGCTGATCCCTACCATCATGCAGTGGAGGTCCCATAACCCTGATCCCCCCACTGCTGTTGCTGCAGAGCACTCCTGGCACTTCTGGCCCCACGTTGTATACATGGGGCCATTGCATCAGCATAACTAGCATGCGCTGTGAGAGCCCATCCCCCATGCATACACGGGGAATAGCGGGGCTTTTTGCCCCGCTGCAATGGAACGATAGCTGCCCGGTGTAGCTGCCACCGTGCATAATTGGTCTAGCTGAACCAAGGTTGGCAGAAAGCACCTGCCAAGTTCAGCCTGGCTTTGCTCTGATATTGAATATGCAGATAAAAATAGTTAGAAAACAGAAAGGGATGCCTGCGTTTCCCATTTGGATTTGTATCTGGCCACCATGCACTATTAAATCAGCCCAAGTTCACAGCTATCCATTAGAGAGGAAAGGAGACTGATTGCATACAGTATCCCAACACATTCAAAGCACATTCAAATGGCTGGGATGAAGCAGGGGGATAGTGTTTAAACAGGGAATACACCATAGGCAACCAAGGAACAGCAAAGGAACAGTGTTAGAAAAAGACCATTTTTAGTTAATATATTACTTGGAAGTGTGTTGAGGGTTCTGCTTTGAGATTTCTGAACAAATATTTTTTTCCAGACACATACAGGAGACACTGCCATAGGTAATATGTTTTGGAAACAGGGTCTAAGAAACTGGAGTTCATATTTTGATAGTAAATTCTATCTGCTATAAATTCTATTACATTTTCTGTCAGATGTTTGATTTTTGCTGAAAATGCACGGTTAGTTCAATTTGAAAGTGCTCAAGTGGTAGTCCAGTCAGTTTCTAGAAAAGCCTTTGTTGTGTAAAGTTACATATAAAGGAATAGGGGAAGAGAAGGGAATGAGAAAGACAAGAAGTAAAAGAAATGCTTTTGACTGACCAAATACCAAACGCTTTGGTCTGTGGATATTCTTCAGCAGACATCCCCTTGTTTCTGTCAAGTTCTCTAACTCTTGGAATACTCTGTGATTATTTGACACTACTGCAAACTCTCAAAATTGTATGAATTCAAGTATGTATGAAGATGAAATATTGAAGATGAAATATTGGACTTTTTGCTTTGGGGGCGGGATATTTTATCACCATGTACTAACTGTAGAAAGTGAAAAGATGGGACTCTACCTAAATATCAAAAAGACCAAGATCATGACAACTACTGGCAGTAGCACCAAAGTCACAATTGACAATGAAAACATTGAACGTATTGATGATTTCATCTTTCTTGGCTCTATGATCACTCAAACTGGTGGATGCAGCCATGAAATCAAATGGCGAATAACACTGGGCCAGAAATCAATTAGGCATGCACCGAATATGGAAAGATAAGGATATCAGTCTTAATACAAAGTGCCGGCTAGTCAACGCCATTGTCTTCCCCATGGATGCAAAAGCTGGACCTATGGATGCAAAAGCTGGACCTTGAAGAAGGAAGAATAAATGCTTTCGAATTATGGTGTTGGAGACGAATGCTGCGAATACCATGCACAGCCAATGTTACCAAAAAGATAGTTTTAGAGAGGAGCAAACCAACTATGTCATTAGAAGGCAAGATATTACAGCTAATCGCGGCCGCCCCTTACCGCTTGGCCTCAAGTTGCTGACGCGGACAGGCAGGGGCTGGCAGGATGACAGTGCACAGGGCTGTAAGCTTGCCTGCAGGTCGTTGGGAGAGGCTCCAAGTGTCCTGCGCATGGGCTGAGCTGCCCCTTTTAAAGGAGCGGCTCAGCCGTTAACTGGCCTCTTGCCTCCAGGACCGGCTCAACAGGAGGTTGACACGATCAAGGCCAATACAGGGATCACCATGAACCAACTGAAAGAAGAGGTTGTTGATAGGAACATATGGCGAAAACTTTCCTATAGAATTGCTGAGGGTTGGACACAACTGAATGAATGATATCATCATCACTAACTGTATGTATTATGAATTTATTGTGCTGGTAGCACATATCTGACAGCAAGAGGTTATCTTCTATGATTAACTTTCAAGTATACGTAAGTGGAAGCCAGGTCCATTGAAATCAATTGTGCACATGAACATTTAGTATGAGCTGCTGTTTTCTGCATTTGTTTTTTTTTTAATTTGCTGTTTGATCAACTCTTTTTCCTGTTGCCCTTGTGAATCTTTCTACTATTAAAGAGCTATTCTTGTCAAAATCATACTTTCCACAGTCTTCCTATGTAACATTTAAGGTTCTCACAGCTCTCTTTCAGAGAGTTCTGAAGCTCCTGAAAAGTAGTATTACTGACAAAATCAGGTTGTATTCACTGTTATTTCATCCTTCTCTTTCTAGTTCTGAATCCTGATCCTGCTTGATAATTTTGGTTCTCATTCTGTGCCTGATTTCTAGCTGCCTTGATTCTTTGTCATGGTCCTTATATGGCATATGGGTTTTGTGAACTTATTCTGAGACCTGTACACTTGTATGAATCTCAAGAATTCTTCATGAACTTTATTTAGATTTCCTGTGTTTAACTGAGCCTAGAAAGAATATGTCTTGCTTCTATGCCTGGATTTTTGCCACATACCCACTTAAGAAGTGAGAGGATAAACAAATAGTTGTATTTTATAAGCATCACCAATGTAGCAGGCTCTTCTTTTAACTCCTATTGATTTTCTAGATAAATATCAAGATGTTGGAGGGAGAGGTTGACAGTCATATCACAAGTCAACAATCTTGATCTCAATTTCTTCACATAACAAAGATGGACTAAAATTATGCCAAAAAAGGATATGCTAATGTTGTACTGTGGAAAAATGTAGAAGGTTAAATCTGGCTGAACTTCAACATTGTATATAGAAGTTTAAAATATTTATCTTAGGTCAACTGTGTTTAAGTGCCAGTTTCAAAGTGTCTTCATAGCAGTCATAAGCAACCGCAATTACAACTCACATTTTTTTAAAGAAAAAAATATTCATTGTATATAGGATTACAAAAATTGAAACTGCTGCTGCCTGGCTCATTGCAATTAATTTTTATTGTTTAATGACAATGATCATGATTCTAGTATGCTGTAGAAGTCCAGGAGCCTGATTTTGCAGGACTGTTTTCTAAGGTATTCATAGGGAGCACATACGGTATAACTAAGTGGCAGCATATTTAGTACTGTGTTTCTGTGGTATTCTGTGCTATTAAGAACAAACAACACACTCCTGACTCACTTGCACAGTTAACACTGTCTGAAGCCTTTTCTGGCAGCTCACTTGTGAATTTAGACCCACTTCCGATCCAAGTCCCATGAAAGCTACTTCACAGGTCAGGAACTGAGTATGTGCTGGTGACCAACAGCAAACCCTGGTTTTGTTTTAGCAATCTCCTCTTATAGTCCTACACACCCCTCAAGCTATGCCAGAGACAAAACAATATCCCCAAAGGCTTATCTCACTGCAAAAGGAGGCAAGATAACTCCTTGAGAGCTACTATTTCAAATGAGCACTCGGTTATTCTCAGTTGTCAGCTCTCACAGAAGCTGGTATGCCTCATTTTATTAAAGGTTTTGAACTTACAAGGAACTCAGAGAATTTCAGTTTCAATAACAACCGCAGTGAAGAGGGAATAGATCACTGGAGAATATTCAGATGCTCATTCAGAATACAGCCAACTGGTTAGCTAAGGATGCCCATCCCCAAGTGGGACCTTGGGATCCCCTGGAATTCTAGCTCACTTCCAGATTAAAGAGATCAGTTGAAAATTGTTGCTTTTGGAGGGTGAACTCCATAGCATTATACTCCACTGAGGCCCTTCCACCCATTCCTGACTCCACCCCTAAAGTCTCCAGGATATCCATAAACCAGAGCTGGCAATTCTAAGATTAGCAAAAGCTGGTCACTCCTATGCTGTATCAGTGATGGATACAAAATGCTGGCAATACCTTGGACCCAATCACTTACAGGTTTAAAGATTATCTAGCAGACTGCCTTCATGAGGATTTCCATCTCCAGGTTGGGAAATCCCTGGAAAATTTGGGATGAAGCCTCAGGAGGGTGGGACGTGGAGAGGGGAAGGACTTCAGTGGACTAGAATCCCATAAATTCCACCTTCTGTAGTCATTTTCTCATCTCTGCTGCCTACACATCAGTTGTAAAAGTGGGAAATCTCCTGCTACCACCTGGAAGTTGACAGTTCTAGCCTTTACCCATATGTTCCAACTTATGCCTTGAGTTTGGCCAAGGGAGCTCTAGTATGGGAACCCCTTTTCAATGAAATTGGTAGGAATCCACTTATGGGCTTTTTGGCCATGGCTCCTAATCTATAGAATGCACACCACTTGACATTGTACACTGTTTCTTCACTGGAGACTTAGGGTCAGTTAAAATCTTTTTAAAAAAATAAGTAGTAGTTATTGTTTAAATTATTCCCTGGTGCTTTAAAAATATTTTTAGATGCTGTTAATGATTTAATATGAGACTTCCCATTGAGCTGTTTTAATTGATTCCAAGAGATTAAAATCTAGCCAGAAAAAAAATCCCAGGTAAAGGGTCTATTTGCACTACAAGCAACCAACCAAAAGCATATATAGGAGCTGGAGCTGTGCTCGTGTACCTGGTAATGTCACAGAGTGGCAGGTTAGAAGAGAAATGGGGAGCACAAGGGACTCAATGCACCTACCCTGTCTTCCTGCTTTGTTTACCAGGCCACACATACAGGCCTTCAGCTATCAGATCAAGTCCCATATGTGTGCTTAAATCTCCATCCTGCCAGGGGTGCATGTGTGGAAAGACAGGTATATATTTTTTAAGACTCAAAGAGTGATAGTTAACATCTGCATACTTAATATCATAGAAGTGCAGATACTGACTTGTGCCTGATGATTTCAAGCTTAGTTGAAACTGCCAAATGCATTTTGAGATGGGACAGGGATCCAGTTGCTTCTTTCTGCAGGGATGTGCCATTCTGCCTCTTGGAAGCCATGCCTTGTATTGCAGAGCTGCTGGAGCAGAAAGGGTAGACCTGGAGGAGCTGTTTACAGTTGTTGGGCATTTCTCCTTTTAAATAGAAAATTGATCTAGAAACCTGACCTGTTGACATCCTCACTCTGTAAAGAAAAGTAAGCAAACATACTCCCATTATCCTTATTATTAAGAACTGAGAAGCATCTCCTCTCTGGAGATCAGGTGGGTTACTTAGTCCTCTGCCTGAAAGAGTTTGGCAGTTTGTGCCTTAGCTCGGAATGAGAGAGGAAACTCTGTGGCACAAGTTTGTAAACCTGAGGAGAAAAGGGCATCTGAGGAGGGCATCTGAGGAGAAAAGGGCATTCAGTGGCTGTTTTGACACCAGGTGTTGGCCTCTAGCACTGTCTGAAGCCAGAACGGAATTCCAGCCCCAGAGCAAGAGGGCAAGTTGTTGGCTTGCTTTGGGCTTATCTGCCAGCTCTGTTAAGATGCTAAGCATCTGATGTAGCTGGTAGATATTTTTCTACCACTGTTCATTGTTGGAAGAGAAAAGACAAAATGACCTAAAGCAAATTAAACTTTGAACATTAGCACAGAAATTGTCTGGCTGTTTGCAAACACCGGTAAAGATAATCTCCCCCCCCCATCAGTCTCCTGAAATATTGCTTTAGAAGAAAAAAAATCAGAGAATTTAAATTTCTGCCCTTGCAAAGAGCACCGTTTCTCACCCCTCCCTTTGGATTTATATAAGATGACATTTGCAGTGCCATTTCTCTGACTCTTAGCTATTTAAAGGTGCTTGTCCACAGAATCCTTTGGGGAACAGCTTGTAGAGACTCAGGGCTGGTCTTGCTTTCAGGGTAAAACCTTCTAACCTCTTCAAAGAGAAGGCAGGTTTGACCCCCAAGCCCTTATTTATAACAACCAGTCACAAGGTGGCCATCCCACATGACCTCTGGAATATGCCCAGCTCTATTTTTAGACAGCATAGAATGTGCTCAAGGGCAAATGACACATTCTGTGATTAAGAAAGAATTTCTGCAGAGACATTACTCAATATTCAGAAACATAAATAAATGTCTTAAGGGAAAAATCAAAAACAGGCACAAGGCTTCATTAAATACATGGACTGCTCTTCTCTGCACTTTCTGCTCAACCTAAAACACCCTAAGTTAAAAGTGAATTTATTTCAAGTTAATTCATTTTATAAGTTAGGTTATGAGCCATGTAAACATTCAGTTCACTTCAGAAACACATTTTCCTTTAAGCTTATAATTGTTTTTAAATTGGTAACTTGCATACTAAATCCACATAACATTTATATGTGGCTGACTTCCTACACATTTAAACCTTTTCACAAATCCAGAAACCTCTTAAAATGACATAAAATGTGAAGATAAAATATTTGACCATATAATTTCTTGGGTTTTTAGAAACCCAAATTTGGGGTTTTTTATAAAAGTATCTGTAGGAATTTCAGTCAAGCATGCATATTATTGATACTTTGCTATTACGACATTTGTCCCTTTGAATTGCTGGACATTGGGCTGGCCCACAAACTGAAAGGAAATAATTACAGCAGTTTAATATCCAATGACATATTTGAGTGGCAGTTGGATACTAACCAACCTAAGAGTTTATTTTCTGGGTCACTTTCTTTGTGACTGATGTAGAAAAAATATCAGTCCCTGAACTATTGGTAATGCCATTATTATCATGGTGTGGCAGGCAAAAGAAACTCTAGAGCGAGATGGTGTCCATCTTGGGTAGACCAGAAGAAAGACATTTTTTCAGGTTAATACAGGCATTACTGGTATGGCATGGCTACTGCTCAAGAAGTAGCCAAGATGGGAACACTGCATGGTCAGTGATTTCTGTAAAGTGGCATTTCATCTATTGTTGTTGTTAGCTGCAAAGTCGTGTCTGACCCATCATGACACCATGGACAATGGTCCTCCAGGCCTTCCTGTCCTCTATTTCATCTACACTGGTGAACTAATTCCTCTGAAAATAATTTCATTAGTATCGTTGAAAGCAACTCTAATTACATAGGCATTATTTTATTTTATTTTATAATTTATAATCACATTACATCAGTTGCTTTTATATTCTCAGCAACAATCATAGTCATGGAAATGTGTACATTCCATCTTAAGCACTTTGACATGCATAAAACAGTCCAGGTTGAATCCAGCATATGGTTTCATTTCAGATAATGAGGTGTCTAATCGCAAGGGAGAGGTAGAGAAGTCCCATGATAAATAAGCTGGCTTCTTCCAACAATTGTAAAAGGACAGGATAGTTAGAAGACTAACAGCACCATCCTAAGGAGGTCTAATCAGAATCCCACCTAATCCTTTTTTAGGGATAAGGCAGATAATATGGCATCCCCAGGGATGCCCTGGGAATGCCACCACCATTTTTTTTCTGCTCGACTTCCATCACTTTACAAGTACTATGAGGGATGATCCTGCATTTGTCCATGGTGTAGGAGAGGAGTGAATCCTGTATCCCTTGCACAATTTTCAAACACTCCCAAGGATGTTGTAGCTCTTAAAAATGGTGGGGGGAGACAGGAACTCCCCCACCGCAGTCCTTAGCAGGATCTTTCACCATTGTGTTTGTAAAGTGAAGGAATTTCATTGGTAAAATGGTATAAGTCATCCCTGGGGCATCCTTCATGATGCCTTATTGCCTAGTTTGGCACTTAGTGAGTGCTTTAGGAAGCCTAAATTCTAAGGAAAGCTGGCTAAAGATTTGGAACCTCTTTGGATTCTGAAGTTGTGGAAAAGCAAAAGATTCACTTTAAGAAGTTTAAAAAATTGAGTGATAATGTCTTTCTGCACCTAGAAATTTTCAACTAAATGTTATAACTTAATGAGCCAAGCAAACAGTGGGTGTTAAACTTATACATAGTTGTAAACAGTTTCCAGTTTTTTGTCTTATCATCTGTACTCCTCTGTCTCAGGTTGCAAATAAAAGTTATTGTTTTATTTCCTGTTTCCCTCATATCTCATCTGAATTCCTAAGGCGGACACGACATTTCTAGAACAAAATGCAGGGAGTACCGGACAGAAGAACTCTTAAAACCATCATAAGTGTGGCAGGCAGCAACATTAACTAGGCAGTGGTAAATTTCCCTTACATGTACTTAAATAACTGCATTTAGGAGTCACTTGGATAAAGTCAGTCAGGTGCAGGTTGTGTTAGAGATGACACTGGTCAAATTTAACATCATACTACCTCTAATGTCTTTTAAAATGCCAGCCTTTACAATTTATCTGTTTTCGTATTTGTGTGGTGTGTGGCAACTGCTTGCCAAGAGGCCCAAGCCATACAGATCACTGAAGAGGCTCCTGTTGCTTCATTTCCCTCAGAAGTGAAAAAGTATAATCTAGTAGCATGGAGACCACCAATTTATGTGCTACAAGCCCAGCTTTGTAAGAGAATCAGAAACATATAATAGCTTTGTCCTCTTCACTGTCTTCTTTTCTTCCTTCTGATGGAGAAAGAAAACAAAATGCCTGCCTGCACTTTGTCCTTCTTGAGATGGAAGAAGACGAAGAGGTGTCTGGAAGAGGAGGAGGCAGCAATAGTGAGGGAAGGAGCTAATGGGCAGATGGATGTGCTCCTATGACAATCAAGTTGTCCAGATGGACTCAGAGCACCATGAGTGGACTGTGAACTTTGTTTTTATATTTCATCCATCTTCAACACTATTTGCTTAGAAAGCCATATATCTTCATGATACAAGAGAGAATGATGCTGACATGTAGGGCAAATCAGGAGGCTAGTGATATCTCCTTTAGCACTTGCCATTCCCCTCTTCTAGAAGCCTACTCTTACTTAGAGAAACATGGGAACAGACTAAGAAAACAAGCCGAGAATTAAGTTTTGGAATTGCTATTGTATATGTTTATGCACAAAAGTACACATGACCATATGAGTGCATAAAATACATTCTGGAACCAAAACAGTAATTTAATATCGGAGTGGCTGTAGTATGGTATATGGTATAATGGTTAGATTGTCAGTTCAGGCAATGGTCCAAGTTCACATCCACAATCTGCCATGAGGTTGGCTGGGTGATTTTGGATCAGTGACTTTTTTGCAGACTAAACCACCCCACAGGATTGTTGTGAGAATTGAATGGGGGAGAATTATGTATACCACCCTGAGCTCCTTGGAAGAAGGATGGGATAGAAATAGACTAGAAATAAAGGAAACAAAAATATTGTTACCTAAAGTTGACCTCCTTTTCTTTTAAATTGACATTCCATTCTCTGCTGCTTTGCTCTGCCCTTCAGCTTCCTTGCTAGTTTTGCAACTGTTATTAAATTCTCTTTGCTTCACTCGTGAATGATTTCTGTGGAAACATTCATTCCACCCTGGGCTTTGACCTCATCAGATCTCACAAACTTAACAAGGTCAATCCTGGTCAAAACATGGCCAAGGGAAAGCCAGGTGCTGCAAGAAACTTGTGCTGTTGATTTGCTCTTTCCTCTGAATTTGTCCTAACCCCAGTGGCCTGGCATGCTCCAATGCCCCAAGTGACATCTGTACTGTTTTAAGTGCTCTGATGTATGTGAGAAATATGTTTGAAAAAGTGGGTACTTGTGATTTGTAAGGTGAGTGCGATTTGGTTTGAAGTACAGGACAGAATCTCCCGTGTCTGATAGCAGTTTGAGTAATTGCATTCAGTTCCCCTAAATTATCCAGTGGTTTCAATTAGCTGTGGCATCCCACTAGCTTCCTATCCTTTTCTGAAGTACTGCAAGGAAGAATATTTGTAATGCTTCATTGTCCATAGGTACTGAATACGCAGCACTGTGTGTCAATAGCCCCGGGGGCTTCCTGAGCAGGCCAGATTCTCAAAAGAACACACCTCCCATTTAAACATGCCAGAGGAATAGTTAGCTTTTCAGAAGGCCTCATGAGCATGCCATCTTGTAGCCCAAATGTAGCCTTTCAATTTTTATGACTAGTGAAATTGATCCTAAGAATTGCTGCAGTAGGGAAAAAAAAATGCTTATGATAGATTATAGTGATTGCTGTTGCGACCAATGAAAAGATGCTGTTTTTCAAAGGAGCGTCTTTGGAATTACATAAGGGATATGCTGAAACCAATTGTTAGAACTAGGTATCGGTGGCTAAGAAGAATTAAAAAAATACAATTGGAAATACTATGTGATTTAACAACCTGAATGATATATATTCTAGATAAACTGTAAGGAAGGGGTGAGCTTGAACATAAGCTTGAGAGAGAGCTCCTTTTTATTTGTTTTTCACAGAGCTTCCTCCTCCCACAAGGGAAAGCTGATCACAAAATGGCTTCCCCTGAGGCAGAAATTGTCATCATTTCCTGATGCGCCACATGAACCACATACTGGGATCTCTGCTTAAATAAACATATTCAGATCTGAATTACTCCTTATCAGGGATTTCAGCATCAAACCCTAAAAATGTTACATGTGGACAAGATCATGGTAAGTGCCTGAATGCTGCCATTTGCAATAAAGAACACTGTGAAGTGATTATCCCTTCTTATTTGTAATTTTGGAACTATAGCCGTTTGTGGTGGAAATCTGATTTATGGCTTTAGTAGATAGGGTTGGCTATGGTTTGGTCCCATAGGCTGCTTGTTAGAGTAATGGCAGCCCTAACAGCGGTAGAAATTTTCTGAAAATCAGAAAAGTGATGTGGATTAGACTTGTCCTGAGTGTAAGGTGACCAGCTTGTCCCACTTTTGGAGGGACATCTGGGGATACCTGGCAAATTGTACTTATGTTGAAATTAAAAAATATATATTACAATACTATTTTTTCATTCTATGCATTCTATGAAACTTTTTGTTGCTCCATATAGACCAAATTTTTAAACAAGACCCCCCCCCCGGTCAATGGTGTCCCGCTTTACCAATGTTAAAATCTGGTCACCTTACCTGAGTGCTATATTTAAGTCATGGAGCTCTGGGCAGGTGAGAGCTTCTCATGATTTCTGAGTCAGGAACTTGGAGAATTCTGCCATGACCCAGCCCAGGCTCTACCAATAGAGCAAGAGCAACCTGTTCTGCCCACCACTGCTGTAAAGCTACACAGATATCTAGCTTCTGGAGGCACAAAGTATAGAAACTTCCAGTATCCACATTTGATGGCATTCGCTGAGTTGCTTTACATAAGGACTATCAGGATAGGTCCCTAAGTGCATTCAATGCTGTTCTCTGAACATGAACTTCAACTTTATAGTCAGGCGTCATTAGTGCAAAATTCAACCAAGAGCTGTATTTTGCATGTAGTTCCCATATGCTATTGAGCCACTACTATGAAGTACATTTTGAAATTCACTTCAGCAGTACGATCATGCAGTGTGTTTCCTTTCTAAAGGATAAAAACTCTAAATTTAGATTGTTCACATTTTTAGCCTGAATCAACAATAAATGCTAAAATGAATCACTTTGATAAATTCTGGAATGATGAGTTAGCCATAACAAAAGAAGGAGTCATGCTAATTTGAGAACATTGCAGAAAGTCAGAATCCTCTCTCACACAAAGGAAAATAATTCCTTAATACTAACTGCCAGGTACGGGCCAAGTTTTTTTTTTTTTTTTAAAGCTCTGAAGCCTGTATTGTGTCTACTGTGAGGCATCTGAGTGCAAACAGCTCACTGTTGGCCATTATGTACCTATTAGCAATGATTACTTTCTGATAGCTCTTCACCAGTTGGTTTCACTCACTTTGACAGATTTGGTGCTTTATTTAACCTTTAAACTAGTGGGGCAATAACACTGCTTGACAGAACTGGAGAAATAATTAAGGAAAACTTAGCTAAGGCATAAGAAAACAACTGTAACAAGGCAGGTCTTTCTGTTATATTTGAGAGCTTGTCAAATGCTGCTCAGAAAAAGAAAGAGACATTTGAGTGTTCTTTGCAATTAGGATACCTCCGTGTTTCATAATCATAGCTATTTCCAGTTTAAAGAGATTGTTACGGCTTTGCCAACCTTAAAAAAATATCCATGGGTATGCAGTGTGTAGGGCAGGAAGCAACCTATTAAAAACTTTTTTTCACCATAGGATATTTCCCTAAGAAGAGCCTGTAGATAAATCAGTAACAGAAACTGTATCTAGTATCTTAGAAGCCAAGTAATGTCAACTCTAGCAGTCCCATACTAAGACAGTTTCACCCTTTTAAAAGTCAATTGGCTTAGAAGTGAGTAAGACTGTACTGTAAGTTCCATTTTATTTAACTTTCATCAGTGGCACTAGATGGTCCCTTTGCCCCCTTTCTCTCCAGCTTTCTGTCTAAGTCCTTTTTTCCTGGGTAAGCTGCAGAATGTCATGAAGCCTTTCTGCAGTTCTGCAAGCAATGTTTGACAAGCTAAGTCTACATTGGAACAAAATATTACTGAATATCCAGCCCAATACCTATTGTAGTAACCTCAATCCTACAAAATATCCATTATTTTAATGTTGGATTTATATTAAAATCTTCTGATTGTTTGAAGTTTTTAATTTAATGTTTTGTAAGGTACCTCTGGCAGGTTTCTGGAAAGGTGGCACAAACAATTTCTAAATGAATGAATGATGCTTAAGATGCCAAATTGAGGGAACCCAAGAGGAATGATTAGCATCGATTTCTTCTTGTTTATAAAAGTCAGTACCTAAATTGTATTCATAAACGGTATTTTCCATATTCTTTAGTTGGACTTCCCTTTGTCATCGTGTGAGGTACTCCATATCTTCTGTGTTATGTAAGGCAGTGGTCTCAAGAGAACAATCCCATTTCTTCACAATCAAGTGTGGTAAGGGACCTGATTCAAGCCCTTTCGCCGTTTCTTATTGCTTTTAGTAGAAGGATCTGGATTATTTCACATTGTAATCTTCTGACCTGCACAAATGATACTTGACAATTCTGCTACCTTATTTAAGTGCTTTATGCAAAGCTATATGCACCCTGGGAAGCAACAATATAATACAAAGCTGACTTGTTCTTAACCAACCCCCTTTTAATGAACAGTAAGAATTCAACAGTACACAAATCTCTAAAAGAGTCTCTTCCCCCCCCCCATGAATAAATTACCAAATTGTGGCTCATCATTTGTGCCCATTTTGCTTGTTATTTTATGGCAAATCAGCTGGAAATTCCCAAACAGTTTGGTATTACTCCATTTGCCCTTCTGCATAAGAATCTCCTGACAAAATAAAATATCAAGGGAATGGAAACATGAACAGAGGTCTTGCTATATTACCTTGCCTATGAAATTTACTTATTGGGAAGTGTACATTGT
The DNA here is from genome assembly GCF_049243985.1 of Paroedura picta. Taxonomy (NCBI): domain Eukaryota; kingdom Metazoa; phylum Chordata; class Lepidosauria; order Squamata; family Gekkonidae; genus Paroedura; species Paroedura picta. The sequence goes on along the minus strand of NC_135375.1, from coordinate 42,133,713 downwards.
ACTTGACACCTCAAGAGGGTGTTCTAACAATGAGGGCAGAGAGAAATATATCAATAGTGTGCTAATTAGGGTGATTATAGATCGATGTTGAGATAGGAGACAAAAATGTACCCAAGTAGTGTTCTTTTTTAAAAACAAGTGGAGCTTTAGTCTTGGGGGGGGGGGGAAGATTCAGGTGCAAAACCAGCAGTGTGCCAGGTACAAATAAAATGGGGTCATTCTACTTAAGTGGGCAACTCTTGTCCGGAAAGAGAGGCATGAGCTTTTCTTACATGCATTCGTCAACCCCAGGCCAAATGGATTGTTAGAGATCAGCAGCCACAGAAATTTCTCAGTCAATGTCTCTCACCCTGTTGCCACTTTTCTCAGTACTCCATATGCTAGATTGCAAGCTACAGATTTAGCCATTTTTGCCCAAAGGCATTTAAACCTGTGAAAAGCCTAGCTGAAGCACAGTCTATTGTTCATTGACAACTTGTCAATTTACTTCCAGGCAAAATAACTCATAAACAGGGTAAGTAAGGCAGATAAAACAAGAATTCTTTCACACTTTGCAACTTTACTGCAAAAATGCCTTATTTTCTAGAAATGTGTGAAATCTCCCCTCAGAATTGTGCTTGTGCACTGAACTCGAAAACTGTGCAAAAAGAGCACCAGCGTCTCAAGACTTCCAACTCTAATAAGATGAATGTAAAATATTAAAGATGTGTTAAAAGCAATAAAGCAAAAGATTTTCAAATGTTCAGGAACATTATCATGTTGCTCTCTGTTCTCACAGCTAATAAAAGTTAAGTTTAGACATTATCTCCCCAGACAAATGCTTGAATACCAGCCATAGAGTACATTTTCAGTGAAGGAATAAAAACATCTTCAAGGATCGTCAACAGGTTATGGGATTCTTTTTGAATTAACTGCCTTGTTTTTAAGGTATTAATTTATCAATATGGTGCAATGTTGACAGTCTTTAGCAAAGACAGTCAAGACAAACACAGGATGAACTATTATTTAAAAGATGATTTTGAAGAAGATGCTTAAATTAAATTATATGTATGAGTTATCTACAACTGAATCAAAGACAGGAAAAGATTCTGAGAGTCTTGACATATCAGGTGATGTTGGAAAGAAGAGAAGCCTTTTTTGAGGGGGGGGCAGGGTCCTCCATGCCATTCACATCATGCAAAAATGCCCTGGATGCTTGGTGACTGATTTCAGGTGCTCTAATTTATTTGCAGAATTGTTTTGCCATGTGGAACTATTCCCAGTGAATATACTGGGTAGTGAGGACAAGAGAAAGGTTGGTTAGTTTGACAGAAAGAAATTATATTTTGCATATGCTCATGCACACACACACGCACTTTCATATGAAACATCTGATAAGATTTATAGTGTCTTTGCTTCTATTTAGCACAATGCCACCAGCCATTGAGATCTACATTCACAATTACAGCTTTTAAAACTATATTTAGCAATGGAAAAAAAAGGAATTATAGGATTCTAGAAGGGTATCACATGGGTGTAGCTTAGAGACTACTTTTTTGGTGTGGGTTAACCAAGGCTGAAATGTAGACAAGCTCTGAATCATGATATACATGTTTCAGAATTTATGGCGTAAACTTAATGCAGAGATGTATCCTTCTAAGCCCATTGACTTCAGTGATTTTAGGACAGTGGTGTGTAGGTCAGCTCTGTAAAGGTATTACTGTGTTCTTTGACTTCTCTGAACTACATATAGAAGTGTGTGTGTTGTGTGTGGAATACGCAGGATACCAAAGGGATATTCTGGTCAACATATATAACATTTTACTCAACTTTGATGGTCTCAAATTCCTCCCCTCCTATTGAGTATGGCCATGGAAACAGTCTTCCTGGCAACATCTTGTACAAACCAGGCAGATTTTTAAAAATAGGACTAAATACCTGCTTGAGAGAGCAGGGACCAATATTCTAAAATAGTGGTCCCCAACCTTTTTATCACCGGGGACCGGTCAATGCTTGACAATTTTACTGAGGCCCGGGGGGGAGGGTAGTCTTTTGCCGAAGGACGTCGCCACCACCACCTGAGCCCCTGCTCCACTTGCTTTCCCGCCGGTGCCCCTGACTTCCTGCTGCCTGCTAGGGGGTGCTGCCAGCAGCAACTGCGCAGTGCCATGCCGAGGGGGAGCCCCAGCCATGGCGGCCACTGGAGAGCACCAAAGGTGAGCCAGCGGCAGAGTGGCAGGGCAGCCCCTGAGGCAGCAGCTGGGGAGGAGGACGAGGAGGAGCCACGGCCCGGTACCAACTGATCTACGGACTAGTACTGATAATCAGACTGGGGGTTGGGGACCATTGTTCTAAAACACATAGTTCAGTCTCTAGGTGATTTTAAACACACAAACAAAACAAATGAAACAGAATCTTATAATAACAATATTCATGTCAGGAATGTATTTAACCCACTGTTTTAAAAATAAGTATTTGAGAAGGTATTTGTTTTCTGTGCTTAAACAAGAAATAAAAATTGCATCTTCATGACTCCCTTTAATATTCCCTTTAATAGACTTTTTCTCCTGGTCTTTGACTGTAATAAACGAAACTGAAACTAATAGACTTTTCTTTTTGAACGCAGCACGTGGCAGGTTAAAAGGGCTTAGCTGTGTTGATTAACTATCCAAATGTTTAATCAATACAGCAATAGCTAGATGTATTCTGGCTGTGAAAGACCTTGGAAAAGTCCCCCTTGCCTTATTCCCCACCCCCAAGTGGGACATCAATGAACTATTTCATAGTCCTTGCATCTCAATGCAGAAGGGCTTAGACAAATACAACGCTAATGGATAATTGTGGGTCACCTTGTCAAAATATGTTAAGTGCCCCAAGTGTAAGTTTTTTTTAAAATTTAAAAACCGACAGTAAACTGTGACCTTGTTTCTATTTTACAGCCTTTCAGGAAGCAAATATTGTTCAGCCTCTAAAGGGCTCATTGATTCTATGGGTGAAAAATCCATTCAAAGTAAATTATAAAAGATGCACTGCGTTGATACAGCCCTCACTGTCAGGCAAAGTGTTAAACCATAGTAGTGCTTAGTGGAGGCAGGACACATTGGCTGACGCCATGTCCTGGAAAAAAACACACACAGGGCTCTGATCGCAGGGAATCACGAGGCCTGGATGGGAATGTATCACAAAGTCAAGGAAAGTTCATCTTGTGAGCTCTTTGGAACCAGTCCAAGAATATGCCATTGGCAGAGCTGGTGTTAAGTGTAGGAAGGCTGTTGTGGGATTTGGATCTCAGCCCCTGTATTTTTCTGCTCACAATGTCATTAACACCCACATTGATTCCGAACTGTTATTGGTGCTGATGTAGTGCATGGAATTGCTCGTTGTCTGGTGTCACAAATCACACAGCAAGGAAATTGTTCTTATAAAGATAGCAGCTTTGGATTGTTACAAATGATGCCGCAGAAGCCCTTGGTACAAGCTGGTAATGTGGTATAATGATTTTGTTTAGCTATTTCACAGAAGCATTACCTATGCTTTTGCCGTTAAAATTAGTACTCTGAGGACTATAATGTGGTTTGTACTGGAAATGTCACAATGCATTTGTCATATCTCTGGCACTGGTTGTAGGAGAAATATGCTTGAGACACTGCTGTAGGTAAAAAAAAACCCTGCTGACTGGGGAAAAAAAGGGGGAGCTATTAAAACAAGTTTGTGTCTTTGTTATCAACTCCAGTTTTGATAACAGCAAGGAAAAATAAGTTGGAAAAACAAGCACACATTTGTTTAATTTAAAACATTTCCATCCTGCAATAGTCTCAGCTCACTGGCCTTCGAGGCAGCTTCCCATGAATCAAACATCATATAAAATAAACAAACAACAACAGCCCTCTCCCTAGTAACCGCACGCATTATCTCTGAAGTTGAGAGAATGTGCAGCAGGATCCTGCAGGTACCTGTAAATAATAGGAAGTCTCAGGACAGCAAAAATGGCGGGAAATATAATTGCATCTGAAAATCTGAAATACCACATTCCATGGTTTAATCTGCCTGGAAGGTGCCTGCATTGGCCATGGTGGGGAAGGGTGAGCTTGGCTGGGGGCTAGTGGGTTCTAGTCACAGTGCTCATCATCCTCTTGTGGGTCTTAGGGCATTGTAGATGTGGAAGCTGGCAGAGTGGTTCAGTTTTTCCAAACTCCATGTGTGATGCTACAGGTTTTATTGGCATGACTCTGTGCTGTTGCTTGTGTGTGTCCCAGGCTGGATGCGCTTAGAGAGCCAACTAACTTGCACCACACCCCAGGCCTGTTCCCTCCCATACAAGTGCAGCAGCTAGTCAGTGTCCTACGTGTTTTTGCCTACACCCCAAATTGTGCAGTAAATTATCCCTTTTTATTTGTCTGTTTTGCTTTGTAAGCAGCTTTGATCGCTTTTCTTTTTTAGGGCTAAGGATGGGGAGAAAAATTCTAAATGAATGAATATTTGGTTCTGTACATTTTCTAATTTTCCAATAAAAAAACAAAGTTAAGTAAAAATAGTTCCCTCAGTTCCTTTATGCCTCCTTTTAGACTAAGGATGCTCAAACACCCACCAGTTTGGATCATGTTATGTTCACTGGGCACAAGCAGGAAGTCAGTTTTTTGGGGTATGCAGTTTTGGCTACTCACAAACAGTTCAAATGGTTGTCAGGTCACATTTCACACATTCAGACAGAATGGTACAATCCACTGCCAGCAAAAATAAAAAATAGAAATGGGGGGGTGAGGGTGAGGGTGGAAAAATTACTATTTGCTGTTTATCAGAGGTCTTTTGACTGTCAGGCAGGCATATTGTGATTGAAATAAAATGCAACACCATGGTCTGGCATTAACATGAACACAGCCTTTTATTAACAACTCCCAACCCTTCAAAGGGTTGGCCCCAGCATGAGACTTAAAGCCTGATCCCACAGCCATCTGGCTGTGCCAAATCTGGGGTCCATAGGCACCCTGGGACCCACCCTTTTTCCAGCCATGGGAGCCCTTGTCTTCAGAATCCCCTCCACGGGAGGTGACATAAAAAGGTAAAGGTAAAGGTATCCCCTGTGCAAGCACCGGGTCATGTCTGACCCTTTAGGTGATACCCTCTAGCGTTTTCATGGCAGACTCAATACGGGGTGGTTTGCCAGTGCCTTCCCCAGTTATTACCGTTTACCCCCCAGCAAGCTGGGTATTCATTTTACCGACCTCGGAAGGATGGAAGGCTGAGTCAACCTTGAGCCGGCTGCTGAGATTAAGCTCCCAGCCTCACGGGCAGAGCTTCAGACAGCATGTATGCTGCCTTACCACTCTGCACCACAAGAGGGAGATGACATACCTGGGGGCAAATAGACTCACATCTTTTTGGCGGTCCCAGTCGCCTGGTCATGAGCCGTCCCCCCAGCCAGGCAGGCCGCGCTCACTAACAGCCAGTATCTTACAGAGAACCCCATGTTCCAGGGAGCCCCGGTATGCAAACTAGGGCTTCCTGACCAATAGGCTTGGTCTTGTGCCCCCTTAAACCAGCTGTAACAATTAACTTTGTATCACAAAAAACGTAACGTCCATGAACTTGGGATAGGGTGGGAGGGTTGTTGCTCCATCAGGTGGTGGTGGGCGAAGGGGGTGAGCAAGGCACGTGGCCCCTTAAACAGGAGTCTGCATGCCTGCCCAACATCCATGTAAGTCTCCACAGCCGTACATGATACTGGTCCTGCCCTCTGCCCTCTAATCAGGGCCACACATTTATTAAAGTTATTTCATGTTTGTGCATTTTGCCATGGCATTATTGTAGTTCTAATTTCACTTCACCAACATTTAATTAGCTACCCTGACTATCCACAACCCCAGTAGAAAATCAATTGCAGCTCCAATAAAAATGCAAAAGCATCTGAAAGGCAGAAGGAATGGAATTTTACCATCACAAGGGGATAAGCCTCCTTTCAACTGCTGAGCAACTGTGCAGTGGTTCAGCTCAAATGGTAGCAAGGTTGGCTCATCAGTGATTACTGGCAAGTTTTCCTGCCAAATATGTTCACCAAAACATTTGTAGCATCCCAACTTTAGACACATCTCCTTTCCCACTTCCTTCTCTTCCAGTAAATACCTGGTATATAAAAGGTAAAGGTATCCCCTGTGCAAGCACCAGGTCATGTCTGACCCTTGGGGTGACGCCCTCCAGCGTTTTCATGGCAGACTCAATACAGGGTGGTTTGCCAGTGCCTTGCCCAGTCATTACCATTTACCCCCCCAGCAAGCTGGGTACTCATTTTACCGACCTCGGAAGAATGGAAGGCTGAGTCAACCTTGAGCCGCCTGCTGGGATCGAACTCCCAGCCTCATGGTCAGAGCTTTAGACTGCATTTCTGCTGCCTTACCACTCTGCGCCACAAGAGGCTCATGCGGTGTATAGGATCACCTGGTATATAGGATCACCCTTTCTGAATCCAGGAGCTCTAAGGAGTGGTTTATTCTAGTTAAACATTTAGCATGTGCTACCACTCTTGCAGTTCCAGGGACCCCTTAGTGCTGTATGATTAGGGAGCCTTCACACTAGGGTTGGAGGCTTCGGCGTCTGAAGCAGCCAGCTCTACAGCGTGGGGAGGGGGAGGCACGGGTGCTGGTATGCCAGCAGGCGCACACATGCAGATGCGGCACCTGTTCCCCACATGCCACGGTGCTGGCTGCATTGGGTGTGAACAGCTGTTCTGGATGCCAAAGCGCCCAACCCTACTTCACAGTGTGATTGTCAGGCAAGGTTTTCATATTTACATGGCTTGCAGACCAGAAGAACAAAAAAGGATGATACACATGCACTGTTTGTAATGAGCATGCACATGGCTCATTATGCATGTGTTTAGCCCATGAGTTGCATAACTGTGAAGGTCCCCTTAGATATTGGGGCATTGCCCTTCCACATCCCACCAAGGTTTGAGAAACAAATGTGAGGGCTACACGTTTGTCACAATTCCCCAAACAAAGGGAGATTTCTAAGGAATTGTGGCTGACTTTTCATGTTTATAAATATTGTGTGATTATTTTATAGCTACATATAGTGAGCAATTGATGAACACTGAATTAGTGCTATTGTGTTTTGTGTGTTATAATTATGGCAGGTGTGTTATCATTGTGGCGAGTAACAACAGTTACATAAAAACCCCATTAAAGTCCCCGTTAAAACCCCACCCAACACTAAACCCAAGATCGGCAGCAATATTCCCACAATGCCCCACCCAGCCTGTCCAGACAACCCTAGGTATGTAACATTATTATTATTATTATAGAATAGTTAGACAATTAAAATGACAAGTTGTGAGTGAGATAATGGGTACCATTACCCTTTGGATAGAGCAAAATGGAAAGTTAGAAAGGAAAAATTGAAAAAGGACTTATTTATGCTAAGAAAGTTTAAGTTCAGGATGATATCAGTAAATGTTTTCAGCCAAGTGAAGCTGTCAATTGCTTCCAGAGTTCCCATTATCCCTGGGAAGGGTGCTCTGCTGTTACTTGTGCAGTACAAGTAATGGCTCCTGTTGTACTCTGCTAGTGCCCTGTAAATCCTTAAACTGGCCCTGGCTATAGCCCCAACAGATCTGCTGTTATAGCTTCTCCTATCAGCAGAGCAGCATTAGAAAAGTTGCATCTCCCTGGCTCAATTCAGTTAAAAGCATAGGAACCTTCTTTGGAATGGGAGTTGGCAGCTCTAGCCACATAGCTAGCATTTATAGTTTGTTCCTCTTCCTGATCTTGCTTTTCCTCTCTGTTCGAGGACTGTTTCTGCACTGGAGGCTTCACACCAGGCTGCAGGCTGGAGTTTGAGCCAGGGCAGGTTGCCCCGTCTCCTCCTACAGGGGGGAGCAATTGGCTTGGTGCCCCTCATCCATCCTGGATTTGTGCTCTTGCATAGGATCCAGGGCAGTGAAGTTCTCAGTGTGGTAACAGGGAAACTGAAGCTGTTGGCTCTTCTGCCTTCAGCATTCTCTTTATCTTGGAAGTAGTTGCCATAATGTGTACTACATTCTGTACTACAAATCTGATTAATTTGCCTGTTTCACATGTTTATACACTCTTGATATATTTGTAAAAAGCTAACAAAGGAGGGTTAAGAACTCACAGAAAGGTGGTGGGAGGCAGGTCATATATCTGTAAGGGCCATCAGGCAGCCCTTGATTCTTGCAGAGCCAGGTTCAAATTGCTAATCTACCATGAAAATTGCTGGGTTATCATGAGCCTGCCACACTCTCTCAGCCTAACCTACCTCACAAGGTTGTTGTAAAGGTAAATAGATAAAGGGAACCTGATGTATACCACCCTGAGCTCTTTGGTTGATGGGTAGACTAACAACTTAATAAATGAATAACAACTTAATAAATAAATGAATATATTTCAGTATCATGAAGTCTCACTTACTGGAGTCACATTTTGTCGCTTTTCCATATCTTTAGAATGACTCTGAATGCTTCCAGATTTTTATCTCGGCAGACATGAGGGCTAGAATCTTGCCTGCAAAAAAAAATAAAATAAACCTCCTCGCCCCATACTCTCCTTTGGATGCTAATAATGTATACTCCACAGCTCGCGCACAGCCGAGCTGATTTTCTTGATGGTTATCATACGCTCCTTATATCACAGCTCTCTCTTGTTCTCCAGTTGTGAAATATTCATGAATAATGTATTAGCATATGGGAATTAATGCACTCCGCACAACAGTGCAGTGATGATCCTCAGCTCATGCAGACGGGCTACAAAATGGGGACTGCTTTAAAAGAGGGAGATAAATAAATTTGTAATTCCAGGTCTTCTGAGGGGGTGGATTTTCTTTCATTGCCATAGCATGAGTTGAAAAGTTGCTGTTCTTTGGTTGCACCCTGACTTGCTCCCAAGTCAACAGAGATCGGGTGAGACTTACTTCGGAGTAAACATAGAACTAGGCTGCTTGTTACTGGATTCTCGACTGCTTGCTTTCCTAGATAAGATTTAGTGATTAATTTGGAAGGACTCTGCTAGCCCGCGTAGTCCCAGGAAGAGTGCCAGCTGCAACAGCTTTTACTGCAGAGGGCATTCACATACTTGAGAGGTACATCCAAAGCAGTTGTTTTACTTGGAATGAAACAAAACACAACACTGTCTTTTGGGGGATGAATAGAACAAAGGCAAAATGTATCCCCTCTCCTTTTGTTCTATTTTAAGTCAGGGCACAAGATGAAGACAGCTTTCACAAATGTTCTGTGTTTTACATGATCAAGAATTTATCCATGGAGGGCGAGAAGGACTTTGCTAAAAATAATAGAGGAGTATGTTGGACTGCACGGAGCTTTTATTCCAACCCCAGATCTATTCAGTCTCTGCCCTCTACACAGAATTCGATTTCAGTTTGGATTTTGGGCGATTTTAATTTTCCTTCTGCAGCAAGAAGGATTGATCCGGAGTGACCCTACCTTTATTGTGCGATATCTAAGACTGATGTTAATCCTGAATAAAGAAAGCTCCGTGGTAGAGAACCTCTGATAGGCTACACCTGGTCATGTGACATGCTTGCCTTAAAGGAGAAGCCCCTAACTTCTCTCAACTTCTGTCGGGCCTGGATTTTTCCTTCCTCCTCTGCCTTTTTCGATCCTCTCCCCCTCCCCTCCAAGAAAAGAAAGAGGCTCCCTGCTTGGCTTCTCTCCCCCCCCACCTTCAAGAAAATAAAGAAAGAGGCTTCAAGAAAATAAAGAAAGAGGCTCCCCCCCACCTTTTGAGCCTCCCTAACCACGTGCAGAAGACTTTCCTGTTTCAATGGGGAGGAGGGGGGAGAGGAAGACCCGAGTTCAAAGCAATCTGAATTCAACAGGATTGACAATGGAATAAAGAAAGTAAGTGCAGACTCTGCCCAGGTCTGCAGGGATTAGACCAGATCATTCCTCTAGCATGACGGTTTCTTTCTAAAAAGTGGCCATGACTTACTTGCGGCTGCCAGTTGACAGGTAGACTGCGTGCCACAAAAAGGTAAGTATGGCTGGCAGAGGTCCTCGGTGTTGTGCATACCTGCATGGTGCGCACTATGGCCAGACATGGGGGCTGAGCCTCTGGCAGCTTCTATAAGGTGCATGTAGTGAGGCTCTACCATTCTGCCGTAGATCACCACCAGGACAGCTTCTTGCCCTCCCCTCCTATGTTTTAGGTTTAAATATGCGGCCCTGAGAAAGGGGGGGTCTCAATAAGAGGCCAGCTTGCCAACCCAACTGGAAAGGCCAGAGGCTTGGAGCCAAGAGAGCTGGTTGGCTGAATGAGATGGGCATCCATTGGTCATCACATGCCCACTTCCCCGGGAAGGACTCTAGGGCCAAGGGACCTGCCCTCCCGGCTGGGAGCTGGTGGATTCCAGGGCATCCCCTAGAGCCAGACACAGAACATCAGGATGGCTATGCAGGGTTTGATCTTTACTTGTGCCAGGGTGCCAACCTCCGGCTGGAGGTGCAGTATCAAATAAATTATCAAATTTATCAAATTATTTGGTATCAAATAAAAGCTGTGGCCTTGTTAATGCCAAAAACTTAAGTTTCATCTTGTGTGGCCCACATGCCATCTTGTCAGTCAACTGATGTCTCCTTAGTTGTGTGTGTGTATAAACTGAAGAAGGTGAGCCCATGGCTCTTGTTCTGAGTTCCATGGAGGAAAGATGAGCTAAAAATGTTACAACCATAAAGATAGATAGGATAACACCTGTGGTGTATGTGGAATAAGCTTCCTGCAGAAAAGAATGCAGTTGAGTACCTAGAGGGATTAAAGGGAGGACGTACAAAACCGAGCCAATTCTGTGTCAAAGGAAACACACCCTGTGCTTAGAATTAAATATGCAAATTATACACATTCACACAGATTTAAATTGAATAGTTTTTCTTGACTGCAATATATAAGTGCCTGATCAGCAACTAGCTCTGGCAGACTTTTTGTTTTTGTTTTGTTTTTTTGCTTTGAGAAAAGTGCAGAGCATGTCACCAAGACCCTGACTCCCTCCACACCCCTTTCACTTCTGGGTGGATGACTGGCAAATAAAAGAATTCTTCTGCTCAACAATTATTACTGCTGGCTTCATCTCTATAGTCAGTGCAAAGAACTGAGCTAAGCAGAGTTAAAAGAATGAGAGAGGACACTAAAAGTGAGGAGATACAATTCCTGCCTCCGGTCGCTAACACAAGGATGATCAGTGTGTGCTTGACCACACTGGTCCTTATAATCAGTCTTATAAAGCGTGCATACAAGGAAGGCTGAATGTGAACTGACATTCACCAATGTTGAACCCTGGGACCATAAAATGGGCCAGATGTGACCTGAATCCCTGTGACATTGGCAGACCTGCAAAAGCTTCTCAGCTCAGACTTGGGCCATGCTAATGATAACAACTGGCATAAGGTCAAGAGCTACTACCTTCTGCACCATCACTGGATAGGTTCAAGCTATGAAGAATGACAATTGATGAACATATGCCAATGTGATATCCAATACATTTGATTTGGGAAAAAACTATCTCCAGATTGAAAACTAATAGGAAAAATCACTGAAGAAGAAGGGAAAGCAGGTGAATGAAATACCCAAGATACCATTTTGATCGCCAAAGTTGTTTGAAGACTCAAGTTTTGGAAAATAAATAATTTGACAATATATGGATTTGGAGCCATTTATTCACAGCCTCAGATTTCCTTGAGTTTCTGTGCTGATTTCATGTTAGGAATCTACAGTTTGTTATCAGTTCAGACTTGGGCCATGTTAATGATAACAATGTTATAAGCTCATGAACTGCTTCCTTCTGCACCATCACTGGATAGGTTCAAGCTATGAAGCCCAACCCAAGCTGTTGTTGGTGCAGGAAGAAGTAATGGGTGAACTTTTGTTGTCATCAACACAACTAGAGAAAAGGTCCAAGCTCAGTTACTGCTGCAGTGTTGCCAATGCCTTTGGGACTGTCAGTGGCCCTTCTGGAAATCTTCTAGTAGGTTAAAGTGCCGGTGGAGCCTTTGTCATGAAAGTGATCAGGACATAGGAAGGGATATCCTGATCATATTTTACATCCTTGTCCTCAATTTCTAGGTCAACAAGTTTCTGCCTATCTAAGTTAGCCAGGAGGAATTTCAGATCTTAGGGTACTTGAATTTTGAGCCCCTCTTTTTAGGAATTAAGCTCTGTTTACAAATGTTCTTTTCAGTATCCCCTCCACCAAATCTTGCTTTTAAGTGGACCAAGTAGATCTATCTTATCTTTATATATCCAGATTTCACAGGCCTGATAAGACATGTGTCATCACAATGAGGAAAAAGCAATCAGGCAATGGGGATGAAAGCTTCATTTGTGCTTTGTACATTAACAAGAACACTTTTTGCCTCCATCACTATTCTAAAAATGTGTGTGTTTTTTTGCTGTCAAGTAAATTTACAGAACATCTTTCCTTTGGGCTTAGGAGCTGAATAGAGGATAAGGGCCTTTATAGAACCTAGAAAATATGAAAAGAAAATACAGTGATGGTTTATATTCAGCCATAGTATAAATTACTTTAATTCCATATATAGTCATCATAGTTTTGAAGGCTAATGAAAACTTGGCAAGACAAGAGTTCAGGATTAATTTGTGGAGAAATTTAAACTATGGATACCATAATAATAAAGTTCAGTGTGTGATCAGTATGGAATATAAAGAACTCTGGTCTGACTTGGTCATAGGAATGGCAAGGCATATGGATTATGGAGAGATGGAGCTTCCGTTTGAAAACATGTTGCTAACCCTTAAAACTGTTGAAGACAACTTGTTTTAAAAAGTCTGCAGTTCTGCAAGTCCTACTTGCAGGCTTTTTATGCCATCTTTTTCTTGATTGTTCCAAGCAGCCTTTTCCAACCTTTTCACTGTGGAGGAGCAGCAGTCCTCCCTCCAACTGGGGTGGGGGCAGGAGCAGGGGAGGAGGCGGCGGTGGCGGTGGCAACCCTCTCTCCCTCCGGCTGGGGCTGGGGTGGCGGCCCTTGCTCCCTCCGACTGGGCTCACTGGTGTCCTCAGACTCTAAGGCCAGCTGGCCAGCCAGCGTCTCGCTCCCTCCCGGCTGCCAGGGGGCGCACGCAGCTCGCCCCACCTCCAACTTGGTGCAAAGTTCCAGCTCCAACTGCAGAGCCACGCTGAAATGCCTGTTCCACTGAGAAAGCCGGCGCAGTACTTTTGAAGACCATGGTGGGACGCGGGACATCTGGAATAAAAGCATGACTGTCCCGCCAGAATCGGGACGCCTGGTCACCTTACTATTACTCTTCTGCTTGCATCTTGGTTATCCATCTAAAGGGGCAGTACACAGCACTTTATTCAGAGGACAGTATGACCCAGAGGACATGGCCTTGGATCAGGAAAGCCTGAGTTCAAGTTCTTTATGTGTACTAGCTTCACTGATTTGCCCAAGGCTGCATAATTTCCTCTTGTTTTCAATCTTGGTTCCCTGAACTGTGAAATGAGGGACAATACTGATCTACTTCCTCGAGTTGTTGGCAAAAGCTAACATGCTTAATGTAGTAACTAAAAGTGCTGCTTCAGTGGTGCCCACTAGCAGTAATTATCCCCAAATGCAGGATACTTGAACCTGTAAGTTTTGCAACATACAGCAGAAGTTCACAAGAGGTAGCCTTCCTACCTCAGCTTTATAGCTTCTTTTATACCCCATGAGCTTATACCCTGTTGTAGCACTACAAGAAGAAGAAATCTTTCTGAGCCTCTTGAGTTGCAGTTAATTGTGGACTATTACACTCAAGCCAGTAGAATTGCTAAAAAGGAACAAACAAACAACAAAGCCATAAGAAATTCTTCCACTCAACCCAGTCAGCTTGAAATTCCTCTCTATACCTCTCAGTTGCTGACTGTATTCAGGGTAGCTGATTGGAACTTTGCTTTCTCAGGTTAAGCAGATAAGTAAATGGTAGTTGTCAAGGACAAACTAGCAAGGGTGCATTGGTAGAGGATTCTGGATAAGAATATTTTCACTGTATTTGACTATTCTATGTCAATACCTTTTGCCTGTTGAAGTATCAAGAAACGACCTCAAAGGAAACCTAGATCAGTTCTGATAAAAATGGACACGTGTGTGTGTGTGTGTGTGTGTGTGTAGGAAGGTTCAGTCGAAATTTTTGGCTCATCAAAGATGGTACACAATATTCTTGAAGAATTCTTTTATCTCTATAATTAAGAGTCGTGTAGCACCTTAAAAACTAATAAAATTTATGGCAGGGTATGAGCTCTCATGAGTCACTGCTCCCTTCTTCAGGTAACACTTACATATATATATGTATATAATATTTGCAGTGTTCTCATATATATATATATATATATATATATATATATATATATATATATATATATATATGAGAACACTGCAAATATTATCATATTGGCCAAATATTGTCATCACACTTTAATTACTGACCTTCCTTTATATGTTTTGTGTAATAAGTTTGATAGGAAATAACATAAAAGTGATTAATGTGCTAAGCAAGTCTAATGAAAGTAAATATAAATCACATATGAAGGAAGGGCAAAGAGATCAGCAGCTATAGAGTAGCAGTGATTAAAAAGTCAGCATATGCCAACATTTACCACATAGCAATGTGTATAAAGCTACAAATATTCTGTATCTTAAGCCCAAAGTAAACATATGGCATCCACATAACACCCATTAATTTTAATGTGGGTGACTCCCTTGCATCTTAATTTTAAAGCTGGAACTGTTTGCCAACGCTTTAAATTATGAATGCATTTAACTAGTAACTCTAATAGTTTTATGTTAATATTTTATCAATGAGATTATAATTGTATATTGACCTAGCTAGTGTCATGGAGGACATTTCACCCCCCTCTTATGTAAAGGAAAAGTTCAACCAGATTTCTGCACAGTTCTCTTGCAGGATGACAAAATAAACATTGCATTATAGAATAAAGGATGAACTTTGCAGAGATATCCTTATGGATTAAAATCAAAGGCACACCCTTATCCTCAAAAAGATGCATGCATATGTTTCTTAATCAGCTCCCAGAGCAATGAGCAGAAATCCTGCTTACAAACATAAAAGAGCACAGTTAATTTTCCCTCCCAGCAACCCACTGCCACCCTCCAGTCAAATATAGCTTTAGGATGGGTCTATGCTTTGTGAATTGTCTGAATCCTGTTAGGATTCCATGGTGGCTGTCAGCTGTTGTGGGACCACTGCACTGGTTCTCCTGTCACACCCTGATTCCCTTTTCATTTTTTGTTTTCTTATTTTAGTGTACCACCCTCCCATGAGGCTCTGGGCAGTTTACATAAAATGTGGACGGCATACATTAAATCATGATAAGAGTAGTAACAATAATCATAACAGTGGGTTCCAGATTAACAGCAGGTTTACAACAGTTTATAATGCAATGATAACTTTTATATTTTTTAACATAAACCCATAGGGAGGTCAGTTTGGATTCAGATCATTGTGGGGGTATCTGGGGGACCAACAGATGTTGTTTGGTCAGTCTGGGGGGCCAGTGGATGTTTCTTTGATCAGTATGCCTCAACCAAATGCCTTGTGGAGAAGCTGTCTTTTACAGGCCCTACAGAATTGTGGGAATTTAGGAAGGGCCCGGATCTCTTCAGGGAGCTCGTTCCACCAGGTGAGGGCCAGGACAGAGAAAGCTCTGGCACTGGTTGAGGTCTGACACACTTCTTTGGGGCCAGGGATCTTCAGCCAGTTGGTGGTGGCAGAGTGCAGGGCTCTTTGGGGGCTAAAGGCAGGGAGGCGGTCTCTCTGGTACACTGGGCCCAGACTGTGAGTGGCCTTTTGATAGAGTTGCCAGAACTGCCTTGATGGCAAGGCAGTTGCCCACTGTGGTTAATTGTTGTCTGGCAGTTCTCACAATGAAACAGCCACTTCTGGAGGGATTAGAGGCAAGCTGCTGGTCTATGGTGGGGATGGAATTATAAGCCATGGAAAATGTTGTGGATGCTGCTATGGTTGTAATATGTTGTATGTATATATTTGGTAGGTGGCACATAGGAAAATCATATGCCTCTGCTGGTTTCTGGTAATTTCAAATGTTACTGCTTACTAGCCACTGAGAAGCACTGTCATAGAGATATTGTAAAATTCCTAGAGCATTACTATGGAGGCCATTTTCTGTAGGCCATTTTTTCTCTTGCTTTCAGACAGAGAGAAGGGAGGAAGAGATAAATGTATACGAGTTCTAGAGTAAGTTGAGGTGATTGATTAACTTAGTATTATTGTATGTCATTAAATGTAATCTATATCTATATCTTCTAACTTAGTATTATCATAAAATTATGCCATTCAAAAAAAATACCAAGCCTTCAAACTTGTGTATTTTTTTCCTCCCATCTTGAGCTTCTAGGGCTTCAGTCCTAAGAACACATTCCCGGCATAAACCCATTGACTAACCTGGAATTTAGTTCTGAGTAGAGCCGTTTAGATTTCTCCTCAACAATCCGGTTTTAAACCCATTGAAGTAATTCTGCTTAGGACTTCACTGTAAGTTGCCTACATACTTAGAAGGGTTGCCAATAATCTGGAGAAAAAAATGTCCTTTTCTCTTAATAAATGCTTAATGAGATCTTATTTACCTGGTGATATTTAACTGCCTTGTCAAGATGGCCCAGGCTAACCTGATCTCCTCAGATCTTAGAAACAAAGCAGGGTCAACCCTGGTTAGTGTTTGGATAGACCACCAAGGAAAGAAGTCCAGGGTTGCTATGCAGAGGTAAGCAATCGCCAACCACCTCTATCCTCAGCCATTCATTACAATGCCTAACAATGTGAAGTTTAAAGATTGCCTTAATGGAAAAAAAAAATTGGACTCCTGCTGTAGGAAATGAATGTTGCATTCTTTATGTGGGAAGAAAGCACATAGGATGTGATTTCTGACTTTAAAACCTCTTTCCAGCTATGCTTAACCACCACCACCCTGCTTGAGCATATAACAAATGAATTCTCCCATGTCACAAGCAAGACGAAGTTGAACTATATCTGAGATGGAGTGGGGGAAGAGGGAGAGAAGTGTTTCAAAACATACAGATTAAAATAAACATAGTCATAAAATAAGACAGGAACATACATTATAACATCCCAGAATAGCAGTAACCTATACACAAATAAGTTATTTTTGAGTTTAGCAGAGGAAATAATCTGCTCTCAACAAGGGGTAATTGCCTACTGAGTTTATCTTTACATCTCACATCGACTGTGTCACCTTATATAGGAAAGAGAAATACACCGTATATCAATTCAGGAAATATTTCTGAAACATTCTTTTAAGTTTAAAGACTTTTCCCTTCCCTCCCCTAACAACCACTGGAAAAGGGAGGGGGGATCCTTATACACATTTCAAAACATGTCTAATATTTTATCATGGAATATCACCTAACATACCACAAAATTCATAAACGAAGCAGCTGAGGGCAATAACAGAAAGGATCCATTTCATATTGAAACAGCAATTCCAATCTGAGATTTACCTATGGCTGTCATTGGTGATACTGGTAAGCTATAAAACTCTTTGGATATAAATTAAAGAATTATCTGAGTAAAAGAGTCCAAGGGGCTTTGGTTGGCTGATTTATGTGCAGATGCTATAGGACTGAGAGTAGGGACAAACACATTTTCTTTAAACATGGACTCATCTTTTAAATTAATTGCCCTCAGGCATATTCTTTCCCTTCTAATGTTTGTTTTATCCCTTTACTTTCTCCTTTTCTTTTCAGGATGCTACCCTCGCTTCAGCAGAGACACAACTCCCACATTCAGCTCACTGCAGAAAGCACCTGAGGGGAAAAGAAAGCATTCAAGAAAACAGGTGGAGAAAGGGAGGAGACAGCATTCAAGGGGTGTGTGTTTTGTTGGGCTTTTTCTAACTGATAGGGAGTTGTTTCCCCCAACTTGCCTTATTCATGGTCCTAGCACACTTCCTTCATAGCATCCCTCCTTTCCCAATTTGTATGCTGTCTGGTACTTGTGGCCTCTAGAAGGGCCAGTCTCAGTTATTTTGGGCTCCTGAACAAAAGCAGAGGAGGACATGCTGGTTCTAAGCATTTCTTTAAAAGTTTGCTTTTCCTGTGCTGGAATGCGAAAAAGTCAGCCAAACAACCAATCCAGTAATCACTACAACCCAATTAAAACGTGCAAGGCAGGCCCAGTATAGTCATACAAACCTGATTCACTGAATGTCAAGCTATGATGCACCATTCCACATCGCTCCCTCATTGATATAATTTACCCCCTCCCACATATGACTGAGCAATAGCTGTCCCATCATGCCACAGGCTGATATTTTGCTGCTGGCTCAGCCCAGGAACCTGAGAGAAGGGTTGAGATCACCCTTAAACCACGGAAATGGTACTTGAAACTTTTGGAACTTCAAAAATAATAGAATATTTTATTCAACATTGAGGAATAAAAGGTCAGGTGAAATCAGGGGTAAAATTTCTGAGGTGGGATGTGTCCGGCTGTCCAAGTTGGAATAGGGCCAATCAGGGTGCAGCCAGCTTTGTCCTGATTGGCCCTGCCCCTGCAGCTCCCGTCCTCCGGCCGTGGACACTAGCTTCTTTGATCTCAGATGCCTCAGTGCCTGGAGCCAGCAGCAGGTGAGAGGGCCCTAGACAGAGGGTCGTGGTAGAGGGCTTGGTAACGAGGGCCTCCTGGCCTGCTAGGCTGGGCCTGCTCACGAGGGCCTCTCGGGCTGCTGACTGCCTGCTAAGGAGGTCTGTCTCAGCCCTGCTAATGAGCTACCCATCCCCCACCCACCCCACTGGATTTGGCTGCGAGCTGCGGCCCAAAGCCACCTAAGGTGCCTGGCCAGGGGCCAGGGGAGGGGACCCTTTCAGGGCCTGTTGTTAGGAATGGGCTTTGAAGCTAGTGTTTTAAATAATTGAGTTTCAGTAGTCCTCAATACACCAGTAAACTTTCTTTGAGTAATCACTGATTTGCAGAAGACTGGAATACTCTATCCTGTACCCAAATAAACATCTGCTTTATTTCTGTGCATTGAATCTCATAGATCCAAAGGGCTGGGAGCTGCACAGGCAAATATAAGTGGTGAGCTAGGGGAACCCAAACTGGGGAGTCTAACACAACCCTATTTTCCAGTACCCCGAGAGAGAGGGAGAGAGAGAGAGAGAGAGAGAGAGAGAGAGAGAGAGAGAGAGAGAATTGTCTGAACATTTCCACATGAGGAATCTACCCCTGGACAACCTCTGGTTGCTGGCAGGTTTTAGAGCACTCTCCACATGACATCGCCTGCATCCTGAGGCTGTCTGAGGGGTGGCTCATGTTTTGCCCAGATTTGCTTTGGGATGAGGGAAATCACAAAAAGTGGACTTGTCACTTTTTATCTTGCATCCCAATGGTGAGCAACCAGTGAGCAACCAGGGACAAGCCCATATGGAGGGGGAAAGGCACAGTAGTCGCTACAGTCCTGCCCTCTGTCGTGGTGCGGTCCTTGGTGGCTTGGGAACCGGACCGAACCCCGCCATCAGAGGCGCCCGCGATCACGGAGGTAGGGCATGGTGATCATAGGCAAGCCGGCAGCTGGGCGCCCCACCCGATCGTTGAGGTGGCAATGGCCGCTAAAGAACCTCAATGTCCCCCTCCACCTTTTGACAAGGGCCCGGAGATGGCCCTTTGTTCCAGGAAAATGGGCCATCAGGAACCCCGGAAAACCTCGCATATGTGCATGAGTCATGATTGTATCAGCATGTTCCCTCCGCAAGTACTGGGTGGGGCAATACAGCCTAAGGAGGTGGGTTTTGTATAAAAGGGAGCTTCCACCTGGAGTTCGGTGGAAGCTCTTACTCCATACCAGCGGACTCCACGTTGCTGAAATAAAGCTTGTTCCTGTTGTATCGTTCACCAGGCCTGGCGTGACGTTTTCTTCAAAGGGGCACCCTGTTTTTTCAGTTAGCAAGCGGGTCCCCGACATCGTAAGAGCTTCCCACCGAACTCCAGGGTCGGCATCGCATCCGAGCGCTTATCGGGACGGATCCAGAGATGGCGTTTTCAAGCAACGGGGCGGTCTCGACCCCCACGAACCCCGGGAACATGAGTTTAATGTCCCCGGGAGATTTCCTCCGAAAATCGGGGGGCCAGGAGCAGCTGTCCGGGACCCCGAGACCCTCGGCAGCGGCGGCCAAGGGAAGGCGCCGGGCCATGGGGTTCCCAAGCACGGCGGGGAGCGCGCCGAGGTCTGGGGGGTTGGCCCCAACCTGGGACACCCAGCTGAGGCAGGCGCTTCGCCCGGTAAGACCTGAGGAATCCCTAGAGGACCTGCGGCGGGCCATGGCGGACTTGGCCAGGCGCTTGCAGGCAGCTGAAGCCCGTGAGCAAGCTCGGGCCGGGCCCGGAGGGACTGGTAATACAACGGCGGAGGGGATCGCGTCGAGTGAGGACGTCTCCAGCGACGAGGACGAGCCCGGCACTGGTGAGCGGGCCCCGGACCCCGACCCGGAGCAGTTTTCAGTCCCGAGTAGGCGAGACGGCCAGCGGAGAGGCGAGACAGCAGAGGATCTCGGGGGAGCGGGTGAGCCGACGGGGCGGCGAGAGCCGGACCAACGCAGGAGCGACGTGCAAGGCAGGGAGCGGCACGGCGTCGTTGGGCAAGTTGGTAGCCGGTGGAGCGGAGCAGGACGAGACGGCGGACGCCGAGAATCCCGGATCCGGAGGGGGTCGGACTACTCTCCAAAACGTTCCCCCCCAGAGCTTAAGGCGCGTTTCGACGGGACGCCGGACGACCTCCCGCAGTTCCTCCTCCACGCGCTGACGCATGCCCGGAGGTATGGAGACCGGTATGAGGACTCCGAGGACTTGGTCTGGGGGGTGGCCTCGTGTCTCCAGGGCAAGGCGGGTCAGTGGTACCTAGGGTTGGCCGAGCGCGGCGACCCGGCAACTCGGGACCTGCAGGACTTCGTGGTCGCGCTCCGCCGACGATTCCAGGACCCCCAGGCTGAGGACAAGGCAAAGAGTCGGATCAAGGGACTTCGACAGGGTACTAGGGGGGTTATGGACTATATAGACATTTTCCGGAGGGAAGCAGGCAAGGTGTTCTCCTGGAACGAGGAGACCCAAATCGAGTACTTCCGGGAGGGCCTTAACCCGAAGCTCAGGGAATGGGCCGTGATCAAGGGGACGGAAGAAGATCTGTCTACACTGGAGGGGTGGTGTTTTGTGGTCGCCAAGCTGGAAGCCAGCCTGGGTTGGGCCGCCGCACCCCCCCGGGAGGCCAAAGGCGGGTCAGCCGAGGCGCCGAGACCGGGCCCCGACAACTCTCGCCCCAAACGACCCCCGAACCCCGAGCGGGAAAGGAGACGCCGGGAAGGTCTGTGCCTGAAATGCGGGGGGTCAGGACATTTCGCAGCAGCGTGCCAACGGCAAGGGGGGGAGGACCGCGGGCTCTCCCAGGGGGGAGGTGCGACACGCCCCCCGCAGGCACGCCGGGCGGAGGACCTCCGCAACGAACCGGGAAGCGCCCAGGCGACGGGAAACGGCCAGGACCTGCTGTAGACGGCGCCGGGCAGCAGGTCCCGCGGTGCGAGGGAAAACCCCTACAGCATGAGGCGCGACCTCCGAACGTGGTAATTTTAGAGCTCCGGAACCCGGAGAACGGACTAAGTTGGGTGGGGGAGGCTCTTTTGGACTCTGGATGCGACCACAGCATGGTCCACCCCCAGATAGCCCGGGCTTTGGGGCTACCGAAGCGCATTCGGAAGGTTCCCCTGGTTTTCGTCCAGATGGACGGCAGCCCGATTCAGGGGGGACCTTTCGGGGAGGAGGTGGGTCCTATCGCCATCCACATAGGGGACCACCAAGAGCTGCGGTGGCTGATCCAGGTCCCCGTAGCGGGATATCGGGCGGTGTTGGGCCTGGATTGGCTGAAGGAACACAACCCCGTGGTGGACTGGCGGGCGGGGACCCTGAAGTTCGACTTGACGGTGGGTGCACGGCATCGGGTCCCCCACGAGAATTCCAGCCACAAGAGGACGGCGGCGCGTCCCAGGGGAGCGGCGGCGGCGCAGCAGGAGAAACCAGAGCCCGAGGTCCCGCCAGAGTACCGAGACCTCGCAGCCGTTTTCAGCGAGCGGGAAGCGGACGAGCTACCCCCACACCGCCGCACGGACTGCGCTATCAACATCCCAGAGGGGGCGGTACTACCCAAAGGGCGCATCTACAAGATGAGTGAGGGTGAGCTCAAGGACCTCCGGGAGTTTTTGGGTAAAAATCTGGCCCGAGGTTTCATCCGGCCCGCTTCCAGTCCCATGGGAGCTCCAGTCTTGTTCGTCCGGAAAAAGGATGGGTCCCGACGGCTGTGCCAGGACTACCGGGGCCTCAACGCCATCGCAGCGGGGAACGCTTACCCCCTCCCGCTGATCCCGGATTTGTTGGCCCGGCTGGGCAAAGGGACTCTGTTCACTAAGCTGGACCTAAGGGAGGCGTACTACCGGGTACGCATCCGGGAGGGGGATGAGTGGAAAACAGCGTTTAACTGTCAATTGGGACAATTCGAATTTAAAGTGATGCCGTTCGGTTTAAGCGGGGCACCTGGGGTTTTCATGAGTCTAATTAATGAGGTGTTGCAGGACCTTCTGTTTCAGGGGGTGGTTGTTTATTTGGATGACGTCCTGATCTACAGCCAAGATCCCCAAGAGCACGTGACCCTGGTGAGGGAGGTGTTAAAGCGCCTGCTGGCAAACCACCTATACGTGAAGCTGGCTAAGTGCGAATTCCACCGTCCCTCCCTGGACTATTTGGGCTACCGCATCTCAGCCCAGGGCATAGCTATGGACCCCGAGAAGGTGCAGGCGGTGCTGGCCTGGGAAAGGCCCCGCACCCGGAAACAGCTACAAAGCTTCCTGGGGTTTGCTAACTTTTTTAGAGGCTTCATCCCCAGATACTCCTCCGTAGTGGCTCCCCTCACGGACTTGCTAGGTACCAAGGGGAGAGGTCCTCGCGCCACACGGCCCAGCGCAGCGCTCGGCTGGAATGAGAAATCGGAGGCAGCGTTCCTGGCCCTCAAGCAAGCTTTCGCGTCTGAGCCCACGCTACTGCACGTCGACCCAACCCAGCCGATGGTGGTACAAGTCGACGCCAGCGACGCAGCAGCCGGGGCGGTTCTCCTGCAGCGAGACAAGGCGGGACAGCTGAGGCCGGCGGCCTACCTCTCACGAAAATTCGCCGAAACGGAGCGGAACTGGTCTACCTGGGAGAAGGAGGCGTTTGCGATTAAGTTCGCCCTCACCGAATGGCGGCATTGGCTGGAGGAAACAGAGGAGCCGTTCGAGGTCTGGACAGATCACAAGAATCTGGAGGCGCTCCGGCAACCGCGATCCCTGAACGCCAAGCAGATGAGGTGGGCGGAGTTCTTTTCGCGGTACAATTTCAAGCTTGGTCACATCCCCGGCAAAGAAAATTTCCTCGCGGACGCCCTCTCCCGTCTGCCGCATTATGGGGAGGGGTACGCTCCCTGCACCAGGTCCGTGTTTGGTGAGGAGCAGCTGGGACGGGGGGTCGTCACTAGGCGTCGGGCCAGGGAGGAATGGGAGCCCGACCCGGCGACCGCCCCGCTCCGAGACCGCCTAGTGGCAGCCTACGGGACAGACGAGGAGCTGGCTGAGCTCCGGGACTCTTTGATTTTGGACTCCGGTCTCTGGCGGAGGGGGGAGGCTGTCTACGTCCCGGAAGGGCTACGACGGGAAGCCCTCAGCCTCTGCCACGATGCTAAGACCGCCGGGCACTTCGGTTTCGTAAAATCCTGGAAGTTGGCCCGGCGGCGGTTTTGGTGGCCCAGTCTGCGGCGGGACACAAAAGCTTACGTCAGTGGTTGTCCTGTCTGCCTGACCTGCAAGCCGGGGGTTGGCAAGCCGAAAGGTCTGCTGCACCCGCTCGAGGTCCCGACCCGGCCGTGGTCAGTGATCTCCATGGACTTTATAACAGACTTGCCTCCCAGCAAGGGGAAAACGGTGATCTGGGTGGTGGTAGATCTATTTTCCAAACAGGCCCATTTCATTCCTTGCGCCAGTGTCCCCAGTGCTTCACAGTTGGCTCGGATGTTCCTGGATCACGTGTTCCGACTGCACGGGCTGCCGGACAAGGTGATTTCCGATCGGGGCTCACAATTCGTGTCCCGGTTTTGGCAAGCTTTCCTGCGCCTGTTAGACATCGAGCAAGGGCTGAGCTCCGCTTACCACCCCCAGACGGACGGGCAGACCGAGCGGGTTAATCAAGTACTGGAGCAGTACTTGCGGTGTTTCGGTTCCTATCATCAAGACACCTGGGTGCCCCTGCTCCCCCTGGCCGAGTTCGCGTACAACAACGCAGACCACAGCAGCACGGAGATGTCGCCTTTTGCCGTCGTCTACGGGACAGACCTGAGACACTTCCCGGAGCTTGGAGAGGTCCCCGCCCGGGAATCGGCCGACCTTCGCGAGTGGGGGAAGCGTGCCGGGAGCTGCTGGAAGTCGCTGCAGGAGCAGCTCCACAAAGTCAAGGCAGCGCAGAAAGAGGACGCCGACCGGAAGAGACGACCAGCTGAGGAGATCCGACCGGGGGATCGAGTTTACCTTTCCACCCGGAACCTACGGTTGAATTTGCCCAGCAAGAAGCTAGGCCCTCGGTTTTTGGGGCCTTTCGAGGTCTTGGCCCCGATCAACGAAGTTTCGGTCAAGCTCAAGCTCCCCAAGAACCTCCGGCACATCCATCCCGTCTTTCACGTGAGCCTTCTAAAAAAAACTCCGGACGGTGACGTTTGGCACCCCGTGTTTTCCCCGCCAGCGCCCGAGGTCCTGCCGGGGGGGGAGCACCACGAGGTGGCGGATATCCTGGACTCTAGACTCCACAGGGGGAAGTTGCAGTACCTCGTGGAATGGAAGGACTTCGCTTTGGGGGACCGGGAATGGGTCTGGGCAGCGGACGTCCTTGCGCCCCGACTCACTGAACGTTTCCACAAGCGGTATCCTGGCCGTCCCGGGGGGTTGGAGAATGGACCTTTGGGGGGGCAGAATGTCGTGGTGCGGTCCTTGGTGGCTTGGGAACCGGACCGAACCCCGCCATCAGAGGCGCCCGTGATCACGGAGGTAGGGCATGGTGATCATAGGCAAGCCGGCAGCTGGGCGCCCCACCCGATCGTTGAGGTGGCAATGGCCGCTAAAGAACCTCAATGTCCCCCTCCACCTTTTGACAAGGGCCCGGAGATGGCCCTTTGTTCCAGGAAAATGGGCCATCAGGAACCCCGGAAAACCTCGCATATGTGCATGAGTCATGATTGTATCAGCATGTTCCCTCCGCAAGTACTGGGTGGGGCAATACAGCCTAAGGAGGTGGGTTTTGTATAAAAGGGAGCTTCCACCTGGAGTTCGGTGGAAGCTCTTACTCCATACCAGCGGACTCCACGTTGCTGAAATAAAGCTTGTTCCTGTTGTATCGTTCACCAGGCCTGGCGTGACGTTTTCTTCAAAGGGGCACCCTGTTTTTTCAGTTAGCAAGCGGGTCCCCGACACCCTCACACCCACCTTCCCCTGTTCATTTCCTGCTTTGATTATTATTTTTTTAATGGCATGGTCTGCGTTGCAGCGCAACCGCAAAGTTACATTGTCAAAGGTAAAATAAAATCTTCTTTAAAGCGTCTATGGTCTTTTTGGTATCAGGCAGGCAAAACATAGTCCCATTTCTGTTTTCTGGAGGTGGGGAATGAGCTGGGAAAGAGAGGTGATCAAGCAGTTTTCTGTCGATCAACCAGGGGCCTGAGTGCTTTGTTTCTAAGCCAATCATCTTTAAAAAATGACTTTTGGGGTTCCAGTTACCATATCCAACCTTCTAATAACGTAGGCAGGCAAAACAAAGTCTTGTTTCTGTTTTCTGGAGGTGGGGAAAGAACGGGTAAAAGGTGTGTGAGTGAGTTGAAGCAGCCTTCTCCCAATCACCCAGACATGTATGCTACTTGTTTTAAAGCCTATCGTTCACACACAAGCACTCTTTGAGCTCCAGTTGCCATGTTCAACCTCTTGTAAATCCACCCAGACATAGAGTCCAAAACACCATGAATCCCCAAAAGAGTGTGGGGATTTTTGTATTAAAAATGCATTTGTGTTGTGGCATTACTGCATAGCAATGTGGAAGTGCCTTTTTAAAATTAATTTTGGGGTTTGGGGGGAAGAAAGTTTCTGTCCATGAGAGAACTGCTATGCTGTGATTGGTGTTCTGCTGTGATTGAAAAGCTAAGGAGCAGGGGAGAAGTTCATTTTGCTTTCCCTTGCAGCCTCACCAGGAGGCAAAACGCCATGATAGGGCAGAGGGAAAATGCAGGAGGGGTCTCCTGTACAGAGGGCTGCAAATGCGAGGTTTATCATCCTGTGTGTGCAAGCAGGAGACCATGCACATTTTACTCCTCCATGCGGAAATGGTCTCTGTTCTCTTCATTCAGTCTGTTATGGAGGCAAGCAGGGAGGAAGTGTACTCAAAGGAGCAGGAAGTTTCCTATTGTGCCAATCAAGGCACAGGGGAAGATAATTTAAAAATATTAGGAAGTTCCCAGTGTAAATATGCTAACCACACATCTCCTCTGATGCCCCCTGTCAGATATCCTTTAGAATCATACATATTACAGATCTTTCATATTCAAACAGAATTATAGAGCTGAAAGATACTTCCAGGGTTATCTAGTCCAACTCCCTGCAAAACGGAGGGAATTCAGAGCTACCTGCTCACCGTATGGACCCCAATTCCATGTCTACATGATGCCCCCACCCCTCCAAACCAGAATCCCTGGCCAGTGTGGCCAAGAGGAAATTTACCTTCTGATCCCAAAACGGTGATCAGTATTTACCTGGGCATGCAAGAAAGGGCCACAGGAGCCAAGCACTGACACAATCCATTCTGCCCACTCACAATCTGCCTAAATTCACAATCTGCCTAAGAAAGCTATAGTATGTAAGTGGAGATCCTCCCACCTACATAAATATTCCAGTGGATCCCAGTCTTAGTGCAGACATCTTTAATCTGCTCCTGTGGAGAGGATTAAATAAAAGGCTAAGGGCTGTTGGGGAGGAGTTAGGGTGGGCCCTGTCTGGGATAAAAACTCTGAGGAGCGTTGCCCCACGCTGCTGGACTCCAGGGAAACTTCTTTCCCTCTGCCCAGCCACTGCCCTTCCCTGCCAACGGACCTCCACGATGTCCTACCCCGTCACCCGCCACCTGAGCCCCGCCCACCCCACACTGTGACCTTCCCACCCCGATCTACAATGGACATCCCCGCCCGCTAACGCCCGTGCCCTTCCCAGCCCCAAACCCCCACTTACACGCAGCCACTTCCCCGCCTGTCCACGGAATTCCCCGCTGCCGTGCCCACGCCAAACCTTTGGATGACGCTTCCCTGCTTTGCCACTTCACCCGGACTTCGCTGCCACCGCCAGCGCCAATTCCATGGAGACAAGATGACACCCATGACTACCGCAATGCTGGCGAGCCACTCCTCGCCCAGCGGCCCGCCAATGCCTCCCACGGCTGCCCCAAAATGGCGGCACTGCACGGGGGACCACCATGGAGCCGCTGCCGCAAAACCGTCATGCCGAGCCTTCGCATGCCGCCCTGAGCCTCCTGCGCTCCTGCACGCTGCCGCCCGCCCAGCCCCCAGTGAGTCTCCAGGACGGGGAGGGGGGGCGCACAACGACAGTCACCACCCCTCCAAGCTAGGGCCCATCCACCAGCCTCCCGCGGCCACATTCTCCCCCAGCTAGCGCCTGCTGAATTTAAACGACAGGGGGCTTAATACCTAGCAGGTATACTAAAGTACACTAACTTTCTTTCAGTCCTTTCTCTGCCCACAAAGAAGCTACCCAGTTTAAAATATATTCCGTTTGTAGCTATTTCACAACATGCTCACCAGCAGAACCATGTGAAACTGGACATTTTGGTCAATATTTACAGTAATACAAGTTAAAAAGTTAAAAAGAAATTATTGTGGTCTGAGGATCGACTACATTTGATACAAAAGCTGATGGAAAAGTAAGCCTCTAGCTGATTTTGTGGGAGATATATGTCTTCGCCCTTATAGCTCTGCAGTAATAAGGGCTAGTGGTTTAGTCTTTTGTTTTTTTAATGAAATTTGGGAATTCAGAGAACCTGATTTATATAATGTTACAACATTTTAACAGTGTAATAACATTCAATTGCAAATTTCAAAAACATCTGAAAAGGGCTGGTAGTGTGGGGAGATGGCTGCTGCCCGGATACTAGGGGCAGGGAAAATGTGGCAGAATCCATCATTTGAAAGCCCTGTTGCTGTGCACTGTGTCAGAAACCACAGCAATAATTCAGAAGTCACACAAGCCTGCCTCTCATGTAGAAAACGTTGTAGATTATAGGTAAGCAGGAGTGATATTGCCTGCTGATGGAGTCCAGCATGGTTTGACGGTTCTTTTGGAGACGGTGAATGGTACAGTCAGGATATTATAAAACCTGGTATGTAATATTGCATACAGAGTTGGATTAAGAATGGGGTGCCTTTTTCAAATCCCTGTTGAGCCATGAAATTCAGTGGGTGGCCTTGAGCCAGTCACTCTTTCATTCTGCGCACGTTGGATAATGCACTTTCAATGTGCTTTTGCAGTTGGATTTTCCTGTGCAAAAGTGGGTAACCTACATCTCAAGTGCACTGTAAGTGCATTATCCAACATGTTTTTATAAAGGTGATGCAGGTGAAATGGAGTCAGGGAAAACAATGTACTCTGAGACCTTTGGTGGAAGGGCAGTTGACAAATGGAACAGACAAAATTGCACATTTTCTTGCTATCTGTTTTATACCCCTGCAGCCTGGTAGCTAAGTGCATCAAAGCACCAGAAATAATCAGGCACCTAGAATTCTGCACCCTTGGCAACCATTCAAAAGTCAGTTCAATATAAGTGATGGTAGAATTTCAGTTCTATTTTAATGGTCCAGGTTTCCGGTCCTGCCATGCTTTGGGAGCTCCAGAGCAGAATATATATGACTCAAAGTCCAGGATGCTTCCTCTTACTGTATGAAAAAAGCTATAAATGAAATTTATCAGTCAAGCTGATTTTCTT
Organism: Paroedura picta; assembly: GCF_049243985.1. Classification (NCBI taxonomy): domain Eukaryota; kingdom Metazoa; phylum Chordata; class Lepidosauria; order Squamata; family Gekkonidae; genus Paroedura; species Paroedura picta. The sequence continues at coordinate 42,104,635 of NC_135375.1, read as the reverse complement.
TATCAGTGTTCTGTGTCAGTCACATCAAATTTGTTATAAGAAATGAAACAGTTCTTAGCGAACTTTAATCTATATGCTACTGGAGCTCAGTTCAGGCTTGTCATTTCTTTAAGAGAAAACCATGCATTTTACCATCATGATCCTCATTTCCTTAATGGTGTTGTAGTGCATGTAGCAGTAGCAAATGCACTAGTAATACAAGTAAAGCACCAGACATTTTATGAAGGAGTTCCCATGACAAGCTCCCAATGTCCTTTTTTTGGCATAGGGAAGGCCAGCCCCTAGGTGGGACTGGGGATCCCTTGGAATCATTTCCAGACTAAAGAGATCAGTTTCTCTAGAGAAAATGGCTGCTTTGGAGGGTGGACTTCATAGCATAGTACTCCACTGTGGGCCCTCCCCACCCCAATCCCCACCCACACCTGGCTCTACCCACGAAATCTCCAGATATTTCCCAACCCAGAGCTGGCAACCAACACTGGCACAATTGTTAAATACACTGGCCACAGTCCAAACCATATGAAAGTGCTGCTGAAATTGTAGGGACTTCCATATGGCTTATCATTTTATGACTTTAGTTCAAAATATATTCTGAGGTGGAAAATATACTTGTCTCAGGAATGAAGGTTTATGAAGATATCAAGAAATGGAAACCCATAGTGAATTTGAAAAATCTGCTATTTTGTGCCTTGCATGACCAACATTTCATTCACGCACAATAAAGAAAATATGTTGGAGCATTTGACTATTAATGATAAAGATTTTAGATGATGTCATTTAAAAACTTAGTAACTTTACAGGTTTTTAATTGATTGCTGAGAGCTGCCCTGAGCTCTTTTGGAAAGGAGTGGCCTATAAGTCTTCAAATATAAATAAATTAAAATGTATATAAATTGCTTTTGGTTTGCCATGAAGAAAGATGGTATAACAGTATTTTGATAAACACACTCTAATGTAATATTTACACATAAAACTAAGAATGATAAATATAACTCAGTGCAACCCATCAGTGTGAGGCCAGTGCATCGTGTTATAAAGTCGTTGATCCATTGTGTTCAGTAGGGTAAATCTGCAGCATCAGGACCTTTTGTTAGGATTTTTGCAACAAATGGCTGCTGAATGTATACCCAGAGCCAAAGTATATAAGCAGCTCACTGACAACCTTTTCCCCAAGAAGGAACAAGTGATATAGATTTCAGAGATAAAAACATCTGAATAAAATATCTCTCGTATGCAAATGACAAGAGCACATTTGGAATCAGATGGAAGATTGAAACTTGTTTCCAGAGTGAACAACTGTAGGATTAAATATGAATCACGGTTTCTATCTCACAAAACCTGCAAATATCGTTCCACTTTTATTAGTGTGCAGCAATAACAGGGAACAGGACAATTCATGCTGGGAACTACACAGGTGATAATTCTTAGAACTGCACAGTATCTCTTAGTTCTCTGTAATGTCAAGGCCAAAAACCACATTATAGGAGGAAAAGAACACTGTTTCCACAAAGCAGGAGAAAAAGACGAGTCTTGGAAGGTGCACAGGACTGAGTGGCAAGGATTAACTGTCTTCTAAGAATATATTTTTTAATTTATGTCATTATCCCTCCTTTTTCCCCACTGGGGACCCAAAATCAATTAGCCGTCATGCATGTGCTCACTTTTCTAAAATGGAACTTTCATTCAAACTGAAGACTGCTTTAAAGTGATGCTGTTGGAGCTCTCTTAAAGTAGCCTTGCAATCCTAATCAGGGCTGCTCAGGACTGAGTCTCATTGAAGTCAATGGCACTTACTCCCAGGAATGTTGTTCGTTTATTATTTAGATTTACAGACCGCCCCTCTTGAACCTGTCAACTCAGGACAGCATACAACATTATGGGATAAAACCATTAAAACACATAAAGTTCAAACTACTAAAAAGCTAATGATAGATATCCTGTGCTGAAGCATTGCTTATTGATTCCCCATAGGAGGGCGGATATGGGAGGAGACCCTGAATCAGTAGGGGAGGCCCATAAAATATTCCAATCTTCTGGGTGTACTGGCCACAACCATATGCCTGGCAGAAGAGCTGTCTTGCAGGTCCTACAGAACTGTGCTAGCTCTGTCAGGGCACTGATGTTCTCTGGGAGCTCATTCCATCAGGTGGGGGCCAGGGCCTTTTTGATCCTGGCTCTGGTTGAGGCCCGTTGCACTTCTTTGGGGCTGGGGACAAGTAGTCAGTTGGCTGTAGCTGACTGCATCATTCTCTGGGGGATGTATTCAGACAGGCAGGTCCCTTAGATTCCTTAGATATGCAGGTCCCAGACTGTGAATCGTCTTAAAAGTTAGCACTGAAACCTTGAATCAAATTCAGAACTCAACTGGGAGCTATGTGGCTGGTGCGGGACTGGTCTTATGTGTGTCCTCCATGGTGGGTGTAGACTTTAATGTCTTTACCTAGATGGGGGCCAAATAAATATTCAAGTGGCATATTGAAAATGCAAACCATTAGCATCTATCAGTTCTGAAGTATAAGTTATGATGTATGTTTCATCATAAGTAACAGAATGCCTATGTTGACATAAATATTGAAAATATACAGCACACACAAGGAGAACAAATGAATATATGGGACATGGGTAGTCAGGTTTGCCAACTCTGGGTAGGGAATTTTCTGGAAATTTGGGAGTGGAGTCTTGGGAAAATAGAGTTTGGAGAGGGGAAAAAGCTCAGCAGGAATATGATGCCATTTGGTCTGCCCTCCAATTCTGCCCCAAAGCCATTGATCTGTAAGGTATGGAGATCACTACAAAAAAGAGAAAACCTAAACCCAAATAGGAGTCCAGGAACCAAAAATGGTTAATGAAAAGGGGAATGTCTGTAGGCCTACTGGGGTGCACCAAAATATTTCTATAATGTAATACAGTTGTAAAATTACCAGTATTTATTAATAATACAATTTAAATTAAAAACACCCAAAGGTTCTATGTATAGCTTCAGATAAAATCAAAACCTATAAAAATACTAATGTCTCAATGCCACTGACCAAACATGTTTCAGTATTACCGTCTTTATCAGTGTTCTGGTATACACAGGGAGATCTATATGGCTCCCCCTTACAGGCAGTTCTGTGAGGGTTGCAAGTGACATCTGCACCCTCCTCCCTCCCACTCTCATGTGAATTGTTGGGGGTACTGAGAATAGTGAGGATTTTATTTTCCGCCATACCATCTTTTCCTTTTTTGATCTCATTACTGATTGTAATTTTATGTTTGGGGTTTTAATCAGGGTTTAAGGGTTTTTAGCAATTCTAATCTACGTAACCCACCATGAGCTGTCAGGGAGTGGCGGGTAATAAAATATAATAATAATAAGTACAGCATACAAAAAATGTGCAATGAATTTTGTAGTATATTAGCTCCTTTACATAGACAAAGCCTTAATAATAGACAATGGACACTGTGTGGCCTGTTAGTCACATATTAATCACCAAGGGACCAGATTTAAAAAATGGAGGTCTCTATATTTTCAAAAACAGGCCCTGGTCATGACAAGCGTTAATTGTGTCCCAGCTTGCCCTTTCAGCATCTACATTGGAGTCCTCTAATCAAGTAGGCAGCCAAGTTCATGGAAAGTAAGCAGGTATGGAGATCAGTCCAAGCCCCACCTGGAGCTGGCAGCCATATCGAATATGCCCACCTGATAATATGTTATACTATCTCTGGTTTAATTCCAACATCATTTATTACCTGCTGATTTATGAGAATGAATGATGAATGAATTGCAAAATAGTTTGTAAAATTAAATAGAATAATAGCAACTCAGCTTTTCCACATTTACTTGGGAAGAAAAAAGGCTCATGCTGGGATGAGGGAATGGGCACATGTTACCAGGGCCCAGTGACTGACAGGGGCCTGTCTGAAGCTACAAAGCTCTATAATTCATTTTTACAAGACTCATGAGATTTTATATAAGGGGTGGAATCATGTACATGTGTTTTGAAAGACTATGACTGTGTGACAAATTGTACTTCAACGGAGAAATAGTGCTGCAGTACAGGAATAGGTTACCTTGAATTCCTTGGGATTGATGTATAGGATGTAATTCATATTGATAAGTTGTATTTGAACTATGCCAGCTGAACAAAGAAGAAGACGAAGAAGAAGAGTTGGTTCTTATATGCCGCTTTTCTCTACCTGAAAAAGTCTCAAAGCAGCTTACAGTCATCTTCCCTTTCCTCTCCCCACAACAGACACCCTGTGAGGTGGGTGAGGCTGAGAGAGCCCTGATATCACTGCTCGGTCAGAACAGCTTTATCAGCACCGTGGCAAGCCCAAGGCCACCCAGGTGGCTGCATATGGGGGAGTGCAGAATCAAATCCGGCTTGCCAGATTAGAAGTCCGCACTCCTAACCACCATACTAAACTGGAACCTAGATTATTTTTTATTTCTCAACAGACCATTTCTGCACGGCGGGGTAAAATGCGAGTGGCTTTCTGCTTGCAAATGCAGTATGGAAAATCTCATGTTTGTAGCCCTCCTCATGGGGAGACCCCTCCTGGGTTTTCCCTTTTCTCCATCATGGCTTTTTGCCTCCTAACAAAGCTGCAAAGGAAAGTAAAACAAACGTCTCCCTCCACTTATAGGCTTGTCAATCACAGCAAGCCATCAATCACAGCACAGCAGTTATCTCGTGGACTGAAACTTTCTCCCCTCTGAGCCCCGAAATTCTGCATTGCTATGCAGTTATGCCACAACACAGGTGCATGTTTAATAAAAATTAACACTGGTGCATTACTATGGAGAAACGGCAGAACAATACAGCATCCCCCCCTTTGGGATTCATGTTCTTTTGGACTTTATTTCTGTCTGGGTGGATTTCTGAGATGATGAACATGGTCCCTGCAGCCCAAAGAGACATTTTGTGTTAATGGCTGGCTTAAAAACAAAGTGCTCAGACCACTGTATGACTGGGAGAAGGCTGCCAATCACCCATCCCCCCTTTCCCAGCTCATTTCCCACCTCCAGAAAACAGAGACTGGGCTGTTTTTGCTTGCCCAAGTTGTGAGAAGGCTGCACATTGTCCCTGGAGACCAAAAATACATTTTGTGTACATGATTGGCTTAAAAACAAGGGGCTCATATCCCCATATGATCAGGAGAAGGCTACCTGATCACCTGCCCTCACCCCTCTTTTCCAGCTTATTCCTCACCTCCAGAAAATAGAAAAGGGCCTGTGTTTTGTCTGCCTCATCCCAAAAAGACCATGGACACTTTAAAGAAGATTTTATTTTACCTTTGACAATGTAGCTTTTTAGTCACACAGCAATGCAGACTATGCCATTTTTTAATAAATGGAGAGGAAAGGGCGGGAGCAATGGTGGGACAATGCTGCAGATATTATTGGGCCTTTCCCCCTCCATACGGGCTTGCCCCTGGTGCCAATGGTATATGCAATTTAGGATTGTAAATCCAGTTTTGGCGATTTCCGTAATGGTGATTTAAAAATGCCTAAAACTCAACCCAATTACTGGACAGCCTTGGGTTGCAGGTGAAATCATGTGAAGGGGACTCTGAAAGCCACCAACATTTGCAGGCTGTCCAGGGGCAGATTCCTTGTGTGGAAATGGTCATAATTTTTGTTCACTATCAGGAGGGCATTTTGGGCTGGGATAAGATGTGACATACCATTGTTGGGCATAAACAAGGCCAAAACTTTATTACCTCCCCATGGGAGGGTTAGCACAGCATGGGAGAGGGAGCTTGACTAGCAGTCAGCGGATTGCACAAAAACCCCTGAAGTCCAGAGGTGCCCTGGGGATCTGCAGCATTCCCAGCCTAGAGAGCAGATCCCCTTGCCTACTGAAGTCCATCACTAAGAGAAGCAACCTATATGGGGGAGCTATGCTCATTTATGTGCCTTATGGAGGCCCTGAACCCCAGGGAGTCCAACTGCATACCAGACTGCGCTGCACTCCTGCCAACAGTCTCCCTGCCCATGCAAACCCACAGGTGTGACAAAATATTAACTGCGAAACAGCCACCTCAAAAACTGCCATGAGGTTGTTTCCACATCAACATAGGGTGGATGGGAGGGAAGCTGCTCTGCGGTGTCCTGGGCAAAGAGGCTGGGACCTGCACACAAGGCAGCTTTTGATGCTGCGCGTGCTGCCTGCTCACAATGCACACCACTAATGGGCAGTCGAGGCAGTAGCCCCCTGCAGCTGCAATTGGCACACATTCCACGTAGCAAGTCTCCTATTGATATCCCCAAGAGCCTTGTTGACAAACACTGGCTTATGACTGTCCTACAGTTAGACTAACAGGAAGTCTTTGGCTAGAGCTGTATAAACTTTGGATTGACTTTCAGTTATAAACAATGGGAACATCATTCTTTTCATTGCTAGTACAAGACGGTTGTGATTGCTCAGAGTGGCTCCAACCCACCCAGGATGATTTCTCTTTCGAGTTGCTTTAGGCCCAAACCATGTGAACTGAGCTATCAATGTCCACAGCCCAACATCCCTACGACCCTTATGCCTTTATTTATAAAGTACACACCATAAACATATACTGCAAAAAGTACCGCCAGAAAAAAAGTCCATAAAATAAAATTTGCAAAATAAAACTGCATTTAAAAAAGAGATTGCTGCAATAGGACTTGAAACACCTCCAGTTAAATGAATATGTAATATATATTACATATAAAAGCTATTAATCCAATTTAACAACATTCAATGCATTTATGCTAAGAAACAGCTAAAAAGCACTAAATGGAATTTACAGAGATGAATAAAAAGCACAATTACCAACTAGACTTGGGAGATTCCAGTTGGTAAATGAGTCTGTGAAACTGCCTTCTGTTAAAAAGTGTATTAATGGCTATGTTAGCACTTGACTAATATTTTATGGTGCAGACTGTTGCTAAATTAAACCCTTTGTGCGTCTTCCTACAGAGACACTTAGTTATAGTTAGGATGCTTGTTTCCTGTTAAATACCTTTCAGAGTTTGGTGAAAAACTGAAATCCTTTCCTCAGCTTTTCCAAGCGCTAAAACTGTGTGTGCATTCTCCTTCATGTGTAGTGAGAAGAGAGAATCAAAATATCGCCTACTGTTAGCTATATGACTCCCTTTGCTTACAGCCCAGAGCTCTGTATATGAATCAGTAGGGTTCACTGCAAACGAGGAGGGAACTCTATCCATTGCTTCGGGAGGGCCTCTACTGATGCAGAGGAGCATCCTCATCGTGTATGTAGACTTGCAGAGACCTTGCAATGCAGATATCAGCCATTCTTCTGGGCCATTCTCTTGCAAGAGAATGTTTGTCACTGTATGAACTGGATTGGATCCACAGGGGAGTTTTGCCGTGGACATGGCAAGTATCTTTCAACTCAAGGCAAGTGTACCTAAGAGTCCAGTCTTTCTTAAAATTGACACGCCTTAATTCTGAGATCATTCAAACTTATAGAGCACTTTTATTTAATTGAAAGACTATCATAAATAAACTGGGTTAACACAAAATTACTGATAAATAAATTATAATATTATACGGAATTCTGACTCCAGGGTGTAAACTGCATGAAGCTTTTATTCCAACCCCAGATCGATTCAGTCCCTGCCCTCTAGACAGAATGCGATTTCCGTTTGGATTTGGGGCGATTAAAAATTTTCTTCTGCAGCAAGAAGGATTGATCCAGAGTGACCCTACCTTTATTGTGCGATATCTTAGAGTGCTTTTAATCCTGAATATATTATAAAATCGCATTATTTTGAATCGAGGCTCTCCTCTGTGATAGAGGACCCGTGATTGGCCACAGGTGGTCATGTGACGAATTTGCCTTAAAGGAGAAGCCCCTAATTTCTCTCAACTTCTGTCAGTCCTGGATTTTTTCTCCCTCCTCTGCCTTTTTTGATCTTCTCCCCCTCCCCTCCAAGAAAAGAAAGAGGCTCCATGCTTGGCTCCTCTCCCCCCCCTTCAAGAAAAGAAAGAAAGAAACTTGGCTCCCCCCCTTCTGAACTACCCTAACCACATAAGAAGACTTTCCTGTTTCAATGGGGAGGAGGGGGAAGAGGAAGATCCGAGTTCAACGCGATCTGAATTCAACAGGATTGACAACGGAATAAACAAAGTAAATGCAGACTCTGCCCAGGGCAGGCTTTAGTTAATGTTTAGAATCATAGAATCATAGAGTTGGAAGGGGCCATACAGGCCATCTAGTCCAACCCCCTGCTCAATGCAGGATTAGCCCTAAGCATCCTAAAGCATCCAAGAAAAGTGTGTATCCAACCTTTGCTTGAAGACTTCCAGTGAGGGGGAGCTCACCACCTCCTTAGGCAGCCTATTCCACTGCTGAACTACTCTGACTGTGAAAAACTTTTTCCTGATATCTAGCCTATATTGTTGTACTTGAAGTTTAAACCCATTACTGCGTGTCCTCTCCTCTGCAGCCAGCAGAAACAGCATCCTGCCCTCCTCCAAGTGACAACCTTTCAAATACTTAAAGAGGGCTATCATGTCCCCTCTCAACCTCCTTTTCTCCAGGCTGAACATTCCCAAGTCCCTCAACCTATCTTCATAGGGCTTGGTCCCTTGGCCCCAGATCATCTTCGTCGCTCTCCTGTGTACCCTTTCACAATTTTATCTACGTCCTTCTTGAAGTGAGGCCTCCAGAACTGCACACAGTACTCCAGGTGTGGTCTGACCAGTGCCGTATACAATGGGACTATGACATCTTGTGATTTTGATGTGATGCCTCTGTTGATACAGCCCAAAATGGCATTTGCCTTTTTTACCGCTGCATCACACTGCCTGCTCATGTTTAGTTTACAATCCACAAGTACCCCAAGGTCTCGTTCACACACAGTGCTACCTAGAAGCGTATCCCCCATCCAGTAGGCATGCTTTTCATTTTTCTGACCCAGATGCAGAACTTTACACTTATCTTTATTAAATTGCATCTTGTTCTCATTTACCCATTTTTCCATTGTGTTCAGATCTCGTTGAACTCTGTCTCTATCTTCCGGAGTATTTGCCAGTCCTCCCAATTTGGTGTCATCTGCAAACTTGATGAGTAGTCCCTTCACCCCCTCATCTAGATCATTAATAAATATGTTAAAAAGTACCGGGCCGAGCACCGAGCCCTGAGGTACCCCGCTACTCACCTCTCTCCAGTCTGATGAAACACCATTGACAACAACTCTTTGAGTGCGGTTCTCTAACCAATTCCCTATCCACCTAACTATCTGAAAATCCAGATTGCAGCCCTTCAACTTATCCATCAGAACATCATGGGGAACCTTGTCAAAAGCTTTACTAAAATCCAAGTAAATGACATCAACCGAATTTCCCCGATCCAGCAAACCTGATACTTGGTCAAAAAAAGAAACTAGGTTGGTCTGGCAGGACCTGTTGGAGACAAATCCATGCTGACTTCCTTGGATCACCAAATTGTCCTCCAGATGTTTGCAGATCACTCCCTTTAATATCTGCTCCATTATCTTCCCCACAACAGAGGTCAGACTCACTGGTCTGTAGTTTCCTGGGTCATCCTTCCTCCCTTTTTTGAAGATCGGAATAACGTTTGCTCTTTTCCAGTCCTCCGGGACATCTCCAGTCCTTAAAGAGGTTTGTTGGACCCCTACATGGAAAAGCAATTTTTATGAGTAATTGCTCAAATCCTATAGCAGTTAATCCTTTTAAAAGAAAAGGGAAGTTGTAGTGCTGGGATCAGGAAGATTTTTTTAATTATTTTTTTTAATTGAAAATATTTTCATGCCAACTTTCTACCCACTCAAGGTCGCCAAAAAAGTGCACATAAACTTTAGAACCATTATTAAATGATTCAATACAAATACAAGCATATATAGGAGAGAATTAAGTGCCTGTGTATACACAATTTGTGGACATAAAGCAATTTTGTGAGTACAGGATGCTATCCAGAACAATGAGCGGGAATGCTGTTACTGATTTTAGTGAATTCTGCTCTTTTCTGGGACTGAATGAATATCTATTATATTTCAACAGTTGCATTTGAATTGGTGTATCAGTGTGTATCAATGGACATTGAAGCCACCTTTAATCCCTTTTGCTATGTTGATCATATAAAAGAAATGGCACTGTGATTTTAGCCTGTATCCTACCATTTCATCTAGCAAAGTCTGAAGACTTTCTCAAACATAAGTGGCTCTTCTTTTTCCAGAGAAGAGGAATCTAAGAATGGTTTTATGCTAATCCATTGAGTATTTATGGTCCACCGACAGTCCTAGTAGGTGTATGGAGATGCCTCATACACCAACCTATCTCCCATTCATTCAGCGTTAGCAGAGTAACATATTTGTGGATTAGCTACATCTACTGAAATCAACTGGGAAGCCTGCACGTCAAAATATCCAAGTATGCATCTGGATTGGTCCATTTATCTTGTTTAAAAGCTGGGATTGTAGTGAGTTAATGTGATATGAACAGAATGCAATACATTGTTGTCCAGTCTTATAAAATGCATTTCCCCTCAAATCACTGCAGTAGTTATTAAATAAAGCCTACCCTCCCCCGGAGCTGGCCTGACAGACACTTAATTTGATATAATTCTCTAGTATATATTGTTAAAGGTAATGGTTAGCTACAGGAAGATGAACAATAAATAGAACAGAAATTCCTACTGACTGTTGTCTATGGTACCTGACTTACAGAAAGAGGAAAATTCACAATAATGTACTGAGTCATCATTGCTAACACAAGCATAGCTCTTTTACAACAGCATTAAGATTGGTTTCAACTGGAGAAACACAGCAGGCGGCTCACAGAGTGATCCTCCAGCATGCTGGGGAAATGATCCCTGGTGTATGCCCGACTGCAGTTTGTAACATCAGAAGTACTGCTTCTCAGAGCATCTGTAGCACCAGTTACAAATAGATGACAAGAAGTGTGTACGCTCCAAGCTGCTGTTACATGAACCATATCTTTTGTATAGCCCAGAGCAGAAGAATTAAATTGTGCAATTCTAATTAGAAACAGAATTAATGCTGCCTATGGAGGATGGAAAGAAGTGAAATAAAGAAGTTGTCAATGCGCAGGCCTCTTTCAAACGCTGTAAGCTTCACCTACACACTGAAGGCTCATCAATCCAAGGGTTTTTCATTACAGTGACCCATGGATTACTTGAGACATGACATCTATGGAACTGACCTGCATAGAGTTGAATAACACTCAGTTCAAATTTGCATCATCCAGGTCACAAACAATGCCACGGACGATTAAGTGGTGGCCCTATTGATGGCTTATATCATTAGGATGATTTATATTGTATATTTATATACATTTATATGACACAATGTTGTGAAATGCATGAATATGCAATGCCAATGAGATGCTACTAAAACTAATGGATCCAAAAAAGTAACATTTTACTATGAAGGGGATATGAGCCTCTCTCCAAGGAAAGCTACAAGAGTAAAGAAGCCAAACTCCACATATTTTTTTCTCATCAGAAAGAAGGGAACAAGATACTTTCCATTCAGTCAGATTCCTAAGACCGTCTTTATTTATGTAATTAGACCTACCAATCCCTATGATATTAAAGGGTAAACTAAAATACAGGCAAAAAGAATGGGGATCCTTTTAAGGGAAGTACTGTTAGGGTACTCTGAGTGCCTGGGAAGTTAGATCTTTAATATCTCTGTTGGCTGGTAGAAGGCCACTGTGGTGTGAAGAATTATGCGACACCAATCTTTTTTGGCTTATAACTGGCCACAGCGTTTATTAACAAAAACATCTCCCGCTGGAGGTTGGCACAGCATGGGTATGAGCCTGGCTGTGCAATCAAAGGACTGCAACTGGAATCCACAACCCCTAAGAGTATGTCATTAAATTCCCTGCTGGGAATATGTAACTCCTAAACCTTGGATTCCCAAGAGAGGGAAGCGGCCCCTGCAAGATGCCAAAGGGTGCGAACCTCCTTGGCTACCCCCAAGAGCCACTCGGTCACGAACGAGCTGCGTAGACCGCTGGGAAGGCCCTCACTCATAACCAGCCACCTCCATTAAGGAGGCCCCGAACCCATCGGGGATGCCGATTGCACACCGGCTCCCCTAAACAGGCTTATTCCCATGTGCATACCTGCTGTGACAAAACAAAACAAATATATGAATGAATAGCTCACAGGAAGGGAGGATGGGTAGCTTGCCTGACGAGCCCGAAAGAGGCAGAGAGCAGGCAGGCAGCATCCGAAACGGACAGCTAACCCCGCCCACATGACGCTCAAGCTGCTGAGCGCAGCCCGAGGCGTCCCCTCCCCTTCAGGGGACAAGCGGCCAGCATCACTCCTTCCCACCCGGCCTTCCCCTGTCAACGGCCGGCTTGGGCAAGTCCTCTCCGCCTTTTTGTTCTGGAAAGTGACCTGTGAACTGATAGTACCCTTTAATACCTCTGGTGGATATTTTATGCCTTTCTATGAGGTTTATTAAGCTGAACCTTGTTCCAAGCCATCCTGCTGATCAGGACAAATTTACAGTCCAGTGGCACTTTTAAGACCAACATAATTTTATCCAAAGTAGAAGAAGAAGAAGAAGAAGAAGAAGAAGAGTTGGTTCTTATATGCTGCTTTTCCCTTCCCGAAGGAGGCTCAAAGCGGCTTACAGTCGCCTTCCCATTCCTCTCCCCACAACAGACACCCTGTGAGGTGGGTGAGCTGAGAGAGCCCTGATATCACTGCTTGGTCAGAACAGTTTTATCAGTGCCGTGGTGAGCCCAAGGTCACCCAGCTGGCTGCATGTGAGGGAGTGCAGAATCGAACCTGGCATGCCAGATTAGAAGTCCGCACTCCTAACCACTACACCAAACTGGCTCTCTTTTGCTATGTTGCAAGTATGAGCTTCTGAGGACGTATGCATGCACAGTAAAGCTCATCCCTTGAATAAAACTTAAAAGTGCCCCTGGATTCTAAATTTGTTCTGCTGCTTCAGACCAACACGGCTACCCACTTGAATCTGCCCTAGATCCCTGTGTCTGCAATATGAAGCAATGATGGCGTCATCCTCTTGGATTTTCATTAACCAGTCCATAAGACAGTAAGGATGTACATTTGGATAATAACTGTCAAAATCTAAGCTGAGCATGCCTTGCTTGTTAACCTTGGAAGGGTAATGAATCCAAATGAAATTTCCTCTGATTTATGGATATGAACTGATTAGGCCAGATTGGAGCACCACAATGTCTGCGGCTGCAATATTCTTTCAGTTTCTGTTTCCCTGCTCTCTCTTGAATAGTAATTCTAAACTGAGTTACCCCATTCTAAACCCATTGATTTCAGTGAATTTAGATGGATGCTGCTGTATTTAGGATGACATTACTGATGTGGTTTTCACTTTCTCTTTCCCTCAGGCAATAGGAGTAGAGGATGAGCTGCGAGAAGAGAGTGCTTCAACGGCAGGTACAGTGCCCAAACAGCACTGTATGCCAATCTCTAGATAGGACCTGGGGATCTCCCCAAGTCACAGCTCATTTCTAGACTACAGAGGTAGTTCCCCTTAAGAAAATGGATACTTTGGAGGAAGGCATTGTACCTCACTAGGGTTGCCAGCTCTGGGTCGGCCAATACCTGGAGATAATTCAGCAGGGTATAATGACATAGAATCCATGCTCGAAAGCAGTTTCTCCAGGGGAAGTGATCTTGGTCTCCAGGTGGTACCTGGAGGTTGGCAACCTTGGGCCCCACTGAATTCCCTGTTCCTCCACTGGTGTCACCCACCAAATCTCCAGGAGTTTCCCAACCTTGGGTTAGCAACCCAACCCCCATCCCCACTGGAGGCCAAGGAGACCTGGCAACCCTAGAGAACACTTGCCCATGTTCATGTAGTAAAGCATTGTCATCGATTCGCATTCTGGTGATGTGTCTGCCAAATCACACTGGTGATACACTGGTTTAGGGTGAGCTCCTTTCCTTCATAACCAGGGGTGCTGCCTGCCTGGAACTGTTTGGAAAAAACAACAACATTAGCCTAATTATTATTATTATTATTATTATTATTATTATTATTATTATTATTATTATTATTATTATTATTATTATTATTATTATTATTATTATTATTAGGTTTATTCCCTGCCACTCCCTTGCGGCTTGTGGTGGGTTACAACATCTTAAAATCCCCATTAAAACTCAATTAAAACAATAATTACAATTTCAACATTACTAACATGGCAAGATCGGCAAATCAACTTCCCCCCTCCCACTACTGGCGGGTGGAGAGGGGATCCTGATGGTTTACTTCGGTCCTAGTCCCAAATCCTGGGGTATTAATGGTAGATCTTGTCTGCAGATGATGGTTGAATAACTAGAGTGTGTAAGACTTCCATCTTCTTTCCTTTTCAAAAGTCTGCTGCATGCCTGGTGCTATTGTAGGAAGAGGCAAACACTTTGCTTGGATTCTCTGTAAGTCAAGAAAAAATGCTATAGTGTTTGATATGTGGGCAGCATCAGGGTGAGAAACCAGTAAGTGCTGTGTTCCATTCTACTTCTTTCCAGTTGTGATAAGTAGCACACCAGTCTGCAGACTGGTAGCTGTCAGGCCTTCTCCCTCCCAAGAAGAAAATGCCTATATTTCAGGGCTGGGTGAGACTAGGAAATGATCAGATCTTTCTCCTTGTAGACTTGATTAAGCACAAGCTCACCACTACCATATAAAGCAGCAGGTAGAGACAGATGAATTTTTTAAAAACAAAAATGGAGAATGTTGTTGAAGGAGGATAAAACCTGTTATCTCCCTTGCTAGGTAAAACATTTAATATTCTCCAAGCTAGCCTGCTGGCTCCTCAGTTGATACTGGGAAGTATATTAAGTTGGGCGGGTACTGAAAGTAAAATGCTAGAATTAATGAAGCGAGCACAGGAATTATATGCTGAGTTTAGCATTTCTTGTTGTATCTGTTTTATAAAGAAGTTCCCATATTCCCACACATATCAGGATTCCCATGGCAGGAATCCATTTTCCTGCTCTGCAAAGGAGAATTTTAATGACATATCTAATGTGTAGGAATTACTTTTCTCTGTAGTTTGTTAGACGGAATCTCTTGGGCGAGGGCTACAATCCATAAGAATCTACTCCAAATTGAGTTGAAGATGGGGAAATTAGACTCAGATCTGTTTTACCTTCCATTGCCTGTAGAATGAAGCCCCAAAATGGCACCTGTAGATGCTATGGTGACCATTGATATGTTTCTTGGCACACTCTTGCTTCTTCCCCAGACAATGTCTTTCACAAAGCAAAGAGCCATT
Organism: Paroedura picta; assembly: GCF_049243985.1. NCBI lineage: Eukaryota > Metazoa > Chordata > Lepidosauria > Squamata > Gekkonidae > Paroedura > Paroedura picta. The sequence continues at coordinate 42,089,381 of NC_135375.1, read as the reverse complement.
TCTGGTTTTCCTGACTTTTTTTGAAGTAGGAGTTTCTTCAGACGACTCCAGGAGGTCTCCTCCTGCAAGGAGTACCAATTTGGAAATAGACACCACCATCCTAGGAAATTGCTTGGCTTGACTCCTTCCAGCTGTTTGTAATGGCTCCATTGGCTGAAAAGGACAATCATAGAGAATGTTGAGAAGTTACGGCTGAGAATTTGTTTCAAGCTGAATGAATATTGAACTGATCAGTGGCCCGGAATATATGGCATAACAGAACAATAGTGAGAGAGTGATGGGATCAAGGCCATCCAGTGAGTTTTCATGCAGAGCCGGGTCTCCCTGGGAGTCCTTGGGTCTTCCAGAGTCAGAGACTCAAACGGCTAAATACTGGTTCTTTGAATATCTAGAGGAGGAGATTGTGACAACTTAATAGACCTTCCCCTATGATAAGAGTGACATTGTAAGAAAAGTTGTCCAAGTTGTTAACAATTTAACAGGTGGGTAATGAAAGTTAAACTAGCAATATTAGGAGCAATTAATGATATTATTACATAATAACAGCTACTGATTAGGAATCACTGAGCACTAAGTAACAGACTTTAAAGGCAAGCCGCTTAGAACCCACAGCTTGAAGAACAGTGCTGTTTAATTGTCCATCGTTATAAAGAATCAGTAGCCGACAAAAGTGCTTACTAAACAATTTGCTTTAAGCACTGGAACATAAGTTGGTTCTCAAAGATGCTACAGAATTAAAAGGCACCTCTTACGCTTCTCTGACTTTATAACGCATATATGGCCTAATAACAAAGACATCACCTCTAATGCAATTTTTAACATATTTTATCCCCTGTTTTAAAACAACCCTCATTTAGACTCTTACATACTCAATTGCACATTCACTGAGAGCCAAAACAGTATTTGTAAATGAATGTCACTTGGGAAAATGAAAGAAAATGATCACTTTTTTTTGAGTTAAAGTGAATTATATTTAAATAGTTAGGATGATCATCATGAAAGGAGGTGATGGGATTTCTGGGCTGGCTTGGAGATATAAATGAAATAAAATAAAAGTTTATTATTCATTTTATAAGGATGCTTCCTTAAGTAAAGTAGACTCATTTCATTTTAGTTGAATATTGCTTTCTGTCTCCCCTATTAAACAGTGCTTAAAACCCACAACTTCAGTCAATCAGTAAGCAGGATCATTACTTCTGTTTCAGATTTGAAATCAAGGATTTCATTTAATTTTCCAAGCAGAATAATGCATATAGATGAGGATGTCAAATTGCAAATAACTTGTATTAGAATGGCGTTCACGGTGCTTATGGTAAGTAATCGACATTATTGACTTAGCTCAGGGATGTAAAATGTAGAAAAACACTAACAGAATAAATTGATGGGAAGAGCAGAGAAGTGCACCAGTGTGTTAAAGACCAAAAAGAGTGAGGCATTCTACTTCAGTTTGGATCATAGATATGTATATGCATGTGTGGATATAGAAGTATATGGATAATGTGGATGGTATTGATTCCAATTTCCCATAGGGCAAAAAAATACTGGCTTTGGTTTGAATGGTTACCCTGGGATTCATTACCAATATGTTAAGATACAAATTGTTGAATATGTACTATGGATTTACTGTCCCTTTACAGCTTATTCCATTAGTAGCTAATGGCTATCAAGTTTTTCAGTTTTAAAGCACAAAGGATCTTGATAATAAAAATTCTATTATATCACTTTGGATCAGGACTTTAAAAAGGAAATTAGATGGAATTCAAATTATAGATCTTAAGAGACATGTGCTGAAAATCTGACTCGGTCAATTGGTGTCTTATCACACTCTTGTCATTGTTTCCAAACAAATAGTTGGCACCATTCTGCAGATTACAGAAGTCTTGTCTTTAGGCTATTGAGGGTGAAGGCAAAATTGACAAACAGCAATAAGAGTTCCAAAAATGAAACAAAAAAAAAATCTAATGAATTTCTAAGATGGCTGTTCTAGGAAGTGATACCATATTTGTTTGCTTGTTTCATTTATTTCTTTACCTTTCTCACTGAGACTGAAGGTAGATGACAAAATATACAATGTAATTTAATTAGCTTAATACCCAATAAAATGCAAGATTACAGAATTAGAAAACAATATGAATAAAAAACTGTCTCAGAGATAACAAGTGGCATGGATCCTTGTGGCCAGATTGACCTAGTTAAGACAGGTAGCCCTCCTGGCGAAATGAAGACGGAAGAAAGCTTATTTTGCAGCTGTATTTACTTGCTTCTCCAGTAATAATGCTGGGATCAGATGAGTAGATGTGTTGATCTGAATCAGCAGAACAAAATTCGAGCCCAGTGGCACCTTTAAGACCAACAAAGAGGGTTTTTTTTTCAATGTAAACTTTGTTATGCTTATGCTAATTTGTTGCTCACTCTCTTCCTCTAAGTATGGAATGGTAACTTCCAGTTCAATGTATCTGAAGAACTGTGCGTGCACATGAAAGCTTATACTTTGAATAAAACTTTGTTGGTCTTAAAGGTGGCCCTGGACTTAAACTTTGTTCTAATGCTGGGTCTAGTATAACCTATAGATTCTTCAGTCGAGTTAGCAAGTGTCAGCTAGATTCCATCAAATGTGAGACATGTTCCACATTTCATGCTGAAACTTCACTGAAGAAGTTAAGAACTGAGGAAGCTGATGGGTGGTGGAATCTGGGGCTTACCCTTATTTATCTATTTAGATTTAGATATTTATTCTGTGTTTTTCTGTGCTTTTCTTTCCAAAGTGTTCCATAAAATCACTCTCCCATCACAACAACTCTCTGAAGTAAGTAAGGCTGAGAGACAGTGATCACCCAAGTCCCCCAGTGAACCTCTCTCTGCAAATTCCTGGACAGCTGGGGCAGTGCTTGGCAAGGGCATGGCTGGGGAAGGGGACTCAGCAGGGCTTCGATGTCATAGAGTTTTGAAGCTAGCATTTCCTCCAAAGGAACTAATGGTTTGGGTAATATGCCATTTGCCTTATCAAATATTTACCTAATCAAATCATGCTTGATGGAATTTTTTTTCATCCACCTTTAGGTATTAAAACCCCAGCCCATAGCCACATATATGTTGCATTTTCCCTTTGGTACCTGCATTTTTGCAGCTAAAGGATGTAGTTAAACAGGACACATAAAGTTGGTCACAGACTGTGGGTGTTCAGTTTCGCCTGAAATAATGAACCAGCACCAAGTCTCCCGTCCACCAGTAACTAACTGTTGTTCAGTGACAACTGTAATGGGTAATTTACAACCTACAACAAGGCTCTGGGATTAAATAACAGTTGGTCTTGTAAACCAACAGGCTTCAGTGAAAACACCAGTAATTTGTTTATTGTCTTCTTTCAGTTTCCCAATTGCAATTGATCTCTGCTCAGCAGACTGGTGTTGCTAATTGTTAGGTAAAGGAGGAAATGCCTTAATCTTTATAGGCATCTTGTAGCCTTGGGTTTGACTTCATAATTCACCATGTCAATCTCACTAAAGCAAAGATAAATGAATGCACATCTTTGGAAATGTGTACCTGAACACTTGGCTAGGAAATTAATGTATCAATTGCAAAGACCAGACTGGGTAGCCAAGGTAAATAGCTCTGAAAACTGTGATGGTACTCTTTGGCCTTGTGCCACTGATGATCTGAGATAAGCATGAGAGTGTTTAGTCCAACTGCAGACATATTACTATAGGCACATATTCCATTGAATATGGCCTAAAAATCACAGACTGTGGGTTGTGCTACTCTTCCCAGTTATCCTTTTAAACTTTATACATAGAAATGCAGTCTGCTTTAAACCTCTTAGCATTTTTTAAGGCCCAAACAACCATAATTCAGAAAAGTTTATTGGGATTCAGTCTTATTCAGTGAAATGGAAGCCATAATTAAATGTTTCTGGATTGTATACACACAGAACATATTTATTTCTTTTTAATTCACCTTTGGTTCCTAACTACAAACTCAAGGCAGTTTGCAAACATCAAATAAAGCTACATCAATCACAAATTGTAAGGCAGTCCATTTATACATTTCCCAGATAGAATAAAATAATTAAAACCTACCACAAAGTGACCCTTACCACCAAGATCCCTTGCAAAGTTCTTTTGAATATTTTAGAGTTTTTTGAATGTAGGGAGGGAAGATGGTCAACATATATTAACCAGAAGCACGTTCCAAAGTATGGGGGCAACTATCAAGCAATGCAGAAATCTTGTTTTCATATGGAAATGTGACAGCCAGAAGGATTTGGTCCTATGGTCATAATTGGTATATGGGCTCATATGGTCATTCAGAAGAGACATCATGCCATTGCAGACCTTTACCCTGGTCTCTCTTACCTATTTTGTGAGAATTAAGCCCTAAATGTTCTTTGAAGAAGCATCTAGGAACTTTGAGGACTACCTCCATCAAGCTCTGGGTAAATGCAGATAACCAAGTGGCCAGACAGTTGGCATAAATGTACTTGGTAAATTGTCTGTAGGCTAACCACCTGCAAGGCAAATTACAATGTGGAAAACCTGTAAATCTCATCTTTCTCCTATATCTCCTTCCCCCAGTATTTTGTCATGCCCTTCTCTTTCCTCTACTTACTTCTTTCCATCCCAACCATCAGTCAACCCATTTTTATCTGTCTGCTTGTGTTCAGCTTTCTGTCCTTCTGCCTCTGAATAGCCTCTCCCTATGAAAACTCTGGCTGATTTGCACAATGGCCACCAGGCCATTTATGGATGGAAGTAGAGGAACACTCACTACATGGCATCCTCAGCTGGGAATATATTGGGCAATATCCTACCAAATACCCCCAGTTGGGGATAAACTGGGGAAATTCCTGTCAAAGCACACAACTTTCCCCTCACATTATTCTTCATCATTGTAGCTTCCTCTGACCACCAGCAAGAATGCTCCTATAGCTTCATATTCTATGTGAAGGAACAGCTGTAAGGGTTGGGAGGCTGTAGTGAGGATGGGCAAGAGGACAAACTTGCTATCTTCTTTCAGAGAAACGGTAATCATTGAGGGCTCATATCCAGCCAATGCTAAGGCAGCTGCATTGGTTACCAGTTGCATACCAGATCAAGTGCAAGGTTCTGTTTTGACCTTTAAGGCCATTCGAGGTCTGAACCCAATGTATTTGAGAGACCCCCCTGCTCACCTTGTACTCAACAGGTATGAACAGGCTGGAGGTCTCTGGCCCTTGTGAGATTCGCTCGGCTTCAGGTCAGGGCCTTTTCAGCCATGGCTCCAGCATGGTGGAATGAGCTATGAGGAGAGCCCTGATGGAACTCTTACAGTTCTGCAGGGCCTCTAAGATGTAGCTCTTCTGCCAGGCGTTTGGTTGAGGCCAGGTTATGGGTGATCTGGCCTCTCCTTCAGCACTTAGTGCCTGCTATCTGGTGTTTCTACTTGCCTGTTACATCTCCTGGGCTCATAGGGTAGTAGTTGTTGGCTAATATGGAGAATATTGGGGTTTGGGAGGGTGGGACAGGTTTTTTAAGATTATTAATTTACTGCTTTACTATGTTTTGTATTTGTTGTGAGCTGCCATGGGCCAGCTGGTACTAGGAGTGGCAATATAAAAGCATAACAAACAAACTTGCCACCTCTTTTCAATGAAACTGTAAATTGTAAACAGGCCTGGCTGCTAGCTATAGTTCGAAAAAAGAAAGGTTCACAATGTAAAATCAACAGGAACCTTTCCAAGGCAATATGTTTGTAATAATATATAAATGAATTTCAATTCAATTTCTTTTACAATTCTTTTATATACCAGAAGGAACAACCATAACGGCTTCTAGATAAATTCCTTGAGCCAGCTTGCTGGGGTTGAACTCCCAGCCTCATGGGCAGAGCTTTCAGACTGCATGTCTGCTGCCTTACCACTCTGTACCACAAGAGGCTCTAGTTGGGGTATATATGCAGTAAGTAAATAATAAATATAGCTAAAGACGGTGTGGGGAGAGAAAAGGTTGTTGCATGGGAAGGAAAGAAGGAAACAAGGGAAGCTGAATATATAGGAGTTTCCAGGAGGAGAGAAAGAGGAAATACTATAGGGTCTGGGGAAAGTGAGATGCCCCCTGTAATCCTTGCAGGACTTACCATGCAACTGTGCCAGACATTTCCTGGAGAAGAGTTGCTGAAGGAGGTAATGGGATAGGGTTTACATCTTCCAGGTGTGGCCTGCAGCTTTCCCATAATCCAAATTAATCTCCAGAGATCAATGCCCCTAGAGAAAATGACATCTGTGGACAGTGACATAATATGGCACTGAGGTCCTTCCCATTTCCAAACCTTGCTTTCCTTATATTCCATCCCCAAGTCTCCAGAAATTTTGTATACCATATTTTCCTGTAGTGTATAAACTTAGTTGAGAACAGAAAGCATCTTCATTCTGTTACAGGATGTCAGTATAAGGTTATACAGTAGAATGTGGCATTTCTGGACCAACTTTGATGTTCTATGTTTAACTGGAGAGGGAGAGGAAAAAGTGGTCATATTTATAGAAACCTTCATTTCAGCTCCTGTGCCATTTTGATAGTAGACAATAAAAGTAACAGCACACACAACTCTTCAATGTTAGTTGTGACTTTCTAGGAAAAGAAACATCTGGGGGCAGTATTCTCACATGCATTAAAATATATTTGTGGGGTGTGATATCCATTAACAGATGTATGCCTCCTCATGAGATACTAATTTCTAATCTCATCAGGGGTATGGAAGTGTATATTGGGTGTGCTTTTCTCAGATTCTTTTTTTCCTGTACTGCCTTTCTCTGGCAAGGAATATTTCGTGTTCACAAAAATCACACTTTGATGTGGATTCTGAAAATAAGAAACTATGCTTGATTTTCTGAAATAAGAAACTGTGCTTAATTTTTAATTAATTAATATTTAATTAATATGCAGTATTAAAGATATTTAGAAAAAATGAAATACCTGGCAGGCATTGTGATAGTTCCCTTATCTTAATTTTTTATTTAGTACATTTCTTATTACATTTCGCTCTGTCTCCAAGGATCTGAGTACAGCATTCTCCTCTCTTCCATTTTAACCTTAGAGCAATTCTGTGAGGGAGAGAAGGCCAACAGAGGATGAGTGCCCAAGATAACCCAATGACTTGCACGGGCTCGCCTAGACCTAGACCTACGCTCTAACCCAGGGGTAGTCAAACTGCGGCCCTCCAGATGTCCATGGACTACAATTCCCAGAAGCCCCTGCCAGCAAATGCTGGCAGGGGCTTCTGGGAATTGTAGTCCATGGACATCTGGAGGGCCGCAGTTTGACTACCCCTGTCTAACCAGTATAATACATTAGCTTTCAGAGGAAGGAGCTGATGTTTGCCTTTCCAACTGATATAGTTCTCATGTTGATGTAACTGGAAAGAATTAATGGATAGTCAATTTTTAAGAACCTTTATTCAGGACTAATTATGCCGATAAAGGAAAAATGACTATGTATTTAAAATATTTAAAGGAGTTAAAAGGATATTTTATATTTCCAATTTTCCATAGATGGACTATTATCATGCAGAAGAGTTATGTATTAAGATCAACTATCTACATTACATATGAAACAGGTTTCTAGGGAAGTATATTAACTATAAGAAGAAGGCCATAGGGCAGTAACAAGAATCCATAGTACAGGGTGCAAATAGATAAGACTGGAAGCTTATCTGTTTGCTAAAAGGGCACAAAGTGACACAATTATTGTGCTAGGCTGTGGAGTCGGGTGGATGGAATCTAGATACACTGTGAAGAGCAGCCTTTCTCAACTTTTTTACCAGTGAGGAATCCCTGAAACATTCTTCAGGCTTCAAGAATAGCTACGCCTTGCCCACCCAGGGCCCATCCTCCTCCTACGTCCTGCAGGCCCATCATTGGCTATTGGGGGGGCAGGTTAACATGACCATATGCGGTCATATCATCCAATTAATATTTAACAATTTTTTAAAATATATTAAAAATTAATTAAGTCCCACTCATTCATGAAACCTTCCAGGGTCATTAAGAAACCTCAGGGTTGCATGAAACCCTGGTTGAGAAAGCCTCTTCAAGAGGGGAGCCTAGGGAAAGCATACTGGGAATAGGGGTAGATTAGCTATTTGACTTACAAAAAAACTCTTGGTGGATCTGAAAAAATGAAGTCAGGAGCAAGGGAAGGAACTGTTGTAGATAAAAGCTTGAATCCAAAGAGCTACTTGGTATTTATTTGATTTTATGATATGAGCTCAAGGGGCCTCCATCAACCCAATTTTAAAAGTTATTTTCCTTGGATGGCCTATCACCTACCCAAAACATTAGCTCTGGGATATATTCACAGAGCAATCAAGCCACTGAAATCAATGTAGGTAATGCTACATAGGACTACACTATCATCATCCTGGAATAAAAGAACAAAATTTGAGTCCAGGAACACCTTTAAGACCACCAAAGTTTTATTTAAGGTATATGAAAGCTTATCACTAAACATTATAAAGTTGAAGTTCAGTGTAGCCAACTCACTCCCTACCTGATTCGTCCTGGGGGTGTGCTGCCAATAGGGAGGTACTACTCAGACAGTGACGGGTAATCAGTTTAAATTGCACTCTGCCAATTAGGGCTAAGCAGTGCAAATTGCACTCTGTCAGTGAGAGCCAATCAGTTCAAATTGCATGCAGACAACCTACCTGATTGGCCCTCCCTGGAAGTGTGCTGCCAATAGGGAGGTACCACTCTGCCACTGAGGGCCAAGTAGTGCAAATTGCACTCTGTCAATCAGGGTCAATCAGTTCAAATTGCAATCTGCCAATGATAGTAAATCAGTTCAAATTGCATGCAGACAACTCAATCCCTGCCTGATTGGCCCTTAATGGGACTGTGCAGCCCATAGGAAGAGAACAATCTGCCAATGAGAGCCAATCAGTTCAAATTTGCCAATGAAGGCCAATTAGTTTAAATTGCATGCCAACAATGTGCCCCCTGCCTGATTGGCCTTTCCTGCCACCAATAAAGAGAGAGTATTATTGTGGGTGGAAAAGGTACTGGCCTCTCTGAAAAGCCCAGCTGCTGGTAAATTGCTCAATTGTCAGCCTCTTCCCACTCTCCATCACCCCCCTGGGCAAGGGAGGGAAGCCAGCTGCTTCCTTTGCTTTCCCCCACTCTCCCTCTCCTCAGAGGGTCTGGTGGGATCCAGCAGCCTTGCTCACATCTGACCCCTGGGAGATGTGGAGGGTGGGGAAGATGCAGCCCCCCACAGCCTTCCATATCCAGCCTGGCCCAGTCTTTGTGGGATGTGGGAGAGCAGAAAAGAGGCAGACCACCCCACATGGCCTTCCCTTCCTAGCCTGACCCAGCCTTTGGGAGATGGGGATGGATGGGAAGGAGGCAGCCCATCCCCTATGGTCTTCCCAGAGCAGCCTGGCCTTAGGGAGAGGTGGGAAATAGTTAGCCCCCATGGCCTTGCCCACCCAGCCTGGCCTTTGGGAGATGTGGAGAAAGGGGCAGGAAGGAGGCAGGCCCACTGTGGCCTTCCCTGCCTGGCCCATCCTTTGGGGAATGGGGGGAAGGATGGTGGCAGCCCCCCCAGCCCATCTAGCCTTGCCTTTGGAAGATATCGGAGGTAGGAAGATGGCAGCCCACCCTTGCACAGCCTACCTTGCTGGCCTTTGGAAGATGTGGGGTTGGATGGGAAGGTGGTGACATTGGTGACACTCTTTCTCTCTCTTTCATCTTGTCTTTCTCTCATTCATATTCCTGATGGTTTCCAGGCCCTCAACTGGAATTTGGCAACCCAGCTTGCTGCATATGGAGGTGGAGTCAGGAATCTAACCCAGCTCTTGATATTAGAATCTGCTATTCTTTAAACGCTTCACCACACTGGATCTCAAGATTGAGCGGGGAGCAGGGGGAGGAGGGCCAGAACCCAGGAAGGTCACAGTGCAGGTATATGTGCTAGCACCCATTGTATTCCTGGGTTTCAACGGGTTTTGTCCCTAGTACATTGACTAAAACTTTGATGGTCTTAAAGGTGCCCCTGGACTCAAATTTTGTTCTGCTGCTCCAGACCAAATAACACAAACTCATATGAAATTGAAAGCATCTCCTACCTATCTAAGGATGTATTTCTCTGAGTAATGTCAAATTATATACATCAATCTTCCATTGGTACCTTTCATCTTGTTCATATGTGATAGTGAACATGTGTTCATCCTTCATAGATATATGTACATCAGTTTGTAATAAAGAGCCCATGAGCACTTTACACATGAAACCAGTACTTGGATACATTTATGGTTTAAATTACATGTTCAACTATAAATGCATAGAATGTAACATGAGAATTACTCAACACAGATATAAAAAAAAATCAAGTGTACCCTGTATGCAGATTGGGTATGCATTCAGTGTCCAACAGGGCTATAGTGTCTTTAGTCACATGGCCATCTGGACTGTAGGCATGAGTGACAGGATGTATGTGGCGACCTTAGCAAGGGGTTTCTGGCTTACCACTTTGTTCCTTATATTAAACAGACAACCTCTTGCAGTTTACTATTTCTTTCCTGCCTCAATGGAGAGGAAGGAGCTGGGGGTGTTGATGCATCCCTAGTATTACTTGAAGAACATAAACAGTCCAGTCTCAGATTTCATTGAAATGTATCCAAATAAGTCAGTTATAGGCCATTGTTTTTTAGACTAAACATCATTATAACTAAAATGGATAATTATTTCCATATTAGAAAGAGGGCTGTACAAATAACCTATGGCAAAGCTGGATCCCTGGAACAGTATTTATGTAGTTTGGCTTTCAGTCCTGAGTTTTATCAACCAAATATATTTAATATTTCATGGGTATATTTTCTGATCTGTTATCTCTACATTTGTTAGCTGCACACTGCCTCAGACCATTTGTTTTTTCACTGCAAGAGCCCCATCAATTCAGAGTATTGTAAGTACACAGAAAAAGTCCTTTGTAAACATCATGATCTGGAGAATCTGCCATTTCTTTTTACATGGTTGAATGCATAATGCTTCCAAGTACACGGATCACATTTTAGATTTAGATCTCATTTACATAATACATAAGAATGCAGAAAATGTCCCAGAGGGCAAATAAACACTTTGAGCATAAAATGAGAGAAGTCTTGAAAATCATTTATTTGTTGGTTACTTTAACATTTTTTTAAAGCTCTATGATAATGATCAAGATTGTACAACAATACCGCTTTCTCCAGCATAAACTAAAGAGTATTTTCATTGTTTTTCATGAAAGCTGGAACAGATATAATGGCTCATAGGTTAGTGGGTACCAGTTGTTTCCATGGAAGATATCACCAACAGGTGCATTAAGGTAACTTAGTTCTTTGAACATCCCCTAGAAATCTGGCGGTGCTACTCTGAACAGTTATATCTTTCTAAATCCATTGATATCATTGGGTTTAACAGGGTATAACTCTCCCTAGGAATGCACTGTAATGTGCTTAGAATTTTTGTTGGTTGTAGCAGAATTAACACCTCAATTTGAGTTGCAAAACTACACAACATTCTAATCTGATTCATGTAAAAGTGTGTTTTATTTATAAAACAACTTGGTGTAGTTAAGAGTGGTGGCTTCTAATTTGGAGAGCCAAGTTTGATTCACCACTCTTCCACGTGCAGCCAGCTGAGTGACCTTCAGCCAGCCACAATCCCCATAGTCCTGCTCTCACTGAGCAATCCTGTCAAAATTCTCTCAACCCCACCTACCTCACAGCGTGTCTGTTGTGGGAAGAGGAATGGAAGGTGATTGTAAGCCATTTTGAGACTCTTTCAGGTAGTGAAAAGCAGAGTACAAAACCCCCAACTCTCCTCCTTTATGTGTTTGAATATCCTGCTTGTCCTTAAAAATGTCAGAATAACTAATATGTAACAATTGGTTCCACAGGTCCACATAAAAAAAAATAAAATAAACCCAAGCAGACTTAGGTCTTGGTTTTGCATTACTGCTATTTCTATCCTGTTATTGAACAGCCAGTTCTCCAAAGAACAAAGCTTTTTACAAGCCGGTGAGTGCTGGATTAACTGCCAGTCATAGGAATGTTACGACTATGGTTCTTGTGGTCCAGTGAACCTGCAAAAGACTACTTGTGGGGTGTTGATGGGCATTTTAATGGTATCTTTGATCATTCTCAAAACAATACCCTCTTTGTTTGCAACATACATAAAATAAAAATAAATACATCTTTATTTATTTACACCACCTTGGTGTAGTGATTAAGTGCAGTGGCTTCTAATCCAGGATCCAGCTTTGATTCTCCACTCTTCCATGTGCAGCTAGCTGGGTGACCTAGGACTAATCACAATCATGTTAGAGCTGTTCTCACAGAGCAGTTCAGTCAGAGCTGTCTCATCTTCACCTACCTCTGTTGAATGGAAGGTGGTAGGCCACTTTGAGACTCCTTCAGGAAGTGAAAAGCAGGGTATAAAATCAACTCTTTTTCTTCTAGCCCGTCCTTCTTAAATGCTCAGGGTGGGTAACAACATAAATCAACAATAAAACTATAAAATCATATGTACTACATGTCCATTTAAGTGCCTCATTTCCCTCATCTTCTCTAGTATTTGTCTGTGTGATTCCCAAAATAATTGGGCAGCTCCACCATACTTGGTTACAAGTCCCCCTTGGCTAGAATTCTCCTTACACTGGCAAGCTCCCAAATGAACTTTGCAAAACACTATTTTAATTGGATTTTATTTTTTTAATGTGCCAATTGGTGATGCCTTGGGGCTCCCTGTAAATAAAATATTATTGCTAACACTATAGAACCAAACCATTTTGAGTTCTGGACTTGGTAGCATGGTATTTGAGTGATTGGGGTTTAGGGTAGAAAAATAAAACAAGTCCAGTGTCACCTTAAAGTCTCGCAACATTTATTTTAGCAGGAGCTTTTGTGAAATCATTTTGCAGTTTTTAAAAAGAAAAATTACAAAAATAGGGGGGAAGGAGTTGTTGAGGAGCTAGGGGCAGGATGTGAATGATGAATCTTCCAGGTGTGAGTCTGTGTTAGGGGCTTTAATGCATTTGGTTGTTACACAGAATGGATGATGAGAGGGGTCAGGGATTCTAGCCCCTCATGGGGTACAAATAAACAAAGAATGAAGAAGAATAAACCACAACCGAGGAAGAAGCAATCTGAAGCATAAACAAATTGGAAAGTAAAGGGTTACAGAATGATATATGTTACGGAGGACCAATTAAAATGTCTTAAAAGTGGGTCCATTGAGCTACTATAAATTATAGTGAGTAAGCAAATCCAAGTATGGCTGAAGTTTGCTGAAGTAATCTGCTGATAATAAAGGGGTACTCATCCCTCCTTTCATAAAAATAGCTTGATTTTGACAATATCCTGCATTTTCCATTTGAGGGGCCCAGTAGTGCTTCAATCAGCTTTCTTCTATAAGATTAAGTACTATTTCTTATACTTGAGCCAGCTGCTACAACACTTAGCCATTGCACCAATTTGACTTCCTTTTGTCGACTAGAGAATGATGAAATCCAGAATACAGGGCATTTGAAGATTAAATCCTCAGCAAATAGTGACAAACTCCGTGTCCTTGAAGCTTATATAAATAACTTTCCAGTGTTTTTTTAACCTGTTCCCCCCTCGCTTCCCAGCAGTGAGGTATGTCACTCGATGGGTTCACATCCATCTCCTTTTATTGATGTCCACTTTGGTATCTGTACAGGCCATCAATTTTGCTGCCTCTTTGACAGCCACTGGGAATGTATGAGTGGAGTTACTGGACTCTGTGTGCTGGGGAGGGAGATTCAGCTTTCCGTAGGCCTAACAGTTCCAATCAGACATTGGTACTAAGTCTCATAAATCTTGTGGATGACCCAGGTGAACTCTGAGGCTCAGAGCTCACTGAAAACTGATCAGGCCTCTGCTTAGTTTTACAGGCCCTTTCCAATGACAAGTGAAGGGTTCAACAAATGCACAAAACAGATATATATTAGTTGAAAAATTAATGGCTTTTAAGAGAATGTTTGACAATTGTTTAAGGTTGTCCGAAGATCCATTATACTGATAAACGACCAACTGGGTTTATGCCAGAAGGAAAAAAACCTGTTTGATTTTTTTTTTTTTTTGGCCTTACATTTACTTAAGGGAAAGGCAGAGACGGTAACATTGTTGCTTGTTTTCATGAGATCCATGTGTTGTGTAGTGAGCACAGAGAAAGCTGGAAATAATACCTGTATTGCATAGATTTAACCTTACCATCAAATTGAAATTAAAATGACTGTGCAACTGCCCTCGGTGACCTGCTATTGACCATTTGAACTTCTAAGTTAGGGTCAGTTGGGGCCCCGAATAGGTCAAAAGCTGGTCAGTGCTCTTCAGCTCTAGCATTTTGAATGGGAAGATTTTATTGCTGTGATTTATGCAATTGGCTCAGACAGGTTAAGGAGACCTTAAAACATGCCATGGCGCTTGCTGGGTACACCATCCGTTTGGAAAATAAATTCTGATTGTCCAGCTGAAATCTCTTGTGGCTACGCCTTTAAGTATTTTACCCTCTGTGTTCTAGAGATTCATTCCCACACTCGACCCCTAAACGTGACAAGGTTAGTGTTTCCAGATTTATTTAAACAATACATACCCACCAAATGAAGCACTTTACCAAGCTGATTAATTGCAAATGCAGAATAATAACCAGCATGTAATGAATTATTTTGGGGACACAGCCAAACTCATATAGATGTTAAGCTCTTAAATCACTCACTGAAGCTCTTTGAACAAAATGAAAATCAATATTTTTTTACCCAATTCACAAAGATCCAAGGTCTGGGATTTCCTTCTCCCATCATATAATGTTTAGTGCTATAAATATCACTGATAATGAATTATTGGCTGAGGAACAGGAAAAGTATGAGAATGTTCTATCCTGATCTCCTTGTGAGTGAAAATTGGAGCCAAAGTATCCTAACTACAGACATTAAAGTTAGAATTATGTAAGATCCTCAGACAATGAACTTTCAGTTCACCTGTAATTCTAGTCCTAGGCCCTTGCTAACTGGAATTAGCTGACTTTGTTCTGAAACACTTTGACTAACCCAAAGAACAAAATAGATGAGAAGCTGAAAATCTTCAATCAGATCTTTCTAGACTCTTAAAAAATAGGAATGCCGGCTGTGTTCCTTAGCCAGCCAGGGTGTTGCAGTCTGAAGTCAAAGATATATTAAGGTGACCAGATTTTAACATTGGTACAGTGGGACACCATTGGCATGTGTGTGTGTGGGGGGGTTCTTGATTAATAATTTGGTCTATATGGAGCAACAAACATTTTCATAGGACGCATAGAACGCAAAAATAGTATTGTAATATATATATTTTTAATTTCAACATAGGTACAATTTGCCAGGTGTCCCCAGATGCCCCTCCAGAAGTGGGACAATCTGGTCACCTTAAGATATATTTCATGGTTGGGGCAAGCAACAGTCAGGAGCATAGTGAGACTCCAGTCCAAGGCCAGGACAGGCAGCAGTCAGAATCCAGTCCAAGGTCGTGGTGGGCAGCAATCAAGACATAGTCAGAGGCTGGGCCAAACATCAAGGCAGGCAAAGGATTAATGGTGGTCTGGAGGGTGTCCGAAGGTCAGGGTGTCAGAGCAATGCGAAGGTGAACCAATATTTGCAAACATTGCACTGTTGCAAGCCACCTGTATATGGTATGGCAATCCTCCAGTCCTGATCCTGGAATTACTTCCAGCATGGGTCCCTGCATTCAGTCTTCATCCTGTGAAAATCTTCCTTCTTCCAGTTCCCTGAGATAGTAATCCCGAAGAGGAGTACTACGTCTTCTCTCTTTAAATTCTTGTCTGTGCTGATGTCTCCTTTGCTCTAATGGTGTGCAAGCATTGGGTGAGCATGCATGAAAAAACGCCATTTTAATAGTGGAATTTGTCGTTATGCATACCTGCCTTTGTAGTGGAATCCAGTTGCGTTTCTATCGTTTCCCACAGGTTTCCGGTCTCGGCAAAAATCGCTAGCCAGGAAGTGATATTGCTGAGCTTTGTCTGGCCCCTGGCCGTCAATCAAATGAGCAGCCAATGGGCGGCCGTTATCATGCTCCCGAAAAGCCCCTTTCCCTTTAAGGAAGGTTTAAAAAAAACATACACACACACACATTGCAACGAATCTGCGTTGATTCGTTGCACCGGAGAGACCCATCTAGCTAGCAGGTGGTGTTTGAGCTGCCGTTTCATCATTGCCATGCTCCCCCCGAGTGAAAAAAAAATACCCCCCCCCCCGCACGGGCATGATTTTCGGCCGAAAATAGAGTGAAAAATAAAGGGAAAATAAACCAGCAAACGGGGCTGAGTCGTGCTTGGTGCTTGGTGACTTAAAACAGCTCTGGGGAGGGACTGCAGCCAGGGAAACCTCGCTGGGTAAATGAAGGCTCACTGGTGCGTTGATTTCCGCTCGCTCCGAGAAAAAAAAATGGTGATCGCTTCACCGGAAGATCAGAGGAGAGAGCCAGGGGGAGGGACTTTGCAGAAACCGCAACAATGGTAACGCACAGAACTTTCCCGCTAGTGTTGCAGATTGGTTGCAAGAGTGTAGCACTTTCCGGAGGGTGAATCCACTTTTTGGGATTTCCCTGAAAGCGCTACAACGAAGCGCTTTTTGCGGATCGGTTTCAGGAGTATTGCAGATTGTCAACGAAGTTGTGCATAACAGCAAATTAGTAGCGATTTCAATCAGCAACCATTGTGCAATTTTGAACGAGTACGGAATGGCCCTTTGTATCTCTATACAAACGTAGCCCCACATCATCGTGATAATCTAATATAGATTTTACCATATTTGGGGGAACAAGTGGCACAACTTCAGTGGGTGCTTCTGAGTTGAGGTATTATGAGAGAGGTATAAAAAACTAGGTTTGTCCCTGACTCTCTCTCTCTCTCTCTCTTTCTCTGTGTCTTTACAAATTAGCTCTCAAACAATACATAATACTTATCCATGTTGATAAGTATTTCAAAAAGGCATCTGCAGAAGCCTGAAGAGGGATTGATGCTATACTGGTCGCAATGATCATCCACAAAATTGATGAATACAAGTGGAGGATAAGTTTTGAGGAGCTTTACCAGCTGAACATGCCAGATTCACATTGTATGAGAACTTTCACCTTTGGTAATTTTTCATGATACTATTTCTCCTTACCTCCAACTTAAGGTACTGAACAATATATATAAGCAGCTGCACTCTCAGCATAATATCATAATACTATAATACAAAACAAAAGACAGTCATTTAATATAGTCTAACTTTTTATCCCTTATCAAAATAGTTAGGAATAGACACATCAATCTTCATTACTTTCCCTAATAAACTGAGGAATATTCATTATGCTTTGTTCTTTTCCATTAATATTCCCTTTAATATTTAATTAGCCCTCCAAGATCTACAGTGTAACTTAAAGAAACTAATGAAGAACATGGAGCAACTTTAAAATTCTGGCAATGCGGAACATATACTTTAATAGCTTGCATAGAATAAGGCTTTAAATAATCAGATTTGCAGCCAGGCTTTGCATGTTAATATGAAAGTGAGTTTTTATCCCTGTGTTATCTTCAGGGAATATATGGAAGGAATGGACAAGTACTGAATTTTGGCTTCATGTGCTGCAATGAAAGTCTTCTCAGGGACTTTAGATCAGATCCCCTTGGTATTTTCAGCTCCTATTAGATAATAGAGTATTTCTACCATACAATTTACCAAAGTAAACCATTTGTAGGACTAACAGTTAATGTATGCTGTTCAGTGCAAGTTAGATTAGAGCCAGTCTCATTATTAAGAGGAAAAATAAGTACACGTAGAGAAGCTTTCCTTAAATCAGGGGTAGTCAAACTGCAGCCCTCCAGATGTCCATGGACTACAATTCCCAGGAGCCCCTGCCAGCGAATGCTGGCAGGGGCTCCTGGGAATTGTAGTCCATAGACATCTGGAGGGTCGCAGTTTGACTACCCCTGCCTTAAATGGTCATTTTCAGGGTGCTGAACTGGCTAAAATTGGACGAGTTTTCAAAGCCTAGAAGCATATACTTAAAAAAAGAAAGAACTTGTTCTAGTCTTTCTGGTCTTTAGAATATAGGAGTGTTTTAAATACTTTCTACGTTAAAAAAAATTTGAACATACAGTAATAGCAAATGTTTGTGAGCTGGTTCATGCCCACCCCTAATCACCTTTAATAGAGATATAAGGGGTGAGAAAGAAATATCTTGCAGAAATTCGAGGAGAACTAGTACTAAAAAACGAAACTTCTTTTTGCAATCTAGGTTTTTCTGTGGACTATCCTATGTGGAATTACTCCAATATAAATCTATTGGAATAAATGAGTTAGACCGGAGTAAATTTACATAGGATTGCACCAATAAGAAACCATGTTTAAACTGCTTGATAAAATAATGGCTGTGTATGAAAGCATATGGGGTTGAGTTCTTAGCACCTAACCGGGATTTTAAACTCTGGTTTCTAACTGATTTTGTGAGAACACTTTGCATTAATCATGGTTTATTGTATCTGAATTTACCAACTTCTGATTGTGTAATAGGACAACTCTGTTCATCCATCTGTGGGACTGCCAGTTCTAGGTCAGGGATTTCCTGGAGATTTGGGAAAGTAGCCTGGGAAAGGCAGTTTGATGAGGAGAGGGAACTCAGCAGGGACATGATGCTATATGGTCCATCCTCTGATGCTACTGTTTTCTTCAGAGGAACACATCTCTATAGGCCTAGAGAACTCCAGGTACCACCTGGAGGGTGGGAACCCCTGGTAAAGCTTCTACAATAAGGAGAACTAAATCACTCAAAGTAGACAGAATGTTAATAGAGCTACTTCAAGCCACAGGATACCTTAACAAAAAGGGAAAACAAAATAATGGCTCACAATCCTGAAAAAGAGATGTGAAAAACTGCAGCAACAATGCAGCCATTGCATTAATTTCTCATGCAAGTAAAGTGATGCTCAAAATCTTACAACAAAGACTGTTACTATATAAAAGAAGAAGAGTTGGTTCTTATGTGCTGCTTTTCTCTACCTGAAGGAGTCTCAGTGGCTTACAGTTACCTTCCCTTCCCACAACAGATACCTGTGAGATAGATGAGGCTAAGAGAGCCTTGATATTACTGCTCAGTCTGAACAGCTTTATTAGTGCTGTGGCGAGCCCAAAGTCACCCAGCTGGCTCCATATTGGGGAGCGCGGGATCAAATCCGGCTCTCCAGATTAGAAGTACACTGGAACAATCTCAGTTCTGAAAAGGAAGATGCATTAGGGATCATGTTACAACTTTGTTGGTTACTGGAGCATAAGAGAGAATTTCAGGTGAAAATCAGCTTGTGTTTCGCAGATTACAGGTGATTGTGTGAATCATGGAAAAGTATGATTGCTTTTTTAAAAAAAATAGCTGTGCCACAATATCTGACTGTTTCGATGTGCAATCTATATTGCATGAGAAGCTACTGTTAGGACAGAATATGGAGAAAAAGCAGAAATGGGAGGGACATTAGTAAACTGAGATATGCAGATGATACCACATTACTGGCAGAAGACAGACAAGACTTGATACAACTACTGAAGGTTAAAGCCAAAGCAAGATTACAGCTAAACATTGAGAAGACAAAAGAAATGACTACTAAGAAATTACACAACTTTATGGTTGATGAAGGAATTGAAATTATTAAAGATTTTCTATTCCTTAGTTCAATCTTCTACCAATGGAGACTGCAATCAAGGAATCAGAAAATGATTGAGGGGGGAAAGGCAACCATAAAGGAGCTAGAAAAGATTCTTAAGACTGTGTTGCTGGTGACCAAAATTGAGACAATGCATACCATAATTTGCTCTATTAATATGTATGGGTGTGAAAGTTTGACAAAGAGCGGCTGCGGCTGGATGTGGCCGCAGTTGGCGGGTGGGGGAAGAAGGAAGGAGGGACGGGAGCGGCCGGAGTGCCTGCGCGCCCGGAGCATCGGGCGACACTGGGGGTGGGGGCAAGGCGCTTATAAGCGCCATGTGCTCGGCCCCCGCCCTCTTGCGCCGCGAGCTCTGGAAAAGACGCCCTCCCACCCTCCCTAAGTTAACGTTGTTAATTTTTCGTCACAGCTGCGGAATGGGGGGCACGAGGTAGAGCTTTTGTTCAGGGACCAGTTTGCGACTGGGACCTGAGGTGGGGGTCTCATTAAGAGGCCGACTGATACCGAGCGCGGCCTTACCCAGCTGGGAAGGCCAGGGGCTCAGAGCCAGGAGGTAAGGGTGGTTGTATGAGGTGGACGCCCAACAGCCATGACTGGCCTCCTCCCAGGGGAGGGCATCAAGGGGCAAGGGATCCTTCCTCCCGGCTGGGAGGAACGGGGGACCCAGGGCGCTCCTTGAGCCCATGTCAGCAGCCAGATGGCTGCGTGGGGAAGGCTCCATACCTCGTGCCAGGCCAACCCCTAGTTGTTGTTATTCAATAAAGCTGTGGCCTTGTTCATGCCAAAGCCGGCTCGCGTCTTATTATGACTGAGTTCCCCATGCCAGTCAATGAACAAAGCTTGCAGAGATAATTCGAAATGTGGTTTTGGAGGAGAGTTTTACAGATACATGAACCACCAAAAAATCAAATAAGTGGTCTCTATATCAAATCAAGTCTGTACTGTTCCTAGAAGTGAAAATGACAATAATGCTAGGAAAAGTTGGATATCAGGAAAAGAGGAAGATCCAACATAAAATGGATTAATTTATTAAAGGAATTATGACCCTCTGTTTGCAAGACCCAAGCAAGGTTAATAATGATAGGACATTTTGGAGGTACATTGAAAATGACTTGGTGACCCAATCCAAACACACAGAGACACATGTCAAATGTCTTGTTTTTAAAATTGTGGCAATTTTAATTGTGGACTACCTTGAGCAGGAACCTGAAGAGGTGGCATTAAAAATATCTTAAATAAATAAATGAATAACCAGAGTGTGACAAAAGCAATTTATTGGGATATCTTAATTAAGCCTCTGTCATGGATGAATGAAAGGGATTCATGAAAACCTGCTTGGTTTGTACGCTAGTTGTCTTTCTTACCAAAGATGGCTGTCAGTCTCCCTGCCACAAATTTTGCATTCAAGTCTATAACACCGTAATTACACTGAAACAATTCCCCTCATTTCATAGCAGAGGTCAAGGACTCTTGGGAAGTATTGCAATTTCAGAAGTTAAAAAGGGGGGCACATGAGGAAAACCACACCCAATTTGATTCAACTGGGCCTGATATTTGTCACAACAACTATAATGCAGGCCTAGAAAAGTGATATTTACCCAATGAACATGGAGGAGTGAACCGATATAACCCATTAAACAGAACTATGGAAAAAAGATTTAATCCCATTATACTGAGACTGCCGAGTGCATTTTACCTTAGGGAAATGTTCTTCTTCTCATTTTCTGTAACTCTATAGTCCATTTTAGCCTGTAAGCTTGAAAATTAACAGCACATTAACGGGACTACTGCCTGTACTTGTAGCACAGTCTGTTTAGGATTAGACCATTAAAAATTGATGGAGATAATTGTCCCTGTGCTGCAACAGGAAAGGTGTAGAAGTGGAAGGATTTTAGTCAGGGCTTGCCTTTATGCTTATTAAGTGGAGTGTTGGATTGGAAAGCAATGAAGAGCCCAGCATTCTCAACTACCTATTTCAAAGCTTCATTGATCAGAAGTTCTTTGTAAAAATGTTGCTGAAGAACTTGTGTCCAGTGAGTCATAACGTCAAATGATTTGCATGCAACTGAAAATAATCTTGACTGTCACTTTTCTTCAACTCATTGTTACCAGAGTAATCATTTAAAAAGACTTTCCTACTACTAATGAGACATTTCCCCAACATTTAATCTAATTGCCAGTTTCCTGGAGTTGTATGGAGATATGCAACTGAAAAAGATAAGTCTTTTAAGTGGCTTATAATAACTGCATCAGATTTCAGTCCACCCCTTCCTTTTGCTCTCTGGGGTGATTCATTTGCTGCATATCCCCAGTGTAGTTGCCCCTACTGCAGAGGTATCCCTGTGGATTACAGCAATAAAATCTTAGAACCATTTGTACTGTCATACTGCTATCACAGGATCCCCTCAGGATGCTTGAAACTACTGTGAAGTATTGCCCACTGAATGACAATCCAATCCTAAATATGGTTAGTTGGAAGCCTCACTCATGTCCTAGTAAAAAAGGACACCAATAGTTACAGCTGAAATCCAAATGGACAACTGACTTTCACTGGGGAATTTTAAGGATGTTTTCTCATTTCTTTAGTTAGAACTTGTATAGTTCTATAAGCTACCCCAAGAATCCAAACTGATCAAAAGGTGGGTTGGAAATAATTATAAAAACCTTTTATTCTCTCTTGTAAATGAGCACAAAAATATGTTCAAAAATCCATTCATAGGCACACAATACTTCAGGACCTAAGCTCATCAAATTTCACTTTTATATTGAGGCTAATGATGTTAGACAACAAAGTATGCCTATCAGATGTTGCTTGTATATCATTCATATTTTAGGATATACATATGTTTTTACTATCTGTCTTTAGGCTTTCCCACATGGATGTTCCCCATGAGCTCTGGCCCCCTATTTCTTCCGTTTATCCCCTGATTTCTGCATGCATTTTTGTACCTTACCTTTTCACTTTTGACTTTTTGGTTTTTCCCTAGGTTTTTGACTGATTCTTCTGAGACCACTTTTACCCCAATGTTTTTCTGGAAGCTAATTCAGAGTCTTTTGTATAGATTCGGGTGAGTAGCTATGTTGGTCTGAAGCAGCAGAACAAAGTGTTGAGTCCAGTGGCACCCTGAAGATCAACCAAGTTTAATTTTATGTCTGCACACAGAAGCATTAGCCTTCTGTGTAAGGTGTCTGTCAATTTTCTTTGTCTTGCCTATACCCACCAACCTCCACCCTCCAGTTCAATGACCCCACTCTTTTCACTTGACATTAAAAGAAGTGATTCCCTCCCCCTTTTGTTTCAAATGGCACCAAAATATTGATATATTGCTAGAGCTCACATCTCCATTCATGCAATGAGCTTAGCCAGTTCTTTGAATTCCTAGCTTTCATTTTCAAAAGTAAATCTATTGCTTCTCTCTTGCAGAGATACACCTTTTCCTTCAATCTCTGCCAGAAGAGGACTTACTTTTTAAAATGAAAGCTGGGATTCAAAGAATCTGCTAAAATGTTTTAGAAATATATTGATTTTAGTACCTTTTTTAAAAATGTGTGTGTAGTGTGATGCCAACAATGACACCACCAATGGCAACAGCACCCCACCCCTGAAAATCCTAATTGTTTAAGGCAAGTGCAGAAGAAAATAAACTAACTCCACAACTGTGAAAATGCAGAGGGAGGGCAGATGTGTGGCAGCACCATTCCCAAACCAATTCCAGTGCTTGTGGAGTGACTCCCAAGAAAATCAGGAGTTAAACATGTAGAGAAGACTTTTATAATGCACACTAAGGACCCGGGTACCCAAAATTCAGCAGATTTACATTCTCCTATTTCAATGGAAGATATTCTTAACTCTGCTGAAATAGTTGGATCCTAAAATGTGGAGCTTTGGCAGGATTATGCCTTAAATAGTGTACTTTGTGGTGCTTAGTAAGCACAGGGTTTAAATTCTGAGAGAGCATCTTAGAGTACTCTGGACTGGGTTATGGTTTATTTACCATATACCTCAGGTTGTTTGTGTGTTTGAAGGCAGAGGAGCTGTGCCCTAGGCTGGCTTGCTCAGGTCAGTTGCTAGTGTTCCCCCAGCCCCACCACCACCAGGCACTACCCATACCAGGCTGTATGAGATGACTAGCCCATTGCCTGAAAACCAGCCCACCATCTGTGGTGCAGAAGGTCTTTTTCAATTCAAAAGCTACAACACAGGAGCAGTAGCCAGCAGTTATGTCACAGCCAGGTTTGACCACTGGTTTTCAGGATGTGAATGGATGACAGAGAGGGCTGGGTGGATTGGTCATTAAAGACACTTGGAAAAGTTCCCATAGGCTGATGGCCTTGGGTGCTGCCTCCCCATGCTGGGGCCAACTCAGCCCCCAGCCAGGAGCTGTCATCTGGGTGGTTCACCTAAGCCTTGCTGTGCCAAGCCATCAGCCATTGCGGCTGCTACCGTGGTTTGCCAGATGTTGTACCAAGCAGCAAACAGCCTTGGCAGAGGACAAGTGGGCTGTATGGGCCCCATTTGAGATGAGCAAACAGCTGCTGCCATGATTGTTGTGACTTGTCGGTCTCTTTTTCTACTAGCATTTTCCTAGCAAAGAGGAAGCTATAGGCCGCCACGCATGCACTCCTTCCCCTAGCCCATGCCTCAGACCTAGTCCTTTGCCTCCTCTGCTCCTGGGGTGTTTTAGGAGACCTTGGCAAGACTGGTTACAGGCAGATCTGTGGTTTGATGGCCGTGCTGGCTCAGGGAGTCTTTAGGAAGGCCCTGAGACCCTGGCCTCACAGGAAGAGTCTGGCAAAATCGGTTAACCTCCTTTATCTCTGATGTGAGAGAGATCTGGCTATGACATCTGTCACCCCATTTGCTGCCAGGGTGGATGGCTCATCTTCCCATGATACACTGGGACCTTTTCTGCAGTCAAGGAAATTGCCACTCAAGTTTTCCCAAAGGCCCACAGAATAACTAACCTTTTACACAAAAATCTGGCAATTAAGATCCAAATGCAACCCCTATTTGCCCCATGGTTTGAAAATCTTCAGAAACCACAGTTTCTCCCCCTCCCCTTGGAAGGCAAGTTGTGGTTATCCATCGAGGATGCTCAGGAGTTGTCTGCTTCCTCCTCCATTCCCACCTCCAGTGGTGTTGCCATAGATACATATCAACCCTGCCTACTATCCTTCTCTTCTTCCACCTGCCCCCTTGTTCCCTCTGTATTCTGAAATCATTTTGAACATGATCATGTAACAATAGGACACAAGAGTGTAGGAAGGTCATGCTGTCAGCATTTGTACTTGTTAGAACATGTTATGATGATGGGCTTTGGGGGAGTAAGAGCACTTAGACTGTGAGTAAAAGCACCAGACATGCAGGCGGATGAGTGAGGTACCAGTGGGCTGAGATGAATGAACTGGACCACTTCAGGATGTAGGGGAGGATTTACATTGTTCAGCAATTCCCAACATTCATGATTTACTATAAATGGAAAAGTAGCACAGTGTATGAGAAGCGACACTTGAGCCTTTTACTGTGCTGTGCTAATTTTCAATTTGCAGGAAGTTTTTACACCGGGGCGGATTGTAAACATGACTGTCTCCACCTGCAGCTTGAAGTGGTGTCACTCCCCCTACCACATCCAAATTCCTGTTTTATCCTGCTGCAAGCGTGTTTTTGATATGCTTTGTTTTGGCTGCGCATTTTAAATATGTGTAATACTATCGTCTGTGAGGCCTGCCAACCTCCATTGAAGATAAAGAGCTGGTTTTTATACCCGATTTTTCTCTACCATAAGGAGTCATAAAGTGGCTTCCCTTCCCTTCCGTTCCTCTCCCCACAACAGGTGCCTTGTGAGTTAGGTGGGGCTAAAAGAGTTATGAGAGAACTGGGACTGGCCTAAGGTCACCCAGTGGCTTCATGCAGAGGAACGGGGAATCAAACCTGGCCCTCCAAGAGTCCACAGCTTTTTACCACTATATCACACAGGTTCTCATGAGCTTGCTTGTAGAGGAAGGCTAATGTAGTCCTTTAAATACGAAAATTAATGCCATTTCATTTCCCTCCTTTTGTTCCGGGGTGCCCTAATAGGAGGATAGGTTCAATTTGCTGCCCCTACTGCTTGCCTTACTGAGCTGTCCCTGAATACATCATCATGCTTGATTTTAGTAGGAAAAATGCTGTCTGACCAAGGCAGTTAGAGATGCAGTTGTTTAAATGGTGTAACAAAGCACAGAGCTCTGGACGTCTCCTGCAAGTGAGCTCAGCCTCACATTCTAAGGAAAGGCACATGAATTACCACTGTGTTGTATCCTTTTCCTGCTGTCCAACATATTTCTGGATCATAATAGATGTGCATCCATGTTCTATTAAAGGACAGTAAGGGATGACAGCATGTCTTGTTGTCGATATAGCTAATCACTGCCCTGAGAAATGACTGCCTGGAGCATAAAGTCCAGTATTTGCTGTCTTCTCTCATAGTCACACGTGCCAAGGTGTCTGTGTCTGTAAAGGACTGACTGTTCAGTTCCGTGACAGTTCAATAAAGCAAGCCCAGCCAAGTGAAGTGTACAATGGAATCGTGAGAGACGGATGTTCTCATTAGGTGACGGTCAAGGTGCATTAAGGAAATGAGGGGAATGAAATCCTGTTTGCTGCAAGTGACTGTGTACTTGACATTCCAAGTGGTTTGTTCCTCCCCGTGGGTGAGTAGCATGGCCCTGCCATTAATCAAACCCACCTTTGGCTTGAAAAATGGCTGCAAAGCATCGTGCATGTCTATGAGGGGACAAGGCTTACCTGAACGAGAACAAAGGTTCTGAAAATCATACCAAATTAAAAAACGTGCAGAGCTAATTAAAGAAAAGCCTAATGCAGTGAACCCCGAGAATGGTGTCCATATATCAAAGACATTGCCTGACACTTGATCAGGACACAGGAAATGCAAGATTCCAGGCAGATGAGAGTTGAAACCAAAGCCCTGAAGTCTTCACTTGTGCAAGTGATTATGGGCAGCTGTTTCACTTCACAGTACAGAGCACTTGAACTCTGCAGTCTGCTACATTTTACTAGGCTGCTTTTGCAGTGGAGAGGTGGGGTGGGAGGGCATTCTTGGGCTAGACAGCAGCTGAATCAGGAAAAACAGTTCCTGACTCCTTAGTAAAAAAAAAAGAAAAGAAAGGAAAAGAAAAGCCTGGTAGAGGGAAATAACTTTAATTAGTATTTGATCAAGATAATTTTATAGTGATTTATTCAGTGTAATGACAGCAAAATTGTGTTTTCTATTTTAAAGCTCATTTTCTGACTAGTTAATTAGACCCATATGCGAGGGGAAGACTTTATGTCCTATTGCAATTTTCACATAATTTTATATTTGGGACATTTACAAAACAAAAACAAAACTTAAACTCGAGTTAAGAAAGCACCATCCCAGAAGTCATGTTGTGTTAATCACCCATGATTTCAAATGACAATCCAGGTGCTTAAAATAAAAAAGCAAAAATCTGTATCCCACTTTTCTCCCTGTTTTGGACCAAAGTGAGGTCTTTTCCATGCATCTAAAAAAACAGAGTCATGCCAGCATATTAAAAATCGTGCCCCCCCCCCCCCCATTTTTCACCTTCATGTGCTCCTGCTTTCTTCTGCCGCTTTTTGCTGCTTCCTGGCACTCTGCATGGCTGCCTGAAATGGTGGAAGAGAGGGAAGCACTATACATGCGACTCTCCCCCTGCCTGTCACTCATGGCAGGCAGCCAATCACATTTCTCCCTGTTTAAAAGGTTAAACTTCTCAGTCGGAACGCTTATACATCTATTCATAGATGCACAGTGCTCATTTTAATGCCACCCCCAACCTTGAAGCTCAATTAAAAAAATTCACAATATTTTTTATGGGGGGGGGGTCTGGGAGACATGCTTTGTGCATCAACTGGTGGGTGGATTTTTTGATCGGTCTAGGTTAAGCAACGAGTATTTGTTGCTCCAGGCAGTTTGCTCAAAAAAGAAAAGAAAAAGCCCTGTTCTGGGTAGAAGGGAAAGGGAAGTGGGCTCAAGGGCGGGCACTGGAGACAGAGATCACACTACTTTGCCCACTTTGGTAATGCACATGTCCTTGGCATGTGGCTCTCCTCCTGCTTGTGCAACATGGCTGGGGGAATCCACTTCTTGGGATTCCCCAGCTATAGCTTTAAAATGGAGGATATAGCTGCCAGTTTGCTGTTGGAACACTGGATGTTAGCGATGTCGTGCAAAATGCCAAAATATGGCATCTGCATAAGGCATTTGCATAAATGCAAACATGGCATTTGCATTTTACTTTTTAAATCGGGTGTGGAATGGCCCTCTATACCTCCCCCTTTCTCTGCATCAGGGGCAGTTTGGCCTTGGGAAGAGTTACTGTGGGAAAATGGGCTGGATAGTCCATTTCTCGCCCACTGAAGACACCCCAGTAGCAAGTGATAGGTAGTCCTCGCGTGGCCTGGGGTGAGTGTGAGCAACAACAAACCAAGTAGCCATTGCCCAACAGGGGTCTGGAAAGCAGGTGCTCAGCTGACTCTAATGCAGAGTGGGAAAGGAAGTACCTGGACCATCCATGGTGCAGAGCAGAGATGGCTAGGAAGGCTCTTTCTTCCCCTGCTCTCCAGTAGCACTCAGTTACTTTAAAATCTTAGAATCTAACCAACTAAGTTCTATATTTGTCTATTTACACACTCTCCTATCCACTCACAGACTGGCCCAAGTGAGAGCTGGAATACACCAGAACAATTTGGGGACAAAACAGACTGTCTTAAATTTTTCTTTAAAAGATTAACTTTATTTGGGCAACAGAGGATTTCAGATATGGAGGAGAATGCAAAACAGAGACAAAACAACACAGTAGGCTAACACAGTCTGTATAAACTGGTTCTATAGCTTACATTTCATCATGGAGCCCAAGCTGTGACGGTTTGATGGGGTATCCCACAAGGGACTTTTCTTTTGCTTGTTCCTGGAAAAGGCAATAGCAAATCCCCCTTCAGGATTTTATCAATTTTGCTATAATCAAATCCCTTTCATTGAAAGGTGCTCCTGTCCCACTCTTGCTGGTGCTAAGCACATCAATAGACCAGAACAAGTGCTAAAAGAAAAGGGAAGCCAATTCCTAACAAAAGTAGTGTTTAAGCACTATTTTCGAGGTGTTAATTCATTCTCTCAACTGCAATTGTACTTTGCACTTCAAAGGCCTATTTCCCATCAGACTTGTTTCTTCTATAGGTTTAGTCATCAGTTTTGGTTCTGATTCATCATTATCAAATCCAGCGGGGCTTTAACCACTGACCTTGGAACACTGTCACATACAATATTATAAAAGTTTAAAAGCCCCCCAAGCTTTCTTTAACTATGCTAAAACAAAATCATCCATTGGATTTGCCATAAGAAAAAAAAGGCAAATGGCCCTTTATGATTTTTTCATACCACATGAGTCAGTGTTATTTCGATGCAGATCATACCCTTGAAATAGTGGCCCAACCTGAACAGGAACAAAGTGCCTAGAATTAAGATTAGAGGGACTAATAGTGAATTCAGGGCACAACCTAGTCCTTATGCAAGGTTATTTTGGCACCAGTTCCCCCTGCCTCTTATGTCAGAGAGTAAGGCCACATCTGAGCCTCTGCCTGTGAGGCGAGGGTGAGAGAGGGGTGGTTCTTTTACTCTCTTGTTCAGTGTAGAATAGGACTTCTCAATTTATGATACCATTGGAGACAGTGTGAATCCCTCTCATGTCGCTATTTAAAGTCATGTATCTATTTAAAATCAGGAGTTGTAGGGAATGTTTCCACTACATTTTTACTGTTGAGAAATCCCTGGAGCATTCTTTAGGCTTCAAGAAGCCCCAGAAGTGGCACTATTGTGCAGAATATGGTTGGGAAGCATACTTGTGTCCATGCCCACCTGGGGCATCACCCCTCCCTCCAGGCCCATCATTGGCTATTTTGGGAGAGGGAGGTCAACATTATCATACATAGTCATATTATCTAATAAATGTTTAACATTTTTTTTAAAGACATAAAAAGTAATAAATGGCCGGACTTACTCCAGAGCTGCTTCATTGATGGGCGGCAGCACCGATGCGGGAAAGGTGTAAAAAGGAGATGTGTGCGTGGCATGTCCAGCTGATGCGGGTGCAACTGAGCCATAAATAGCACCACATGTGCTGCCCCAGCCTCTTTCTCTCCTGCTGCTAATGACATTCCCGCCCTCCCGCCCCGAGATTAAGGGGAATTAATGAGAAGGGTGTATGGCATTAGATTTGGTTTTATGGTTAAGTTGTGTTTGGAACTTTTAATGTCACAGCTTGTGGGCTGGCATAGGGGGAACCTCGTTTTGGGGGAGTCCAGGGCCTGTATCCCGGACTCCCAAGTTGAGGGGCCTCCTAAGTGGTGGCTGGGTGTGGGGGCCTGTCGCGAGTGGCAAGCAAGGAGCTCACACAGCCAGATGGCTCAAGGGGAACCAGTGGTGGTGTGCATCCACAGAGGTACCTTTTGTCAGTTCCCTAGGAAAGGATCCTGGTGGCGAAGGAACTTGGGCTTCCAGCTGGGAGTCGAGAAGGGAAGCCTCTGGGTCTTCCAGGTTCAAAATAAGTGGTGGCGTGGTTGGCTGACCAAATCCCCAGGCTCCCTACTATGCCAAACCAACACTCCCTAGTTTAATAAATAACTGTGGCTGAGTTATGCGATTAACCAAAGAACACTGTCTGCGTCTTTATTGGGGCCGGGGTTGCCCGGCTGCCTGTCAATTAACTCCTACCCATTTGGGAAACCCTTCCAGAGCCATCAAGAAATCCCATGGTTTCACGAAACCCTGGTTGAGAAAGCTTGTACTACAAGATGGTTGAGATAAGGTATTCTGCTTACCTGTACAGGTATAAGATGCTGATGTGAATCTGGTACTAAAAAAAATGCTGTTTACTACATTGGAGATTTCACAGATTGTTAGTATCAGGCTATTAGCCACAGTAGGCCTGACTGATTTCTAGTGATGGAAGAAACAAAAAGGGAATAAAGTAGTAAGACCAAAAGAAGTGAGCTAAGCACATTGTTAAGAGGTGGTTTGCTTCACCAGCAATCCCAAGAGCTATTATGGAAATGGAAATGGTAAATTACTTTAGCTGTTTTCAACTGGTTGTCTTTAAAAGTGTATGCTTCCTTTCTTTGAAGAAATTTCTCAAGACAAAAACTGGGGAAGTGTTACAAAGGGCACATGAAGTGTAATGTCTTAAACCTCATAGATCCACAAATGGTACTTAGACAGAAGCAAACAAATGCCACAGATTCTCTCAGGCACCACTGCTAACTGCATTTAGTCAGAAGTACATTCCACTGAAATCAATGAGACCTCCATCTGAGAATGATCAATTTACCACATTTGTATTTATTTATTGAAAACATTTTAAATCTGCCCTTTGATGCAATTTAGGATCCCCAGAGTGGTGAACAAGAAAACATTAACCCAAGATTAAAAGCATATATAACTATAAGCAAAACAATTGAAAACAATTAAAACAAAACACATAAACAGATGAGTGGAAGGAAAAGTCAATGAAAAGCAATGTGGGAACACCAGACAAAACAAACAAAAAACTCTTCACCAGCTGGCAAAAGAGTATGATAGAAGAAAAGAGATAGATCTCTCTTGGGAAGTAATTTCATAATTTTGGTACCGTGGTCAAGAAGGCACTTTCCTGGGTAGCAACCCATGTAGCCTCAGATTGGGGGGGGGGGCACCTGAGGCAGGGCTTCCAAAGATGACTGTAATAGTAAAGCAATTTTATATGGAAGCACATGGTCCACAAGGTATATGGACCAAATCGTAGTTTAAGTGGCAACACCAGCACATTGAGGTGGGCCCAGAATCTATCGCCTTGACGGATGATATCCGGTGCCAGCTGAATTGAGGTGGTTCGCCCATTCTCGTGCTTTTAGATGCGTTTGTCATGGTCGACCACAAGATATTGGCCCACTGCCTTGCCGGTGCTGGGATTAGGGGGACCACGCTAAAGTGGCTAGTCTCCTTTCTCCAGATCCGGACACAAAGGGTTGTGGTGGGGGAGGAGTTATCAGCCCCTTCTAGGCTCCCTTGCAGAGTGCCACAGGGGGTGATACTCCCCCCCACACTTTTTAACATCTATATGCGAACTCTAGCCCAGCTGGTCTGGGGCAATGGGCTGGGTTGCCATCAATATGCAGATGATACCCAGCTCTACTACCTAATGGATTGCCAGTCAGACTCCCCTCCGGATAAATTTGCCAGATGTTTGAAATCAGTGGCTGGATGGCTCAGGCAGAGCCACCTGAAACTTAACCCCTTCAAGATGGAGGTCCTGTGGCTGGGTAGAAGGGAGCAGGACCAGGAAGCACACCTCCCATGCCTGGATGGGGTGCAATTAACACCAGCACCAGTAACCCAGAATTTTGGTATGACCTTCGATGCCTCCCTTTCCATGGAGGCTCAGGTTATGAAAGTAGACCGAACGGCATTTTTCCATCTGCACCAAGCATGACTACTAGTGCCGTACTTGTCCTCTGAACACTTGGCGACAGTGATCCATGCAATGGTCAAGTCCAGATTAGACTACTGTAATTCACTCTACATGGTCTACCTTTGGCTTTGACCTGGAAATTGTAGCTGGTACAAAATGCGGCTGCAAGGGACCTCACTGGACCACAGTAGAGTGGGCCCATATCCAGCAGGTGCTACATCATCTGCACTGGTTACCAGTCTGCTTCTGGATCAAGTTTAAGGTTTTGGTTTTAAACTTTAAGGCTTTACATGGCCTGGATCCTACCTATCTGTGGGGCAACATATCTGTTTATGCCCCCCACAGGGCTCTTTGCTCTGTGGATATGAATTTACTGGTCTGCTTTCCACGGGGCCTGCAAAATGGAGCTCTTCCGCCAGGCATAAGGTTGAGGCCAGAGCGGTATCCGGCATTGCCATCTGATGATCTCTAAGTTGAGGCCAACTAGGTTTCTCTCTCCCAGGTAGAGAGAGAGTTTGACCCATTCTGAATGGGGGAAAAGGTTGATATTTTACTGTCCGCCATCTTGTTATGTCATGTTATTACTCTATTATGTTTTAACTAGGGTTACACCTGGGGCAGCAGCAAGGCCTTTGCAGGCCTTTGGGAAGCGCTCCCTCTCCCCCCACCCCCCCTCGGCCGGATGGCTTCCCAAAGGCCTTGATAGCACACCTGGGGCCTGTGTGAGGCCTTTGCAGGCCTTTGGGAAGTGCTCCCTCCGCCCCCTCCCCATCAGCCGGATGGCTTCCCAAAGGCCTTGATAGCACACCTGGGGCCTGTGTGAGGCCCTTGCAGGCCTTTGGGAAGCGCTCCTTCTCCTCCCATCTCCCCTTGTCCTGATGGCTTCCTAAATGCATTGAAAGCACACCCGGGGCCTGTGCAAGGCCTGTGCAGGCCTTTGGGAAGAGCTCCCTCTCCCCCCAACCAGGCCTCTTACCTGAGGCCTTGCAAGTGGAGCAGAAGAGTCACCGACTGGCTGGCTGTAGCAGCCAGGAATGTCTGTGAGGCAAGGGGTGAGGGCTTGGTGAAGGAGGGCGGGAGCGGTAGGGGCAGAGCCAATCCTGCACCCTGATTGGCCCTGGAGAGGCCGGACAGTCCGTTCCCAAGGCTGTTTCACAGTTATTAAGATGCACCAAATGGATAAGATGGGGGTATTTTAGGGTATTTTATTGTATTTTATTGATCTTGTATTCTGCCGCAAGACAGTTGAGAGCCATAGTATATTTGCTTTCATACATGCACAGAAGCTACTGACACAAACCAGAACTTTTTAGTAGCTTTGGAGAAGGAACTTACACTTGATGAATGGACATCTATCAGTTCCATTTTAATTGATCTTTTTATTCATAGAGAATAAATTGGATTTTTAAAACCACACTGGCTGCTTTCTGCATTCTCTCCTGCATTACATATGTGTTCAGGATTAAACTTCTGAGGAAGACCCAGTTTGCGGTTGAAATGCATTGTATGGTGCATATCATGTGATTTCAATGATTAGCCTATGGGCTTTGTGTATGTTTTAAACTTTTTAACTTTATAAGTTGTGCACAATAAATGTTAATATAATCTGACCATTTATATTTTGTGGACACCTAATCTTTTGGGTCTTCAACTAATAGTACTGAGTGATATGTATTAGGGGAATTCTGATATATACAAAGCCATATAATCATGTTTCTATTTTGTTTTCTTCCTCCTCACTCCAATCCTCCTCCTACCACCCCTTCTTCCCAGTGCTTCAGGCACTAGTGGGCAACATGAGGAGGCAGATGTGGCTCCCCTACCTGCAAGTAATGTCACTTGAAGAGCATATAATGGTCCTGAGTGCCATTCCCTTTGGCTCTTACCAGTTGCCTTTGTTTTCCAGTTGCCTTTGTTTTCTATTTCCTAAACTTCTCACTCATCAGTGTATCTTCCCTTCCTTCTTATTTCTCACCATTTTTATTTCATAATGTGCTTCCTTCTAAATTTCCCGTTTGTTGCCTTGCATTCCCCTGCTTGTTGTTGCATCTGCATTGAATTCTCTTCAGTGCCCTTTGCTTCACTTTTCTCCTCCCCATTTCTTTTTTTCTCCTTTCTGCTCTGTTTCCACCTCCCTCCTTCCCACAGAAATTCAGCAGAAGATCAAAGGGGAAAAACCCAGCAATATAAATTAGATATTTGATGGGACTTGAGTGTAACTAATAAAAAATGCTTTTGCATTAGGCACAGTTGCTAACAGTGTTTAATGGCTGGCAATCTTCAGCTTCTATTGCTAGAATAAGAGAGGTGAGAGCACTGGCATGGAGGGTGCAGCAATTAGTATGGCAGTTTTTTTATGTGCCAGAAGTCCAGCACATATATCCCTGGCATTCTTGCACATGGAATATTTTGCCCTGCTAAATCATATGTAAAGATTTACAGAATTTAGTTCATTATAAAGTATGGCTTCTTTGAGATGCAAATTACTCAATCCATGTTTTTTCGCAGTCAGTATCTCATTTTACTAGCAATCAATTAAAAGTGGAAATAACAGTCACCATTAATTAGTATACATGATTTAGTGCTACTTGCCAAAATCACGTGCCATTCCAGGTGGAAAAGCCACATTGAGACTTCAGAGGGATTAAAATAAGCCACTTTGTGATACCTGGAACCTAATATTATTTAGAAGAGGTGCTGTGATGCAGCCTAGTTCAACAGTTTTGCTGATTCATTTCACCTTGTATCCCATGATGAAGTTCACTTATGTCCTGGAGTCCCATAGAAGTTTTGGGATATCATACAGCCATAGCTGATTTACAACATAAAAGCTGACATTTTCACCTTAAGATTAAAAAACAAGCAGACTTTTCTTTTTACCAAGATGGACTAGTTTGTGATTGCAGTGTTGTGAACTCAGATTTTGACCTTTGCTTTTTATTTGTTTTCTAAAATAATGGATTCATGTTAACACTTATTGTCTTGGTTTGTTTGATAGCTGAGTTATTGATCATTTTCTTTTGTGCAATATAATAATAGATGCTGTTGTAGCCTCAAATCACTTATTTGACTCGGAAAAACTTTTCCTTATCACTTCCCCTCCTCAGTGGGGGCAGCTGCATATTTTTGTTCTGTTTTCTGCAGTTTTCTCTTTGTGGCATCTCAGGATGCTGTTATCAAATTCTATCACTTTTAGTAGCGCCAAATAACATCTAATCCAAATCCTTATCCTTTTATTCATTCCCACTTATGCAAGTGACTTCATATATATTGGGTTTTCAGGTCCGCCAGACCAGTTGGAGTTTGTTTTAATTGTAAAGATTGTTTTAATACTATGATATGTTGTAAGCTGCTGCAAATTGGCAGGCCAGGTGTAGCGGCCTAGAAATGGAACTAACAAATAAATAACTAAGTTGAGGAGCAGAGTGTAATGACACAGTCTCAATTAATTACTCTCAGCAGTCCCCAATTAAGGATGCATCTACCTATCAATTTCCAATTTTGACATATTTATTTCCTTCACTATGTTTCCCCCCAAAATTAAATCCAAACAAATGGTAACCATATGAACTAAGCTTGTTATTTCTGTTTGGTCCTTGAATTTGTTACACATCTTCATGATGTTGTCTGTTACTTTGATTTCTTACTCTATTTTGGTCTCCACATATAAAATCTCTCCATCAGATCATCTAAAATGTGGGTTCTTGCTTTGATTATCTCATACCTTATCTATTCTTACTTTCAAATGCTGGTTTGAAGCAGCAGAACAAATTTAGAGTCCAAGGGCATCTTTAAGAACAACAAAGTTTTATTCAAGGGAGCTTTGGTGTGCATGCACACTTCCTCAGATACAGTAAAAAGGTAAAGGTATCCCCTGTGCAAGCACCGGGTCATATCTGACCCTTGGGGTGACGCCCTCTAGCGTTTTCATGACAGACTCAATACGGGGTGGCTTGCCAGTGCCTTCCCCAGTCATGACCGTTTACCCCCCAGCAAGCTGGGTACTCATTTTACCGACCTCGGAAGGATGGAAGGCTGAGTCAACCTTGAGCCGGCTGCTGGGATCGAACTCCCAGCCTCATGGGCAGAGATTTCAGACTGCATGACTGCTGCCTTACCACTCTGCACCACAAGAGGCTCAGATATAGTACTTGTATCCTAAAAGTGCCCCTGGAAGTTCCATTCTTACTTTCTTCACTGTATCCTTCCTGTAATCTTTTCAATTCTGTCCAGAAGTTTAATGTCAAAGTAATTTACCTCTATCACCATTCAGGATGCCTTTTCCTAGGTGAGAAAGGACGTTTCCTGTGTCCACCCGTTGCCTGCTTAGCTCAAGACAGACTCAGTTATATTCAGTCATGCTTTATGCAGTGTTATAAAGCCAAATTCAATGCTATCCTTTTTCTAATTGTAGTATATTCCAAAAGGTAGCATACCCTCTTTGTTACAAATTAACAAAATGAACAAAAATGTGAAAAGCTGTCCACCCTAGCACAATTTCAGAATGCCACTGCGCCCTTTTCTACAAGTCTGTCTAAATCAGGGCAGAGGTGGGGGGGGGGGATTTGCCATATATTTCTGAGAAAATTCTGACACTCTGTAAAAGAAAAACAGAAGACAAAAAATCCTGTACTTTTAAACTGTCTAACTGCTAACAGAACAATGGAAGAGAGATGATGGTTTGACTTCAAAATTCTCTTCACCCAAATTTCTTCCTGGGTTACCATTTTAGGGTTAACAACACCCAGGTGGGTTCTCTCAGAATTACGGCTTGCTGGAATGGCAGCTTTGGAGAGTAGACCCTGTAGCATCACATCCCTGCTGAGATCCCTTCCTTCCAAAAACTCCACTGTCCCCAGGCATTGTCCCTTAATCTCCAGGGCTTTCCCAAGCCAGAGTTGGCAATCCTAAATCTACTAAAGTCCCATGGCTATTGTGGATGATTTTGATGTGTGATCATTTGAATCACAACCTAGAAAATTGGGGGGGGGGATTTAACACTTTGATCAGGGGGCTGGAACAACTGCCCCATGAGGATCGGTTAAAATGCTTAGTAGTGTTTTAGCTTAGAGAAAAGAAGAGCAAGGAGAGGCCTAGAGCTTGACTGAAGGAACTGCTAATTTATTTGCAGACAGAAGACAGAGAAATAAAGCACCCAGAGCAGCAGCAGGGGATGTTGAAGCATACACAGGAGAAGCAGGAGCCGTGCACTACTTTAAGCGAACTTTTTGAACTTTCTGGGCTTTTTTTTAAATACGACTAGTCACCATTTGCAAGGACTTGCCTTTGTTCAGTGGGCCCTTACAGGAAAACGTTCAAGCTATTTGAAGTATACTATTTCATGCTAAACAACATTTTTGATAAGGATAATTATTTTCTCAAAACCTGCAGGGAATGAGTAAATGGGATACATTTTTGTGGTTTCATTGACTTCCTTGTTGGCTCCATATGATTCATCATTGTCATTCCTCTGCTGTGAATTGTCCTAAAATTGATAGTAGTCAGTGATGTAATACTTTTCTGTGAGGCTTGGTTTTCATTATTATTTGGTCTGTGGCTGTGAAATTGTTTGCAATCCCCCTCACCCTGCATGTTTGCAGCCTTAGCTTTTGCTGCATGGGGTGAAGAGGAAGGCCCATTCCACACAAGGACCAATGTTGCCAATTGGTTTCACAAAGCAATAACGCTAATTTAAATAGTGGAATCGCAGTGTTCCGCTTACCTTCATTTGTAGTGGAATCCAGTAGCGTTTCATTCGTTCCCCACAGGTTTCCGGCAGGAATCGCTAGAAAGGAAGTGATTTTTTCTGTGCTTGTTCCCGCCCCTGGCTGTCAATCAAACAAACAGCCAATCGGCGGTTGTTATCATGCTCCCGAAAACCCCCTTTCCCTTTAAGCACAGTTAAAAAAACACACACATACAAGTTTCAATGAATATGCCTTGATTCTTCTTAACGTAGAGACCCATCTAGCTGGCGTGTGAGCTGGCGAGTCATCATTACCACACTCCCCCCAAGTGAAAAAAAAAATCCCCCCCCTGCACGGGCGCGATTTTTGGCCGAAATTAAAGGGAACTGGCTAACAGGGGGCTGTGTTGTGCTTGGGGACTTAGGGGAGTTTTAAAGCACTTCTGTGGAGGGACTGTAGCCGGAGAAGCCTCGCTGGGTGAATGAAGCCTCACTGGTTCGTTGCTTTCCCCGCTCGCTCCGAGGAAAAAAAAATGGCGATCGCTTCGCCGGAAGTTCAGAGGAGAGAGCCAGGGGGAGGGACTTTGTTGCAACCGCTACATTGAGAATGCACAGGTCTTTTTCGCAAGTGTTGCAGGTTGTTGTGTTACCCAAATTGAGTGGACACGTGTCCTAAAAACACGTATCTTTGAGCTTGTGGGGAAGATTAGCCCAAATGCTGCGAGAGGGGGGTAACTTAGCGTTTATCGGATCGTTACCTATGTCTACGAGGGTTTATTACACCCGTGGGAACTCAAGGCAAACACAGATTTAAATGGTAAGCTTTTATTGAAAGGAAAATAACAAAAGGACACAAAAATAGCTAACACGCATACAAGCAGTCATATAGAGAAGGGGGAGGAAGAGTGGAAGGCTTGATAGTTACCTGTCCGAGGAGTGGTGGGTCAGAGGAAGGAGCACGAACCAGCGTGGGAGGTCCCGGGTTGGAAGACACTCAGAGTGGCTGTGTGAAGCCACAGTTTTTATAGGATTTTGGGAAGGGGGCTATGTGACAAGGCTCAGGTAAGCATGTGCTGGAAGTTTCCAGGGTCCCCAGAGATTAGGACAAAACCTGGCCAAGTGGGGGGTGATGGCCGTAAATGGATTTGGATAAAGGTATTAATGGCTCTGAGGAAGAGAGCCATCAGGTCTAGCTGGCAGGGTGTGGGGAGGAAATATCCCCTGGCAGAGGGGCCAAGTGTGAAAAATGTTGCAAGACAAAGGATTTTCCTAGGAGCTCTTAGGCAAACAGGAAGAAGCCAGTCCACTCACTTAGAAATACAATGGAGGGGGGGGGGGTGAGCTGATGCAAGCTTGAGTCCAGAGGCACCTCTGGGTCAGGCAAAGGCTGTCATTCCAAACCTAAGGCAGAGAGCAAGATTTCTAAGATGGAGTCTGGCCTGGCTTGGCTGACCCTAGCAGTGTCATGGCTTTAGCTTAAGCCTAGACTATTGTGGGGTGCCATTGGTTATAGAATACAGTGTGCCAAGGCATAAGGCAGGGATCCTGCCATGCGTAACAGTTGGCAGGAGTATAGCGATTTTCTGAGGGTGAATCCACTTTTCTGGATTCCCCAGAAATCACTACAACGAAGCGATTTTCGCGCTAGTGTTGCAGATTGCTCACGACGTCATGCAGAACGTAGTTTTAGTGGTGAAAACAAAATGCAAGACTAGTGCTGTATTAAAGTCATGCGGAATGGACCGAAGTCATTCCTCTGCAGAGGCATTACTTTCTATGGAAAGCATATTAACACCCACATCGCAGTGCAAGGAAGCATTGGCCTAGTTGCTTCAGCTTTGGTGATTCATTCCCTCTCCCCATTGTTTACTAAGTGGTATGAAAAAATACCTCAAAGTGGGGCAAGAGCAGAGCTCACTGTGCATGGGAGCAAAAAAAAATTCATGGTGCCATGAATTTCTCTCTAGTGAATAATTCACTTATACTAGGATCAATGGGATATTACTCAAAGGTGTCTAGAAGTAAGCTGCTGATGGACCCTCTTAGATAACCAGGGAATGCTAGGACATTGTCAGTGTGGTTGAGGCCCTTAGCTGCAATAAACACGGGGGAGATAAAACAAGGATATGTGCTGTACAGAAGAACAAAATGAGGCCTTTGCAAGTTTGAAGCCTAGGCCAAATGGCTCTCCTGGTCCCCTCTCCTTGGTTCACTCTGGATACTAGGTATGTATTATGCTATGATAACATTTGTTATAGTTCCATGTTCAGAAAGCACTATAGACACCTTTAACAGGGTGAGACTTCAAAACCTTGGGTAGTTCCTGTTGATCCCTGATTCTGATGCAAGAAGAGAGTGTGTCTAAAGAAGGAACAGTATAAATATTCATTTCTCACATTACTTTGGGTTGATTCCCACAGATACTAGATTTCTTCAGAGAAGTTTAACTTTTAAGTTCAACACATACAACTGATCAGTAAAAGAAAACATGGGCAGCCTCCATTGCCTTTCCCCAAACAAAACTTCTATAAAACTTCTATACAACTCAGTGTGGAGTTGGCCTGGGAACGGATTTCAGGATATTGCCTTCAGGTTGTAAATTTATTGTGCACTATGGTTATTTCCTGCTTGTTCAGACATGTATCACTAGGTTTTTGCCAGTTAAGTGAAACAATCATCTAACTATGTAGTATATTAGTTAAAGGTTGACCAATTGAGTTCCCATGGTTTCCTTCCCCCCACTGAATGCATTTATGTGCAGTGGACAGGAACTGTGAAGTGGAATGGATCCAGGATATTCAGCCTCCGGGTGCCTTGCTGCTTGCATCAGGATGTTGGTCTAGTGCATACCTATGCAAAACTCCTAAAAATCCCTTGTTCCTAGAATGACTTTCAAGCAAGGAAAATTGAAATAATTCATTTTTGTTTCAGAAATAACCTGATTTTTCCCCTTGTTCACACCATTTGTCCAAGAGAATACAGGGCTGGGGAGAAAGGTAGGATGAAACTCTTTAAAAGAAGGAGGTAAAATGTAATTGTGTTTTATTAGTTCAGATATATAGTGCAAAGGTTAAAATATATCAGAGAATCTAGATTTTACAAGCAGTAAAATATGACCAATATGTTGGTATATTTTAACAACTGAATTAAATACAGGATTTTTTAAAGTACAAGTGCAGTTTTTTAATTCCATGGGTCATGCAGTAAAATATTGCTTGTGAGGTTGCTTGTTGGTTTCTTCCTTAGGAAGAACTATTGGCACGAACATATAATGTAAGTTACTTGATAATATGATTTGGAGATGAACACAGTACCATGCACAGAAGGAGATTAGCCACAGGAAGAGTGTAACTCATCAGTGCCTCAACCCTTCTGGGGATTGTAGGCAACTCCATTCATTGCACCTGGCATTGGGTAGAACTTTCTGGACAGTCCCTCCTTAAATGGTCTGTGCAGCCAAACAGTTGAGTCATTTTGTGTGATTCATAGCCACCCCTGTTCGACAGAACAATAAAGAGCAGCTGTGTAATGAGAAAGGACCGTACAAAAGCATGAGAAACATAACTTATTCTTGATTAAGACATGCTTCTACTACACACATTTCCATTGTGATTTCAACAGTAACATCGAAAAGAAACTTTTCAGGGTGGGGGGACAAAACAACAACCCAGCCCTGACATGAATAACACTGGAGATAGTTTCAAGTTTTCTGATGTTCTCCAGAAAACTCTCCCTTCCCCCCAACCCACCCCCCAAATAAAACCCTAACAACTTTGATGTGAATATTATTGGAGATAGTTTATGGTTTGCCTTGCCCCATTAAAATATAGTTCAATAAGATGAATGTATGTTGATAAAAAAGAATAATACTTTTTCAAAATAAGTGCATAATAAAATGTTAGATATTATATTTAAATTGTATGAAATGTTAAATGTGTATGGTTTTATTCTGATGCAACCTGCCCTGAGCCCTTGGGGAAGGGTGGCCTAAAAATGCAAAAAAAAAAAAAAAAAAAAAACAGATCAAAAACAAGCCCAGATCAAAAAAAAGCCCAGAAACTCCTCCTTACAAGAAGTCAATCACTGTGGCTGCTCAATATCCATTTGTATGTGCAGTGAAACTGAGGACAGTTTCATGAGGTACAAGATGCACTGAGGAAAGTCAATGCATTTGAGGACCCATCTATTTTAAACTTCTGGAATAGCCATGGAGATGCACAAGCTTACCAATGTTAGCACTAGCAGCCTGGAAGCAAGCTATTAAGCAAGCCAGGAAGACAGCAGGCAGGGAGGGAATGTCTTAGGCCCTCAGTCAGCGCCTGAATGAAGTTGCTCAGCTTGGAGAATG
The DNA here is from genome assembly GCF_049243985.1 of Paroedura picta. NCBI lineage: Eukaryota > Metazoa > Chordata > Lepidosauria > Squamata > Gekkonidae > Paroedura > Paroedura picta. The sequence goes on along the minus strand of NC_135375.1, from coordinate 42,047,123 downwards.
AGTCCACAACCTATTAGCTGTGATAATACCCTGTGGCAATTTTTCCTTTTTTGAGTGTTGCCTTTGAAGAACAGGTCTATCAATATTTCTTATGCACTATGTTTACAGCTCTTTTTTCTCCCATTATGAAACTCAAAATAGCATACAGAGTATTTTCAGGTCTTCCTATCCTAGACCCATTCCTGCTTAGTTTTTTGCAAGATTGTTCTATCATGTGTCCTCCAACCTTATGAGAGATAGTAACTAAATAAAACCTACATGTTCAGGCACATGCTCTTTGGAGGGTCGGACAAAAAATAGTGGAGGCTTATAACTTTTGTGACTTGCTGTAAACCTCTGGATTATATTATTTTGCTTCAGACCAACATGGCTACTTACTTCAATCTAAATTCACTTACCTGTTAAAAGTTCTGTACATGCTTCTTACCAAGTTACCATTAGCAGGTAGCGCCAATATGGATATTCAAAGCTATTGAACACACACACAAAAAAATCTAGTAAATAATTGATACCAGCAGCTGCAACCTGAGCTGGGAAAAAGTATATTTTACAGGGTAACTTTTAACTACTTGAGCCTTGTGTGAAGGAACTTTCTGCCATACAGCCAGACAGCAACTTCATGGAAAGGATGGCCATTTATCACATCTCCAGTGAAAGCATTCCTTGGACACAAATGTCTTTTTCTTCTTTTGTCTAATTACCGAAGGGCAAAGTGAGAAGGAAATGTCAAAACTGTGAAACAGTGGTGCATAGAGAGCCCTCACTCTGGAGCTCAACCAGCTTTTGTGAGGGCTTGGGCGATTTGTCAAATGGTTGTGGCATAAGTCAAGCCCGGAGGTTGAAAGGTCTTGACCTAAGGAGTGCTAGAATCAGACAGTAAAAGCAAGAAGCCTGCTAGAAGTTTCAGCTGTAGTGGAGAGGAACAATGATGAGTGCAGAGCACAACAAAGGCTCATCTACATAATTCAGGTAAGTAATTTTATTGAAACTGACAAGGATGTGACAGGCTGAGAATGAGAAGAGAGCATGCTCTCACTGGGAACCTTTAAAGCTCTTCAGTTAGGTATGTGAAAATAAGTGACAGCTAATCTCTCTACTAAAAAAACTGTAAACAATGACATTTTATGCAGGGCTCACCCATGACCTTTAGATAGATCTACCTCTAGGCCAGACCCCAGGACCTATCAGACTCAATATCGGGTGTATACATTGTGCTTTAACATTCACTTTTCATATTTCCCCCCCTCATACTTTATTTAGTATTTTTTTCACCTTGGGGTGCTAAGTAGTAGCCCTGCTATTGTTGCTTATATTGGTCCTGAAAAAATTGTTGGCTTAAGCCAAATCTGAAGTTATTTTTTGCAAATGGACCATGGTTTCTTTTTTCTTTTTTTAACAGGTTCAGCTAGCATGGGGTCATCTAGAAACCATAGACCTCAGTCCTTTAGGTCACCTGGTGGCAAGGCGAGTCTCCACTTGAAGACATGTGGCGGTTGAGATTACCACAGCTATTAAAATCCTTCATTTATCTAGATGTCTAGATTTTTGAAAATAGTCTTCCTTCTATTCAAAGTCTTTTTGGGACACAGTAAGTGCTCTGTATTTTAATCAGCTCAGCTTTTAAGGATATACTGTTGTGGTTTCATTATTTAGATCAGGGTTAGTCAACCTGTGGTCCTCCAGATGTTCATGGACTACAATTCCCATAAGCCCCTGCCAGCATTTGCTGTCAGGGGCTCATTGGAATTGTAGTTCATGAACATCTGGAGGACCACAGGTTGACTACCACTTGTTTAGAACATTAAACAAACAAACAAACAAACAAATGAGCCATTGGATTTTAGGGATCCAGCCACCTTTTCCAGAAAAAAACAATGTAAACGTGACACAAATGGCCTCTTCTGATGTAACTTCCAAAGGCCAAATTTTATACAAAAATCTTTATCAAAAGAGAATACAAGAAACATGGAGGTAGTCAGTTTTCAAACTGGGGACTAATATATACCACCCACACTGGCCTTGGACATGGAATTAATTCAAAGCCCATTTGTAGTCGGTTGCAAGACAAAGTGGGCATTTGATTGTTCCGCCTCATGCCTACATCCATTTTCAGCATGCAATGATATAAGCAGAAAACATGCCCCCCCCCCCATGATTGTCTTTTACATGCTGAATGTTCGGATAAAGAAAAACAACCCACCAACAATCTCATTGTGTGACAAGTCATAATCCATTTATCCATTATGAAGTCAATATTCCTGATCCAGTTGGAGGCAATGCACATGTAGAAGGAGGCTTCTGCATTCATATCCACAGATGAATGAGGTGCTACACGTGCAAATGGGTGCTCTGTACATGGTTCTTCCTCTCTGGTCAAACAGCTGAGACTGCATGTGGAGGCTGCTTTAAAATGCTGTGGACCAGCTGTTTGGAGGGGATGTAAATCCCCATCTTCTTTTCCTGTCAAGCAGACAATTGGCAACATTTTATTTTGTAGAAAGTCTGCTTACACCTCTAGACACACATACAGCTCTGGCAGCTGTTTGGAATGGGTTGTGTTGGGTTGGAGGCAGTATATATCAAAGGTTCAGGGTTGTAAGGTGAATTAGCTATATCTAAAGAGAGCTTTATTCGGGTGGACTGATAAAATTGCTTTCCCATTATAAGATGACATTTGGTAGCTCTTTCAGCATAAAGCTCTCACTTGTGGAAAAGTTCCAACAAACCTTAAATTGCATGCCAGCATTTGGAAAGTCTCAAAATCAGATTTAGTAATAGACAGTGAAAACAGCTGGAGAGCAAAGAGTTCTCTGTGTGTTTAGAGCTTATATTACAAATGCAAATTCTGGGAAATGTTTAATAACTCTATGATTCTAGAACACAACTTCTCACAGTTCATGTTGGCCATGTTGACTCTGAGCATGCTCAGAAGCCCTATACTGTAGTGATGCCAGAGCAGTCATATTATTGATTTGACTGAAACAGAAGTAAATGAAGCTTCATTGAATTGTTAGGGAAGTGTGTGCATTATATTAAGCATCCAAAGAAGTAATAAACAGAATGTATAAATGTTCTCAGGCCACCATATAGAGAATAACAATAGTTCATTTTGCACAATTGGGAAAACCCATAAAAATGCAAATGAGCTAGATGATCACTTTTAATCTAACGTCATAGGCCCATATTCCAAGGATCATTTTGTGTCATGGAAATAACTAATGGAAAACTCACTTCAGCAAGTGATTAAAAAAAAGATTTCCCCTAGTTCTGCAGTGCTGTAGTTAGACTCTACTATCTTGCAATGCTGTTGCAAGACCCTGGTTTCCTTATGAAACTAGATTTCTCTGAATAGTATTCCATTACTCTGTCCAGTATTCTGCACCTAAGAAACTGCAAAAAGCTTTTTTTTTTTTGCGGGGGGGGTGCCAGGAGAGAAGGCCCATAGAGTGTGGTTTGGTTGGGTAGAAATGCCACCAATAAGATTTCCTACCTAAATCACAAAATCTGCAAAGCACTCAGTGCTAGAAATACAAAGTAGACTGGCTTTCTTTCCAGACAGCATGGAGTACATGTGCTTTGTGGCCCAGTAGCGGAACATTCCACCTAACAGGAAGTAGCTGAGAGTCCTGGCTGTATACAGTGCTGATCACAATACTATAAGGAGTCAAATGCATAATTCACAAGGCTTAATGAATATTCCAATTCATGACAGCCAACTGGCTCCATAGGTCACACCTCCCGTCTCATATAAATAAAGAATGAGATACTGGAAAGCATACCAGCTGAACCCAACTGAGTGCCAAAAACATGCATATTAATGAGGCACAATAAAAGATATTCTTGACTCAGGAAGTGCTTGCATTGTTTTCCAGCTGTAGAGTGGGAGAAGATTTGTAGTGTACACTGAAACTTAACCACATCGAGGAAAGGGGGGGGGGGAAGCAAAACAAAAAAGGAAGAAAGAGATAGAAACACACCATGAAGTATGAAATCAAAGTTTATTCATGATATACTTCCTCCAGGTCTCATCAGGTTGATAACCTCTTTAATCATTCCCCATCACAACGCTGAAACCTTCTGGAAAAATTGCCACCCTTTGCTCCCATATTCCTTTGCAAGCCCCCACTTGGTAACTAAGGAGAGGAAGTGGTTCAACAGTGCTGCTCTTTTATGTGTGCTGTTTAGACCTTGGAACAGGATGAATGGTAGTTGAGATGAATGTATTTGTGCCATTTTTCTTGGCCCCAAGACTATGTTTCCTCACTACCATGACATCTGAACAGAAGGAGAAAACATCCCCCTTTTGTGGCCGGCTAATTTAATTTGTACCTTCCACCTAGGGGTAAATATGTTTGTCTGTCTGCCTAAGCTCTCTTTGCCTACTCTCTTTTCTCACGGGAAACCCCGCTGAGTCCAAGGCAGGATATTGCTTAGTGCTCTAACTTTATTTTAAAGTAATTTAATTTTAAGCAGACTTACACCCACTCCAATGTGAAGCAACCCTAGAAGCTCTCTTGGGAGAAATCTTAATGACTTTTGCATGTCTCTGGTGTCACAGGCTTCAAGAGCTTTGTTGTTAGGGAGGTGTTTGCCTGTTGAAAGAAAGAGTTTAAAACAAGGTCCCTTTGGAAATATCCTGAGTATAAGATGAGTGCCCCCCCAATTCCAACAAAATCCTAAAGCTTTGCATATTGATCACCCAGCATTAAAAACCATTGACCTTTGGCCTTAGTTTAGTTGGAGCATTATTTGTGCTTTGACCTTGTTTTGTCTGAAGAAAATTCAAGTCAGATTTAAAACCAACACTCAACGTATTTGTTTACTGCAAAACATCAAAGTGGAAAGTGAGTCAGGCAATTCCAAATTTACAAAGAAAGACTTCCATCTGATTTTGAAAGTCGGCAAACAAGGTGCTACTTAGGGCACTGTTCAACTTAATGCCAAAAAGTTGCTCTAAGCTAATAAGGAATTAGAAAGTGATAGGATGAGAAAATGAATCTTAAATCCACATTAAATGGCAGCTCTAGCACATTTTGTTTATGCTAACACAGCATGTGCACCTGAATGTATTTTAACACCAGTCTAAAGAACTTTAATAAACAGAGAAAGCATATATATGGAAGTCTAAACATTGGGGAGGGGACATCAAGTGGCAGCTCATCTTGCCTCCATGGAGTTTTCAAGGCAGGTGACATTCAGAGGTCTGGTACAGTTTGCATCCCTCTGATGTTAGGTGCTTTCTGTTCACTAAAATACGATGCTCTTGTGTGTGGGAGAAGAACCTAGAATCTAAGTAATGTGCTGCGTAGTAAAAAAATGCTTCTTTCAGGGATGATAGCACTGCACAACTAAGACAAGTCATATACTCCATGCCAATGTTTGATTTTGAGGGAACTCTAAGTAGTTCCTCTTATTAGTTCCAATGTGTAGGCATAAAGGGTGAGGACTAAGAACATAATATGACCACATAGCCCAGCATCCTGAGCTCTGTGATGGTTGACTTGATGCCCTAGAACAGGGGTAATCAAACTGCGGCCCTCCAGATGTCCATGGACTCCAATTCCCAGGAGCCCCTGTCAGCGAATGCTGGCAGGGGCTCCTGGGAATTGGTGTCCATGGACATCTGGAGGGCCGCAGTTTGACTACCCCTGCCCTAGAAGGACCATCAGCCCAGAGACTTCCTCTTTTTTGCCTCAAATAAATAAAGTTGCACCATAGCTCAAAACTATTGATTAAGATGTCTGATTGCCCCTTTAAACCATCTATGATATTGGTCATCACAGGAGCTCTTGGCAGTGAAGTCCATGAGTTTTGTGGGGGTGGGTGGGACAACCTGAGGCTAGAAAACAAGAAAAATTGCCTCATGATACTTTCTGAAGGCTTCATACTTTGTTGCCACCTAGTGGGAAAATAATCAAATAGTTTGCTTAAAGTAAAGGCAAGCTTACAATAAAGTGAGAGCTCAAAGCATGTTCAAAGCATGTCTAATCGCAAATCCATTTCCCATTTAAGTGTGTCTGAGGAAGTGTTCTGTGCACACAAAAGCTTGCACCTTGAATAAAACTTGGTTGTTTTTAAAGGTTCCATTGGTTTAAAACTTTGTTCTGCAAATTTATCAGTCAGGCCCAGAAAGTGAATGATGGTTGTTGTCACAGCTGTTCTTTTTTTTAAAAAAAAACTACATTCCTTCTCCCTTTTCTAAAAGCTACACTTGATTCATCCTCCCCCAAACTAATTTGTATCCTACCTCCACTTTTGGTGCTGATAGCTAATAATCTGCCTCGTGGTCATCCCCAGCTAGAGAAAGGAATAATGGAGCTACTGGACACCGTGGCTGATTTTAGTCATCCCTCCTACAAACATATATATGGTGAAGCTGTGGAGTACATGGTAAATTTATATGTGGTATGTAAGCCCCCCCCCCACCTGTGAAACATTTATTCATGCATCTTTTATATAACCTGTTCCTTCTATTGAATACACAAACCTGAATCTGTCTTGACATAATCAGAAATGTAGATAGACATATGGAATGGGGACTTCTAGATCAATCACAACAATCTTAATGATTAATCATGACAACATTATTGTTTTGCTGGGAAATTATGCGATCATTTTTCTCTTCATGTATGTTGTAAATGAGCCATAACATTTGCACAGAGGGAATACCATCAGATCCAGATGTGTTGTTTAAGAGACTATATGATATATCAATGCCAGTGAAATATCCTCTGTCAGTACTACTGCACTGCCTACAGTGAAAACATGAGAGCCTGTTAGAGATGGCATAGACTGATGAAGCTTTAAGTGACACAAAAATGGCTCCCATTTGATGTGTATGCTTTTGTAAAAATAGAGAGAAGAGACTGAAAGCTTTGCCATTGGCTTTACGGCATTTAGGGAGTGTGGTTAAATATCTCCAGGAGAGAACAAACATATACTTTCCCCTAATTCCTGCTGCATTTCTTGTCTAGAATTCCACATCTGTACACCGCCCGTGGCGCCGCGGGCGCCACGGACTAAATAAAAGAGTAAGCCCTTGGAAGGCGGGCTGTGTCCGGGATGAGGAAGGGTGCCGATTGGCCCCTTCCCCCGGACAGACTATTGGAGGGACCAATCGGCAGGCGCAAAGCGCCTGCCGATTGGTCCCTCCAATTCCTTGCCGGAGCAACTGCGAGCCGCGCGCAGCGCGGCTCGCAGTTGCTCCTTGGCTGGCGTCCTGACGCCTCGGGAGGTGCGAAGCGCCTCCCGAGGGGTCAGGCCGCTGGCAAGGGAGCACCTCTGCAAATGGCCGCCGCCGCCTCCAGCTACACGCCGCCGCCGCCTCCACCCAGCCCAGGATGCCCCGCCGCCGCCGCTGCCGCCCGCCAGCCCTCAACGACGCCTCCGGTAAGGTTTGCTCCTTTTCTTCTTGCTGCCCTTTCTGCTTGCTACCCTTCCCTTCCCATTCTAGCGCCCATTGTATTGGAATTACAATGGGCTCTTTTCCTAGTTCACTGATAAAGCTATTCTGACTGAGCAGTAATATCAGGGCTCTCTCAGCCCCACCTCCCTCACAAGGTGTCTGTTGTGGGGAGAGGAAAGGGAAGGAGAATGTAAGCCACTTTGAGACTCCTGGTAGAGAAAAGCAGCATAAAAGAACCAACTATTCTTCTTCTACCTCACAGGGTGTCTGTTGTGGGGAGAGGAAAGGGAAGATGATTGTAAGCTGCTTTGAGACTCCTCATGGTAGAGAAATGTGACATATTAGAAACAACTCTTCCTCATGTAAACTGTTCTTGTGAAGGAATACATTATATCTAAACAAAGTGCTATTGGGAGTGTCTTGAAGTACTCTTCACTGATGGGACTATGCCAGATGATTGTTTTCAAAGTCATAAAATCCAGTGGCACCTTGCAGATAAACAACATTTACTTCCACACGAGCTTTCTTTTCATTCAAACAGCCTCATACTTTGAAGTCTTCATTTGAGGGCAAACCCCTCCACACTTAAGCTATTAACTCCTGAAGTAGTTCAGGAATCTAGTTAGCAACATCCTGCAGGGTTTGCATGGCTTTTAGGTGAATGAAATGACTGTCTTTGTGGATTGTAAGATGCAGACAGAAGACGAGAGGGCTATCTCTGCATCTTTACAACAGGGTATTTCTAGCACCTTGGCTAAATGGTGTAAATCAAAGCTATCCAACAGTCCATTACAATCTAAATTCTTAAGGCCAATATGGACAAAGGGCTTAGTTGTTTAGACAGCAGCAACATCTGCTTACACTCAGCCCTGTTGTCCAGAGTGGCTGGTTAAAAGCTCAGCAGCTCTCCTGTGCTCATTTCAAGCTGTATTATGTTTCATGTGGGAATATGTGATCTCCAAAGCTTGACCAGTTCTTTAATCTGGTGGACTGTCAAGATTTTGCTGCTTGTATTAAGAATCAGATCATCACCTCCATAACAGTCAGGGGACTGTAACCAGACTCATTTGCTGGACAGTTGAAACATTTCCTTTGGTCTCCAGACACCTTTCTGTAAAGTATTAGCTTTCTTGTGTTACTCTGAAGCCTAGAGTTGGCTATGTAAACATTTCTCCAGTTCCATTAAAGGGAGAAAAAGAGCAGAGTGTTTGCTTTGGAGGTTCTCTAATATTGCAAGCACACAACACAAACCTATTATTCCGATTCAGGGCACAACAAAAGAATGGATCTAACACCATCTTCAATCTAATGTTTTAATAGTACAGATAGCATGCTTTGCATGCTAACATGATGTAATTCCTTTTGCACATACTTCACATAAACAATCAGGAAAGAAAGAAAAAAATTAAAGAAGTTTAAATTCTATCCAGATAGGAGGGTAAGTATTGTTACTAGGGTTCCAGTTTATACAAGCATGGTTTTATTCTGAACCAACCTTGTTTAAACATGTCTCTGTGATCAGTTGATGGCTGCAGATAAGTTAGTCTCATTAGGAAGTCTTAGTTTCATTAGGGAGTCTTTATCAGAGAGAGAGAAAATGCATTGATGAGAAAAATGGCAGGAAAACTGTGCTGAAGAAGTTTTTCCTAACATGATGATGCACCTGCTCATTCTTCGAGAGTAGCAAGGGCCATACTATGGAGGATTTGGAACCTGAGAACCTGAAAATGCTGATTTTTTTGGGCTCCCTTTAAAATATTGATTGTTTTGAACCGCTAATAGGTATGCTTTTAGTTACAATAGTGAACTGGGTTTTATAGCTTGAATCCAGTAATGCGCAAGTGGAAACAAATGGACTTCATACAGTTCAGCTTGTGTAATATCTTGTGCAACACCAAGGATGCCTTCCCCATAAATTATATTAGCTAGAAACTGGCTATACAAAAGCTTAGTTCAAGCAGAAATGCAAGTGAGGATACAATAATTTTGACTTAGTACAAATGGCTACTATGATCTTTTTTCTTGCATGTCCAGGAGATCTGTCCCAAGTGTAAGCTTTGTGTTGGATCCAACCCATTTTGTTCCTTTACCCCAAAGGTTAATGGATAGATGGTTCTGTTGATTCCTGGTTGACCCCTAGTATTCAAAGAAAAGAGCCTCTTGTGGTGCAGAGTGGTAAGGCAGCAGACATGCAGTCTGAAGCTCTGCCCATGCTGGGAGTTCAATCCCAGCAACCGGCTCAATGATGACTCAGCCTTTCATCCTTCCAAGGTCGGTAAAATGAGTACCCAGCTTGCTGGGGGGTAAACGGTCATGACTGGGGAAGGCACTGGCAAACCACCCCGTATTGAGTCTAGCGTGCATCACCCCAAGGGCCAGACATGACCCTGTGCTTGCACAGGGGATACTTTTACCTTTATTCAAATAAAACCTTGATGGCAGACAAATTCTCAAATTACTAAACTAACTAGAATTCCCTGACATAGATCCCAGTCACCTCCATGGTACTCCAAAGCACTTGGAGTGATGAAGCTATCTAGAATACAAATGGAGAAGAACTTGAAATTCTAACCAAATATCAGTGAGATACCCTTTAAAAGCAGAATCTATGGTATCAAAGGTTATGAAGAAAACTTACATTACTACAATGCATTTGTACATGACCATCCGGTAGAACTTCGCCAAGCAGGAAGGAATCTTCTTTATATGGGATCCCAGGGAGACCAGTTAGAAATCTTAGCGTTTGACACATTCTATCATGGTTTTACTTGTCAAGAAGGTGTGGCCAAGATGAACTAAGAGGTGGTAAATGCCTCATTTTGTTGTTGTTAGGTGCGAAGTCGTGTCCGACCCATCGCAACCCCATGGACTTGATCCTCCAGGCCTTACTGTCCTCTAACATTCCAGGTTCCTATGGAATAAAAATCTTTACAGCATCAGACTGTCTTTTCGCCACCAGTTACCTCCACAACTGAGCGTCCTTTTGGCTTTGGTCCAGCCGCTTCATTCGTACTAGCCGTCTGCTCATCCTCAGTAGCATATTGGACACCTTCCGACCTGAGGGGCTCATCTTCCGGCGTCATATCGTTTTGCCTTTTGAACTTATCCATTGGGTTTTCATGGCAAAGATACTGGAGTGGTTTGCCATTTCCTTCTCCAGTGGATCACCTTTTGTCAGAGCTCTCAGCTATGACCTGTCCGTCTTGGGTGGCCCTGCACGGCATAGCTCATAGCTTCACTGAGCTACGCAAGCCCCCTTGCCATGGCAAGGCAGCAATCCTTGATGGGGGAAATTCCTCATAACAGCAGGAATTAGTGCCAACACCATTAAAGAAGGCAGCTGTAACATCATCCTAAGGAAAACTTTTTGCATAGAGTCGTGTCAATTAGTGGTGGCAGCCCATCTCTAGTTGATGCTTGGATGAAAGTGATGTTTGTTTAAAATTAAAATGGGATCCCCGGGGAAAGTTTGACAACCACTGTAATGTAGAAAACTGAGCTATTATCCATACACAAACCTCAAACCAAACATCCTTACCCACAGAAAACAGACAAAATTTAAAACTACAACTATTCAGTTTCGCCTTAAAAATGAAATTAACCTTCCTAAGGAAATCAACAGCAAGAAACCCTCTTAAAAATACTGTTCTTACCTTTTTTTATTGAAAGTGGACAGCATTGGGCAGAGGGCATTTCATAAAGTTGGGTATTCTGTCAGCTTGGCCTGGAAAAGAACAGGCCCATGCTGGGTACTGACAGGCCAAAGGGAGAGCTCAACAAAGGGAGGATATGTGGTAGTAAACAGGCTCATAATAAATTAACAAGTGTATCATTAGGATATAAAAACAGCATTCTGAGCAAAACAACTTTATATTGGTATAATTATGATGTATATGTACATGATAACAGGCATATATTCACGGAAGCTCTTATACCTGAGAGCCATTAAGCAACTCCTTCATGTTAGGCAGATCTGCTTCCTATTTGCACGCACCACTTGTACAAGTTCTGTTGGAGAAGTCTTCACTTGAGAACATCTTTAGTGTGGGTGCATAGTATAAAACTACTCTCTTCATTTGCTGCTCCTGTTAAGAATCACTGGTCTACTCTGCTGGCAGCCGCTGCCCGTAGTCTCAGGATGAGAAAGGCCTATTACTCTACTTGCGATCTTTAAGTGCAGGTGTTGGTGACTCCATCTGTGATCTTCTGCATGCAGAGCAGGTGTTCTTCCTCCCTAGCTATGCTCCATTTGCAACCTAGAGACCCTTTACTTTTTCAATGCTGATTGATAGATCAGAGGGGTTCCCCCCTTAAGAGCAGGTACTGGGCTACAAAACAACAGCTGTTTCACACTTTACAGGAAAATACAATTCTCCAATTTCCACTGCATTCAGATCAAGCCATTCGTGTAACGTTGGAGCCACCTCACACAAGCATGTGCCCAAGGAGCCTCTTGCAACTGTGTTTTTCTATGTATTTACCCTTAGGAAGCTTTCCTGATGTTACACAAAGGAGGTGGAGTGATCAAGCTCTTCTCTTTTACAAAACTGTCACTCCATGACAAAATTAATTGGGAGAAACTTTCTGGGAAGTCATACCCTTGAACAGGAAGTTTACTAGAATCCTCTTTTTAAAGGAAAAAGATGTTCTTGGCAAGAAGAGTTGATTTATCACTTCTTCTACCATCAGATCAAAATAAGATATCAGTTTTCTGTCATTTATTTGTCAAAGAGACTAATACTGTCTGAACTGTGTGTAAAGAGAGATTGATAGACTCACAGATATTGGCACATAAACATTTATGGGTATCGACAAAGCTTAACTCTTTTCCAAAGTTTTTTTAAAACAAATATTGACATTCTGTTTTGCACATTGACAGTCACATGATATACTGTTAGGAAGCTCGGAGAGTCTGAGAGGTTTGAAACGGTTTTTGCCTTTCCCTTGAGTTTGGGGGAAAACAGTTTGGTGATTAGGCACAAGACCTTAATAAAGAGGAGAGGTTGCTTGTGCGCAGGCAATTCCACTCAAATTTCTCTTCAATTAAGAAGTCCTTCATTTAATGACAAAGTGACTACTGCTTCACAAAGGAGCTCTAAGAGCAGTTTGGGGTTTCTCTGTTCCGCTTCTTACAAAAATTAGCTTAGAAAAAACTAATTGGATACTCTTGGCAAAAGTTCATCCAGACTAACAATATTGTAACTTGAGCACATTTAGAAATAAGTTCCACTAAAAGCAGAAGTTAGGATGTGTTTGTGCTATGGGGGAAGCTACCTGCTTCACTGTCGACATTAGCTGCTGCTGGAAAGGCAAGCCTATGCCTGGCATTTGAAATGATCTGTGATAGGAATTAAAGTTATGTGGCATATTAGTAGAATGAGGCATTGCATATCCCTTCCATCAGGCAACTACAGATCAGATACCGGAAAAGTTGCCTTAGGAAACAAACTGCAAAGCTGGTGTTGCCTCATCAATCTCTCCATGCCACTGAGATGAATGAATGGCATTGTAACGTTGTTGAGGCACTAGTGCTGAACATAATGCATGACAGCAAGACTACAGAATTGGAAACAAAGAGCCAGATTCATGTTGGGCACAATGATCAGTGATTCATTTGAAGAATATTAAGGATTTATCAGCAAAGTATTTGAACTCTCTATTTGTCGTCATAGAGTGAGAGAGCGAGCCTCCCAAAAACTGGTACATAACTGTATCTTGAGTGGGTAAATTCCCCAATATGCAGAGAATAGCCTACCCTGTCCATTTGTGTCTGATAACATTCATATTTCTGAACCTAAATATTTATATCTTTGGGGTCGTATGGCTTGGTGACAAACAGCCACTTGTGGAATGGGGGTTTCCTACTTCCCTTCTTGCTGCAGACCCCTAAAGATAGTTTCAGAAGGGGAGTCCTACTGGTCGGCAGTAAAAGATATGAGTCCAGTATTTTATGGTTAGTGGTTAATAAGAGCATTTTAGAGACTAATAAGATTTTCAGGATTTAAGCTTTGAAGAGTCAAATCTCCCTTTGTCAGATACCTGATGCCAATTGGTGGAATAGTGTGGATGAAAGAAGTAGATGGATTGGTGAATATGTTCTCAGGGAGGATTAGGTGCCAAAAGAAAAGGAAAAGTGCATGGCATGTGGAAAGGATAGGTTTTTTTTGCATGGTAACCTCAAGATTATTCAACTGGCATAACAAAACAAAGCTTGAATATAGCCCTGCCTGACCACTGTGGTCATCTTTGGAGACCCTGCTTTGTGTGACCCCACATTCTGAGTTTAGGTGGGTGGCAATTTAGAAGGAGGGCCTTCTTGATCATCACATCAAAGCTCTGGGACTCTTTCCCAATGAGATTTATCTGTCCCCTTTGGATGCCATCTTCGGCCAGCAGGTGAAGACTTTTGTTTTGTTTGGTATACTCCCAGAGATCCCAACTTCTGAACCTGTGTTTTGATTGCTGTTTTTTATTGTTTTGTTTTTAAATTGTTTTAATGGTATGTTTTTGGAGGAAGGCATAATTTTAATAGTTTTAAATTTTGATTGTATCCTGTATGTTTTAAATTGTTAGCCAACTTGCTACCCCTCATGAGGGCTGAAAGCAGGGATATACATTCTGAAAATAAAATAATAGATGAATATCTAGATTACACAGAGATTTGGGATAAAGCATTGGATAAATGCTTTTATCAGCTATCAATAAATGATGGTAGCTGGGAATAGAGGAATTTGCCCAGGAATTTTCACAAATATTTAATTATAGCAGCATGCTAACACATTTACTTAGGAATAATGTACACTGAATTCAGAAGGAATCAAATTTATTAGACTTCAACAATCTTCTTAGATACAGGAGTTCTCACATCATAAGCAGCTTTACAGACAGGGAGGAATCTAGCCAATTTGCTGCTCAGAATGGAAGGCAAAGTGGATCTGCTCATAATTAAGCATGTTAAACTAAAGTTCCATTTGGCAAACTTGCTGGAAAGTTTTCCAATTCAAATATCTGTCTTTACATTGAGATGAACATTCTGCAGGGGTCTGAGTATCTCTTTAAAAGAGTTTTTCACTTTTTACAACAGAAAACTCCAAAAGCTGAAGACCTGATCAAGAACATTATCTAGCATTTGGTACAATTTGCTCCAGCTGTTCCTGGGACTCAGCCTTGGAAAACAGCTGCTGATATACCCCATTGTTTCTCAGAGTTATTATTTGGACATGAATGATTTTTTTGGGGGGGGGGAGAAATCTACAGTCTACACTCTGTGCTGCTTGAGTTTCTGGATGAATTACAACACATTTAAAAAGCAGTAAAGTGCCCCATTTATAATGCTAAGTCTAAAAATCAGCATTAGCATCCTTGACATTTTGTGGCCTCAGAGAGTTGGTATACTGTGATGTAAAAAAAGAGAGGACATTGTTCTCTTTATTATGAGGATGTAAGAAGCAGTTACTAGGCCAGACTTCTCTTCCACTATTGGAGGGAGACAATTTAGTTGAAGTGAGATAAAAGGTAAAAAATGAACACTATTATTTATGCCATCTCCACCACCTCTTCCAAAGCATGTTGGTACTGAAGGCTTGTAGATGAATGTCTTTACATGGTGGGGTTAAGCAGAAAGACACTTCCATACATTGGGATGATGTTGCACCTGAGAGACTCTACATGGGTCCTTGGTTCCAAGCCTGGTGAAAGTCAAACTGAAATTCCCACAAAAGATGGCTTATTTGCCTCTGCCCTTGATGTCTATGTTTCCACCCACTTAATTTATTCAACCATGTTGTAAGCTCCTGAGTGGGTTGGGTTGGCCATCCTTTCTCCAGGGACATTGGACCCTGGCGCTGAGTATGATGCCAGTCACCCCTGTAATGATGCTACTGGACTGCTTTGATTTCAGCCCACCTTTGTTTACACCTACACAGAACCACCGTTGTATTGGAATCTATGGGACTCCCAAGGTGAGGTAGAATATCATGATAATGATGATGATGCTTAACTGTCTTTTGTGGATAAAGTAAAGGTTAAAATTCTACCATCCTCTGCTATAAGATATGACTCAGGAACTCAGATGAAGTGTGTTTGTGTGTGTTTCTGTCTTACTGAAAGGATATCACAATCAGAATAAGGCATAGATTGTACATTTCTCTTCCCTGGGCAGTGTCTCAGCTGAATAATACAAGATGGGACTTGACATAAAAACAAATCTCAGCCAAGCATACAAAAGATACATGCTTCTGCCACCAGACAATCATGTAATCAGGGGTATCTCCAAGGGGTAATAAGGACTTCCGTAAATATATTCTGCTACTCCTTTAATCCCCTTCCTGGTTTTCTGACACAATGCACTAAGAGCAGGGGTAGTCAAACTGCGGCCCTCCAGATGTCCATGGACTACAATTCCCAGAAGCCCCTACCAGCGAATGCTGGCAGGGGCTTCTGGGAATTGTAGTCCATGGACATCTGGAGGGCCGCAGTTTGACTACCCCTGTCTTAGAGCATGGAATAAATTTTTACAATGTATGTAGGTGGTCAAACAAAGCCTTACTCACTCATACCCTTTACTCTAGAATCAATTTGAAGCCATTGAATCTCCAGACAGGTAAGAACAGACCAACCCTCTAGCTGGCTCTGGCCATGGCAAGGTTAGGTTAATTTAGCCATGCACAGTGCGGTACAATGCAGGGAGAGGGCAGCCCACACTGGAAGAATAGTCAATCCCAAGAACAAAAACATAGAGAAGAGGAGCCTAGCTCTGTTTCTATTAATGAGAAATCTATATATATTGAAAAGTTTATTGACATTTCATTGATCACGGACAGCTGAAACAATCATTGACAATTTCAGAGCTTTGTAGCAAAATAATGTTTTGTTTTGTTTTTTAAAGCAAATAGTCTGAAACCCAGCAAGAGCTTCCATCCTCCAGAAATAGGCCTTATTTTCAGAAAAAAAGTAGAGAAATAAACTTCCACCTCAGAAGGTGTGGAAATACAGATAAGGCCTTCTGATAAAGATCTGTTGGGTAGGTGTGAGCCAGCTTGATGTAGTGGTTAGGAGTACGGACTTCTAATCTGGCAACCCAGGTTTGATTCCGTGCTCCCCCAGCTCCGATAAAGCTGTTCTGACTGAGCAGTAATATCAGGGCTCTTTCAGCCTTACCTACCTCACAGGGTGTCTGTTGTGGGGAGAGGAAAGGGAAGGAGATTGTAAGCCATTTTTAGACTCCTTCAGGTAGAGAAAAGCAACATATAAGAACCAACTCTTCTTCTTCTTCTAGGTTCATATAGGAAGAGGCAAGGTATTATTTGTCTCTGTATATCAAAATCCTTGACCAACTAACAATTGTCTTTGCCTCTACTTTGCTCCCCCTAATATGTTTTTTTAACGTTACTCCTGGGTAACCTCCTTGCAACAATGGTATCATTTTTCTCAGTGTCTAGAAGTTTGGAGAGCCAGTATGGTGTAGTGGTTAGTGTCACAGACTAGACATCACAGATTTGGAAGACACAGGTTTGATTCCCCATTTTACCATGTAACGAACTAGTCTCTCACATCCTAACCAGGGTGTAAACTGCACGGAGCTTTTATTCCAACCCCAGATCGATTCAGTTCCTGCCCTCTACACAGAATGCGATTTCCGTTTGGATTTGGGGCAATTTAAATTTTCCTTCTGCAGCAAGAAGGATTGATCCGGAGTGACCCTACCTTTATTGTGCGATATCTTGGAGTGCTTTTAATGCTCAGTATTCAGATTGGGAAAGAAAGCTCCGTGGTAGAGAACCTCTGATAGGCCACACCTGATCATGTGACACGCTTGCCTTAAAGGAGAAGCCCCTAATTTCTCTCAACTTCTTTCGGTCCTGGATTTTTCCTCCCTCCTCTGCCTTTTTCGATCCTCTCCCCCACCCCTTCAAGAAAAGAAAGAGGCTCCCTGCCTGGCTCCTCCCCCCCTTTAAGAAAAGAAAGAAAGAGGCTTGGCTCCCCCCCCCCTTCTGAACTACCCTAACCACGTGCAGAAGACTTTCCTGTTTCAATGGGGAGGGGGGGGGGGAGAAGAAGACCCAAATTCAAAGCGATCTGAATTCAACAGGATTGACAATGGAATAAAGAAAGTAAGTGCAGACTCTGCCCAGGGTTGTTGTCACACAACAAAAGGAGGAGGGGTGAATGTTGTAAGATACTTTGGGCTCCTATGGGGGAGAAAAATAAAAATGCAAATTGGGGACTCTGCTATTTGTTTAAATACAGATTCTAATCAACAATGGAAGGAAGCATAACATTCCATGAGAGGGTTGGATCAGATGCTTGGTATGTGACAATGTTTTCCTTTCTGTATTGTTTTAGAGTTCAAGTATTTAGACTCTGCTTTACTGTCTTCACTTTAGTGTAGCACAGACACACAAAGGTTTACATTTCTTTAAGCTAGTCCTGACACTTTGTTCACAGGCAAAGCAGTGAAAACATGCCATAAAATGTGGTGAGAAAGTGATAATTGTGGAAGTAAATCAACATTAAAAATATCATGCGCGCATTTGAATGTTGACATATGGCTTTTCACTTTCTTTTTGAACTGACAGTGTTGTTTGTTTTGTGCATAGTAAATATTGTATATAACACAAATCACCATGAAATTACTGTGTAGTCACTTGAACATTTAATTATCACGTAGGTACATAATAACTCCATGGCTATTTAAACCCTTCTGATTGCTTTAATTATGTTCTGAGTTAATTGTTCCCATCCACTGACATGGATGTATGTCAAATAGTTTGGTAAACAAGAAATATCTCCCCCTTACCAATACTGAGCATGAATGATTTTTTTTTAAAAAATGGGGAAAATAATCTTAATTTTAATTATAGCATTTGGCACCCGATTATTATAACCTGTTTCCACTAAAGTATAACAGCATAGTGATATATTTCTAAGTGAAGTTGTCATGCATACAATTTGTCACCAATACTTATGTAGAAATTCAGAAGATAATTCCATTTTATAAATTCATTCATTTTAATTTTATTATAGAGTCAGCTTGGTGTAGTGGTGAAGAGTGTCAGCCTATAATTTGGAGCATTGGGTTTGATTCCCTGCTCCTCCACATGCAGCAGGTGGGTGATCTTGGACTTTTAACTCTTTTGTGAGAGCTGTTCTCACAGAGCAGTTCTGTCAGAGCTCTTTCAACCTCATATACTTCACAAGGTGTCTGCTGTGAAGAGGAGGGGAAGGTGATTGTAAGCCTCTTTGAGACTCCCCTTCTTCTTCTCTTTCATCTTCTAAATAACATTTCCATTATGAAATGGACCAAATATAGTGCTAGTCTGGAAGACAGAGTCAGAAAACAAATTTCAATACTATTGGTCCCACAATTGGAGTTGAATTTTTGCCTATGGGATTTTTCATATATTTAAAGAGTGACTTGATTTCAGAAAACAGATGAAAGAGATTAGTAATCCATGGACTCTGAAAAACTTTTCATTTTATTTTAAATATATTTCTGTTGCCTCCTAAACCTAATTCTTGAAGCAGCTCACAATATCATTCAAAAATAAAATCAAAATCACTAACATCCAAATTGAATTGAAAACAGCAGTTCAAATAGCATCATTAACAGAGAAAATATCAAAACCAGACTGAATGAAACAATAAAATATACTTTACCTGACACCCAAGGCCTGTGAAAACAGGAACATCACCTGGTGCCCAGGACTCAACAGAGAAGACAATCCAGAAAAAGGATATATGAAGTGAGGTCCACAGAGAAGGCACCACAACAGAGCAGGTACTGTTTCTAGTAGCCATTTTCCCCACATCAGAAGATAATGACTAGCATGTTACATTCTGCCCAGAAATGAACTGGCAGCCACTGAAATTATTTCAGTATTGGTGAGATGAGGTCATAATAATTTGCTCCATCATCAGCACTCTTGCAAAAGAATTCTGGACAATCTTAGGTGTCATACTGTGTGACAAGCTTACCCTTTCTGCCAAGAGCCTGTTAATCGCACCATACCACATACGGCTAAACCTTCCAGTACTAAACAAGTCCCAAATGTTGGTTTATTATGCCTGCCTCACTCTCAGCCTAGCATCATAGCTCAGCAGTAAAGTGCATGCTCTTAACACCGGCAGTTTCTAGTTCTCAGAAGGACTTCTGCTGGACACACTCAAGTCCATTGTTAGTCAGAATACATAATAATATGATATAAAAGAATCAATGGTCAAGTCAGTCCAAGGCACCTACACATGGTCACCATGCCCATTGTAGCCTTAGTCTTTTCCTTACTGCAAAAGCAGTACCAGCCTTGCTATATCGTTATTCAACAACACAAACCTATGAAGCGGCTTTGTGGTCCACTTTGTGCGTCAAAATGAATGCAAAGAAAATAATGTAAGAAAGAGCCAATACATGCTCAGTTTACAAATGAAACCAGGGATAATACGGGATAAATGTGAGATAATACGGGATAAATGTGAGATTTCAATCATGTTGGATTGTATGTGTTTTGAGCATAACATGATGCACAAATAAAGAAAAATAACATGTACTCTGTATACAAATTGTACATGCTATGAGGAGGAAGGACTCCCTGGAGAAGAGCCTAATACTGGGAGTGATCTCATTGTACCAAGTTTGGGACTCAATAAAGGGAAGATGGAGGAGGCTGGGGAAGGTGGTTTGTGCAACAAAGTTATGCAAAGTGATCTGGTCTCAAGAAGAGCCTAGAAACCAATGGCAAACATTAATTTAAAATGCAATATTGAAGGGGATTAGGTAATACCTGTAAGAAAACATCCATGAAAATGTTGGAAGCATCCTTCTCAGAAGCTCAATAGTAATAGTGAAAAATAATATTTTGCTATTCATTACTATAATTAGACGTTTTGAAAGAAAACTTAATCAAATATCCGTGTGCTGCTGATTAACACTAATTTGTATTCAAATAATTTCAGCCACTGTTTGAAAAGAATTTGCCATAATTGCTTGATCAAATGTGGTGGTTTCAGCATTCATGGGTTGTGATTAGGTGTTGTTGACATCTGGTTGTATTTAAACAATCTGCCATGTATCACAACCTGAAAGCATTGCCAGTTGGGGCAATTGTGAAGAGAACTAATTCCTTATGGGGTTTAGTGAAGCTCACCTGAGCACCTACACCTTTCCTGAGTTTAAAGGTTTCCAGGTTTGAGAAGACACAGCTGTGTGGGAACTGTATTCTAGAATCATTGCAGCTCTCTTTCAGCCCTTAGTCTTTGAAACATCTTCACAATTTTACACACCATTGCCATTAAAGACATTTATTGAGAAATTGTATGTTTTTGTTTGTATTTTGGGTTCTATTAAATCGAAGAAACCAAACCCTAGGGTTTTAGGAGATATTTTTTGTTACTAGTTTCTTAAAACTGAGAGCTAGTGTCGTGCTTGGCTACAATACCAGACTAGTCTCTGCAAGTCCCAAGTTCAAGTTGGATGACCTTGGAAATCACATACTCACAGCACAACCTAACATAACATTATAAATCTTTTCCTATCTCAGTCTCAGCGAGTTTGGACCTCATTAGCCTATACTTGAAGTCAAGATTTTTGGTCCCAGTGTCTATCACCTTACACTTTACCAACCCTGAACTTCATTCTCCAAGATCCTCTTGGAGCACTTCACAGTTAGCCTTGGTTTTCAGCATCCTAAATAATTGTTTCAACTGAAAACCTGGCCATTATACTACTCAACCATAGTTAGAAGATCATTTGTGAATAAATTAGTACCATCCCCAAAACTGCTCCATGTGAGATCTCAATGCTAACTTCACTCCATTATGATAACTGACCATTTATCCCTTCTCTTTGCTTTTCATCATTTAACCAGTTTTTAATCCATAAGAGAACCCGTCCTCTTATGTCATGACTACTAAATTCATTCAGAAGTCTTTGGTGAGGATCATTTTCAAAAGTCTTTAGGGAGTCCAAGTATATAATGTATACTGGGTCACCACTGTCTACATGCTTGCGTGCTTTCTCAAAGAACCCAAAAAGGCTGGTGGGGCAGGACTCCCATTTGCAGGACACCCATGTGCCCTCACTCCCAAATTCTATTATGCTAGTATCAATATAATCCCGAGTGTTTACACAATCATCCCTTTGGTCTAACTGGTTCTGAACTAGAGGCTCTGCAGCTCCTGCTGACATTCCCTCCAGGATTAGTTTAAAAGCTGCTCTGACACCTTTTTGATATTAATTACCAGCAGTTTGGTTCCTTTCTAGTTCAAGTCCAGCCAGTCTCTTTTGTCGAGGTTCAGCTTGTCCTAGAAAGTTCCCCAGTACCTTACAAATCTAAACTCTTCCTCCTGGCACTACTTGATCATTCATGTTTTGAGGTCCCTGATCTGTCCTTGTCTAGCTGGCCCTATGCATGGAACCAGCAGCCGAGAATGCAAACAGATCCTGGCTTTTTGCCTAGTGACCTAAATTCTTCCTCTAGGACTACACATCTCCCAGTGTCTCTGTTGCCAATATGCACTGTGACTGCTGAATCCTCCCCAGCACTATCTATTAGCATATCTAGACAGTGTGTGATGTCTACAGTCTTCACACTAGGCAAACAAGTCACCATGAAGTCAAAATGCCTGTCACAAACCCCACTATATACATATTCCTAATGATTGAATCACCCACAACCAAAGGTCCACTTCCTCCAGCCCCCAGGGGGTGTCCTTGGTATGACAGGACATCAGTCCGTCATGCAAGAAAGGGGTTCCTTCTTAGGGATCACGTCCCTCCTCTTCAAACTAACATCATCTGTCCTTGAAAATCTTACTCTCCACAATAGCAGAAGAGCTGTCAGCACAGGAGTGGGACTATTCTGGTAAATCCTTTGAGGGTCTCTTCCCCAACCTCTGTTTCTGCTTCAACTTCTCCAGGTCAGCAACCATTATGTAAGGATGACATGCAGATATGTGAGTCTATTTAGTGTGTGTGTGTTGGGCTTACAGTAAGGCAACACTAAGCAGCTACTGCTGTAGAAAATGCCTGAACAGATTCTAGTCTCTCCAACTCAAAAGTGATATTATAGAGCTGGAAAAATACAGAAAGAGGCAATCTAGAGGTTGAAGGATTTTTCTTAAGAGAAAATACTAAAGAGCTCAAGGCTTAAAAAAAAGATGATGAAGGCAGCAGGATATGAAACAGGTTTATAAAATGATCATACTATGGAGAAAGGGTGCTGCCTATCAAGCTGATGGACAGTACAATCAGGTTCAGGACATACAAAAGTAAGTACTTCTTCATATAATGCTTAATTTACAGAATCCACTGTCAAAAGGCATGGTGATGTCTTTTGTGAGTGTAGTGTTGTCAAGTCACAGCCAACTCATGGCAACCACATAGGGTTAGATGGTCTTTAAAAAAGGGTTAAAAATTTCAGCTTAGGTGCATCAGTAAGTATTAGCCAGGAAGATTAACTGCTATGTTCAAGAGGCACTGTATGTCTGAGTAACATTTGCTGTAGGATAACAGCAAGAGTGTGGAGACTTTGGCTTCTACACCTTGCTTGGAGGCATTCTGAGGGAATTTGGTTGGGTACACTGGAAAAGTTAGAATACATCGACTAGTCTGGTCTTCTGACTTTAAAAAATTGAAAGGCATTATGTGTCTGGGTGCATGTATTATATCTACCAGCTGTGATTAATTTTTTGATGTGAAAACATTTTATGCTGTACTGACAGAAAAGCTGTGCAATGAAATACACTACAGAAGTGTGGGGATGAGAGTAAGGGGGAACTCTCATGAAATTTCGGGAGGTTTATGAACTGCGTGGCTATCCAGCAGGCAGCCTGGATGGCTGTGGCTGCCCAGAGCAGGGAGGGAGAGAATGAGAAGCATCACAAGGGAGATCAGCTGATGGCTGCCCTCCCACACTGGGACCCCCTCCCCATACCCCCACACCTACTGAGCGCCTCCTAGAAGTGAACCTACTTGAAACAAGCACTGCTGCCACCACCTCCCATCTGTGGGGCCTGGCCAGCTGTGGGAGGAGAGAAAGAGAGCCTGCAAAGGAATGAAGTAAGAGCTGCAGGGCTTCTGGCCATCTGTGCTGAGTGCAGCAGCAGGATGGTGGGTGGAGTCTGCTCCCCCCCTTACAGATGCTGGAAGAAGATCCACCAGCTGGCTCTTTTCCTGTGGTGGGGTGTGAGTGAGGAGTGAGGCCAGAGGAAGGGTAGGCAATTGTAAACCACTTTCAAACTTCCTCAGGCAGTAAAAAGCAGGGTGCAACAAAACCCAGTTCTTCTTCAATTCACTTCAAGCACTGGGACCAAAGGGGAGGGGGGAGAGACAGATACAGTAAACATATTACTAACCAGGGAGACATTTTAACATTTCAGACAGTAAAGTGGAAGTGAAGAATAACTGGTACCCATCCAGAAACAAGGCTGTGACCTTAACAGATCACACATATAAATACCCTGGGACTTGAGGACCATGTTTCCGCTGGAGTTCACCAATTCACACATTTGCAGTCTTCATGCATCCCTGTGTCTACCCTAGTGACATATTTTTGAGGAGTCTACAGTCCACAATCCCTAAGCACACCAGCTTGAGTTGGATTAAGACCATGTGGAGAGGAGTCTTAACTCCTCCACACACCCATTTTACTGTCCTGAAATTGCTCCAGAACGCCAGTATTGGTCCAGGTAACAGTACTGACCTGCTGATTACCCCAGAGTAATGAAATATTATCAGATCTTGGAAGCCGAGCAGGATCAGCCCAGGTTAGTATTTGGATGGGGGACCGCCAAGCAAGTCCAGGGTTGCTACACAGGGACATGCAACGGCAAAATGCCTCTGCTCCGCTCTTGTCTTGAAAACCGTATGGAGCCACCATACATTGGCTGAAACTTGACAGCCCTTTCCACCATCATGGATACTGGTGGGTTTTCTCAGTGACTTCCAGAGGCCCAGTAGCGAGCACAGCACTCATTTGGCCATGGCACCCTCTGAGTCTCGCAATATTTTTAACTTTTCAGGAGTACATGCATTTGGCCTTGAAAATTCCAGGGGCCATTCCGCACAGATTCTTTGTAGCAGGAGTGTGGCAAATTGAAATTGCTACTAATTTGCAGTTATGCACAACGTCGTTGACAATCTGCCACACTCCTGAAACCGACCCACAAAAAGTGCTTCGTTGTAGCGCTTTCAGGGAAATCCCCAAAAGTGGGTTCACCCTCCGGAAAGCGCTACACTCTTGCAACCAATCTGCAACACTAGCAGGAAAGTTCTGGCTCTTTCCTCTGATCTTCCGGTGAAACGATCACCACTTTTTTTTCTTAGACCAAGTGGAGATCACCGTTCCGGCGAGCCTTCATTTACCCAGCGAGGCTTCCCCGGCTGCAGTCCCTCCCCAGAGCTGTTTTAAGTCACCAAGCACCAAGCACCACACAGCCCCGTTTGCTGGTTTATTTTCCCTTTATTTTTTCCTTTATTTTTGGCCAAAAATCGTGCCTGTGTGTGGGGGGGGGTATTTTTTTTTCACTCGGGGGAGTGTGGCAACGATGAAACGGCAGCTCAAACACCACCTGCTAGCTAGATCGGTCTCTCCTGCTAGCTAGATTGGTCTCTCCATTGCAACGAATCAACACAGATTTGTTGCAACGTGTTTTTTTTTTAAACCTGTCTTAAAGGGAAAGGGGATTTTCGGGAGCATGATAACGGCCGCCCATTGGCTGCTCGTTTGATTGACAGCCAGGAGTGGGACAAAGCTCGGCAATATCGCTTCCTGGCTAGAGATTTTTGCCGAGACCGGAAACCTGTGGGAAACGATAGAAACGCAACTGGATTCCACTACAAAGGCAGATATGCATAATGATTAATTCCACTATTTAAAATGGCGTTTTTTCGTTCCACAACCAATTTGCAACATAGATCCTGGTGCGGAATGGCCCCAGGTTTTACTCTGAAAAAACATGTATTTGAGATATCAAAATGTATGGCTATTTTTTTCCTATAAGCATTCTGTTCTGTGGTTTATTATTTAACAGGTTGTGTTCATCACCATGCTTCTTCTTCATATTGCTTATTCTCCGCCTTGCTCTGATGAAGCCCTCCCTCATACACAGTGTGAAACAAGTGTGTCTAATTTTATCTGACAAATGTTAGAGGGCATGTCACTGCGAGGAGCTCAGCTGCCTCTTTAAGAGCTATGCACTGCAACTGGTCTCAGCCAGTTTAGCTACACAAGAGCTCTCCAGGTTATGGGCCAGAGATGAATTGCTCTTATGTAAACCTGTTGTGCTTTCTGATGCTGCTTGTGCTTTGTATGCCATCCTGAGCATCAGGGTTACCTTCTGCTGCTGTGGCTTCTGCTGCTGAGCGACTGTGGAAAGTGAAAGTTCAGTGAAGGAGCTGATACACTGAAAGGCAAAGAACAACCTGAGCCCATCAGTAGTGTAGAAGGAGCAGGCAAGGAATATGGAAAGCCTGCACCTCAACTGGCATGCGAATTACAGGGAAATGAACATGATCTGGCATGATCTGGCCATTCAGGAGTGTGCAGGAAAAGTTATGGTGGGAAACAAGGAATGTCTGTGACTTTTGTGGCATGTCTGAGAGATGGCCTAGTGCAAGGGACAATTAGAAACCTCAGCAACATTTGGAGGAGAGTTGATAAAACCACCTAAGCAGCAACGTTAAAAACAGAATGAATGTCCAGAACAGCAGATCAGAGAGATACAAGAAAATATATTCAGATTCTAAGACTGGGAAAGTGAGGATAAATAACAAGACCTATGGAAAACTAAACCAAGGGTATTTGGAAGAAATAAAAGTGTAAAAACAGAAAGGTTTATGACAATAATTCAAGGGTGGCCCAATCAAGTTTCTTTGGATAAAACTGTGAATCATCCTGAGGCCTTTTCCTGTTTGACTAGGCTGTTGTGGTGTAGAGTGTTTGTGTTAAACTGAGGATAGCCAGAAGCTATCTCTCAACCCCATCTACTTTACTGGGCTAATCTGAGGGTAGACAATAGTCTATCCTGAAAAAAGTACAATAAATGTATAAAGCATACATCAGTGAAGTAAGAAAGAACAGAATGAGTCTTGGCAACATTCTGAATGCAACAGATCCAAAGTCCAGGCAAGATGGGTTAGAGCAGGGCTAGTCAACCTGCGGTCCTCCAGAGGTCTATGGACAACAATTCCCTTGAGCCCCCGCCAGCAAACGCTGGCAGGGGATCATGGGAATTGTAGTCCATGGACTTCTGGAGGACCACAGGTTGACTACCCCTGGGTTAGAGTGTTTGCCAACCCAGGACATGTCTGAGTCATGGAGGAGCTAGGTTGCCAACCTCCAGACGGGATCTGAAGATGTCCAAGAATTACCACTGATCTCTAGAAATCAGAGATCTATTTTCCGAAGAAAATGACGGCTTCGAATGGCTGACTCAATATGGCATTAATTCCCCAAACATTGCCCTCTCCAGGCCCCACCCACAAATCTCCAGGTATTTCTCAAGCCAAAGATAACAACGCTATGGAGGGACGGGAACTAGAACATTTCACTCTGAGCATTTCACTTGCTCTGGAAACCCCAATATTATTTTTTAAATGTTCCAAGAACAATGTGGGAGACGACTGACTGTAACTTCTGATGGCATAGCTCTTCAGCTCATGTAAATTCCTCTTTGTATAAAGCTTTTCAGATCCACCCCCCTTCCCTACTGATAGAGGCCATCAGAAAGAACTGGTGTCAAGTTGTCAGGAGACAGGAAACAGAACAAGCACACTTTTGCCCTTTCACCTAGCAGTTTGTAAACAGAGATTAAATTAACACTTTATTGTCTACACCTATAAACACTGTCTGACAACATAAGATCTCTTGAAATACAGTGTCCGTTTCAAGGGAAATGGAAACTTGTTCTATAAGCATTATAGAGACCATGGCAGAGATAAAAATTCCAGAATTAAAAATACGCTGTTTTAAGAGAAGAGATAAGGTCCACCAAACCCCCCCCCACACACACACACACAAGTGTGCACTTTATAAATGAAGGCTGTCACCTTCATTTGAGTACAACTGGTTGGATGCCACAGGTCTGTTGCACTAATGGTAGTGCTTTGTTCCTGTT
Organism: Paroedura picta; assembly: GCF_049243985.1. Classification (NCBI taxonomy): domain Eukaryota; kingdom Metazoa; phylum Chordata; class Lepidosauria; order Squamata; family Gekkonidae; genus Paroedura; species Paroedura picta. The sequence continues at coordinate 42,019,606 of NC_135375.1, read as the reverse complement.
CACGGCTGCGGATTCATCAGAGATTATGCATTCATTGCCCTGGAGAACACATTGCCCTTAGTGGAATGAATGTTCAATATCGGATCACATGAAAGCAGAAATGTTTTTGTACAGTGTCACATATTGTGCTAATTTTAAGTGCTGATTCCATCTATTCATAATTTTCCAGATCATTTAAGGAAAATACTGATGGAATCAGAGGAATCCTAATCCTTGTCTGCTCCTTCTACACTGCTGCGCTAGGTTGTCCACAGATGCATGCTTCCCATATATGCTTTCTTTGGGGTACAGGAGAGACAAGATGGACACACGAGACACTGAACAAAGCTTATAGGCCATGAGTACTGAAGCAAATGCATATATTCTCATGAGATAGCCAAAACTTTGGGAAGGAAGTCTAGAAATGAGTGCTGTGTATATATGGATGACAACCCAGATCAACCAGGAATTGGGTAGTTTATGTCAGTGTTGCAGTACGATTATCTTTAAACGCTCCTGCAGAGCGGATGAAATAAAGCCCTAAGGGCTATTAGGGAAGACTTAGGGCGGGCTCTGTCCATGATAAAAACTCGGAGAGGTGAATCAGGAGCCCCTCCAAGTGCCACTCAGGGGCCAAGCGGCCAGTGGGGAGGCGCACAAAGCGCCTTCCTATTGGCCCCTCACCAGGACAGACCAAAATTCCATTCACCCAGCCCAGTCTGGCTGCCAGTCTGCTCCTGACCACCGCAGGGAGAGGAGGTCAGTAGGGCTGACAAGGGGGATGAGAACAGAGGCTGCACCAGCCCTTTTCGCCCCAAGGTGGTCCTAAATGTCATGTCCAACTGCAAATTGCCTCAGAACCCTGACAGAGCTGGCAGGAGGTTCCCCCCCTCCCCCTTCAGGCCTGCTGTGAAGGAGCCTCTAACAGGCTCTGACTCAGGAGAGGGAGGCATTCTCCTTCAGAGAGCAACGCAGGGGAGCCTGAGGGCCTTCCTTTTGAGTGGGGGGGATTTCCCCTTCTGCCAAACAGTTGCCTGACAGGGAGGCCACAGAAAAGCCCCTTCTCACTTAAAATACTGCTCTGCCCAGAGGTTAGACACACCCAAGCCGTGTGTCTTTCTTCTTTGCAACTCTCTGCAGATTTGAGGTCACTGCAAAGCATTATTCTACACAATAATGCCTCCTGTTTCATCTGCACAGCAACCCTGTGCAGTAGGCTTCAAGTCTTTCAAGTCAACGTGTGTGGGAGGCCTTAAATGTTTCTTCTCTACCACATCCCTGTCCAAAGTAGCTCTTTCTGCCTGGGGAGCTGATCTTTATACTCTGCAGATGACCTGTAATTCCAGGAGCTCTCCAGGCCCCACCTGGAGGTTGGCTACCCCTGATTTGGAAATATTCCTGGAGATTTGGAGGTGGGACTTCAAAATCGTACAATGCCTCAGAGTCCAGCCTTCAAAGGCTGCCTGCCTGCAGTTGGTAGGGAGTGGTGCAAGGGTGTCCCTCCTGGCCTATGGGTTATGGCCAGCCCTTACCAGCAACTTAGCCCTTACCAGCAACTGTTTGTATTCTGGGGTGCAGACAGGCAGACCAGCATCAGTCCTGTGAGTCTGGAAATTGCAGGGAGATCTAATTAAATATTTACAGCCTGAAACTGTAAATAGAGAACAAGCAAATGTCTGGAGACACATGGTAACTGGAATGACTTATTGGCCTGGCCTGGCAAATAAAAAAAAAACAGTATAAAAATCCTTACTAAAGTCAAGGCTGCTGTGCACAGAGAGTCTTCCTCTTAGGGTTGCCAGCTTCCCTGTGAGGCTCGCTACCCCACCTCCCTCATGGGGAGTCTGCTATGGAGAGAGAAAGGGAAGATGATTGGAAAATGCTTTGAGACACCTGAGGCCTGCTGGGTCACTGCGGCCCATTCCCAGTTCTCTCAGATCTCTCACAACTCCACATACCTCACAGGTTGACTATTGTGGAGAGACAAATGGAAAAGGTGTTTGTAAACCGCTTTGAGACTCCTTTGGGTAGTAAGCAATAGGGTACAAAATCCGTTCTTCTAAGAAGCAACCATGAAAGAAGCATGTCGCCACATAACATTTTATCAATAGTGAAAAAATGGAAAAGAAGGAACAGGGTGGACACCTGTGTACTATGACTTCCCCATGTGTATTAGGGCAGAGGGGCATTTCGGTGAATGTGGCCTCATTCACACAAGAAGGGAAATTACACAGAATTGGGAGGAATTGGTTGCCATGTAATCTTCCCCTAAGGAAAGTCTCCAGTCTGATTTTCCCTTCACATATCTGAGGACATGGCTCTGGAAAGTTCATCTGTAACCACTATGCCAAAATTCCCAAAGGTCAGTCCTCTCCCACACTCAATGAACATTCCACACCACAGGTTCTTGACACCCATATCTCCACACCCATACCCTCATTTGCCACCATGCCACCACAACCTCCCACACAACACACACATTCAACCCCATGCCCTTACAGACTGGACAACTCCTCCCCTTCCTTTTCCCACTGCCAAGCTCTAGCTCCCGTTGTATTCTTGGATACAACGGGCTTTGCCCCTAGTTTAGTATATATGATAGGAAAAAGAAAGATCAGAGATACATGGTGTATATTCAAGTGCAAATGACTAGGAGCAGCAAGCACCCTTTGTATTAGAAGTGGGGACTGGAGTGTTGTAGGGCAGTGGTTCCCAACCTTTTTATCACCGGGGACCACTCAACGCCTTTTACTGAGGCCCGGTGGGGGGGTAGTTTACTCCTCTATTCTCAACCACTGCCCTAACGCTCTCTGATAACTATGGTAATATTTAAGATAGTCCCATCTTGGAGTGATGGGAGACAATGACACCCGAAATGTGTTGTAAAGGGCCAGGGGGGATGAAGTAAAGGGCCGGGGGAGGGGGAGAAGGCATCCTTCGGGGCCCACCTCCAATTAGTCGAAGGACCACATGTGGTCCGCGGCCCACAGGTTGGGGATTGCTATTGTAGGGGAATATCTGTACACCGCCCGTGGCGCCACGGACTAAATAAAGGAGTAAGGTGTTCTGGGGCGGGATGTGTCCGGGATGAGGAAGGGTCCGAATTGGACCCTTCCTCATGACAGACAATCGGAGGGACCAAATGGCAGGCGCGATTCCCAGCCATCCAGTTTGAGAAAGTGCAGCCGGCCAGGGAGCTTCTCTTTAAAAAGAGAAGCCGGCTCGCTGGGGCGGCGGCCTGACACCCCGAGAGGCGCGAAACTGGATGGCTGCACCGACCGCTGGGAGGCCGCAGAAGATGGCTACCCTTGCCGCGGGGCTGGGGCCCTGCAGCCTTCTCACGCACGCTGCGGACGCCTCGCCCAGACAAGCCCCGAAGACGTCCACTCCTGCGGAGCCGCCACAAGGTCAGTCTAGCGCCTTCCCCGGGGCCTGGGGATCTTTTTCCAAGATCGGGGGGGGGGGAGGAAAAAGCTCCCCAGGCCCCTAGCGCCCGCTGAATTTTGGTTTCAGTGGGCTCTACTACTAGTATATATATAATAGGGAAAAAGGTAAGAGAAGACACATTGCAAACAAGGTTTTGAGCAAAGTTAGCAGACTACATGATTCACATATTCTTTCCACAGGAGAAGAAGATATACGCTGGTTAGGGAGTTTTGGGGATGGAGTGGGAGGGTCAGGGAGAGTGGGAGGGGTTTTTAGTGTCTATTTATTGTCTTATTGGTTTTACTAGTGGCAAAGCCCGTTCCTAAGAACAGGCTTTGAAAGGGTCACACCCAGAGCAGCAGCAAGTCCTTTGCAGACCTTTTGGAAGTGCTCCCTCTCCCCCGCAACCCCCTCGGCTGGATGGCTTCCTAAAGGACTTGAAAGCACACCCGGGGCCTGTGCGAGGCCTTTGCAGGACTCTGGGAAGTGCTCCCTCTCGCCCCCAGCCCCCCTCAGCCGGATGGCTACCCAAAGGCCTTGAAAGCACACCTGGGGCCTGTGTGAGGCCCTTGCAGGCCTTTGGGAAGCACTGCCTCCCCCTCAGCCCTGCCTCTTACCTGGGGCCCTGCAAGTGGAGCAGCAGAGTCAGAAACTGCTGGCTCTAACAGCCAGGCATTCTGTAAGGGGTGAGGGCTTGATGAGGGAGGCTGGGAGCTGTAGGGGCAGGGCCAATCAGGATGTAGATCGCTGGAGAGGCCGGACAGTCTGTTTCCCAAGGCCCGTTTCACAATTATTAATAGGTACCAAATGGATAAGATTGTTGTGATCTGCCTGGAGCTACTGGGAGAGGCAGCATATAAGCAGAATAAATCATAGAATCATAGAATCATAGAGTTGGAAGGGGCCATACAGGCCATCTAGTCCAACCCCCTGCTCAGGAAATAAAATACAATAAAATATTTAAGAACTTTGGGACTTTATATAGAAGAAACGAATTTATTAACAATGAATTAGCTCTCAGCCATTAAGGAAACCCTTCCAGGGCTGCCAAGAAACCCAAGTTGAGAAAGCCTGTGCTGGAGAGACCCGCAGAGACTTGAGTCTCCATGGAAGGCCATGTGAGAGAAAGAGAGGATGGCAGTTTTCAGGTTAAGACAAAGAGAAGCATCCCATTTAAGGTAACACCTTTATACACGTAGAAAGATGTAGCACCCCCCCTCCAAATGTTCACTCCAATACATTGTACCTTGCTCTCATTATGCTGGCCTGGGGTGCTAGCTGTTCACATTGTCAATTAATTTGGTATTTCTAGTTCTATTGCATTGTTTAAGTGCATTTTTATTATATGATACTCTCTTTGGTTTGTTTTCTCTTCACAAATAAAATCTGAATCTACATCCTCAAGTTACAAAACTGTTCTCTATAGATATTGCTATGAATGTGGCTTAGGCCGCAGGAAACCTGTCTGTGTCATGTCAAACACAATCTATAGTGGCTGAGACATTCAGGAGTAAATAGTTCTAATTTCTTAACTTATCTTGGAAATAAACAACCCCCCCCCCCCACACACACACACACTGTGGGGCTAAACTGGAAGATATTAAGGGAGAAATGCTGTTAATTCTCCTGGAGCAATTCAGAACAACAACAACAACAAAAGAATGGAATTGTTTTTGAATTGACATCTGAACTTCATTTAAATAATACTCTTCTCACATTTAAATGTTGCAATACACTCTGAAATGGAAGTACTTAGTATGCTGATTCTCTCACTTGATTAGACTTTCATTTCAGAGAGGCAGGAAAGTAGAATGGGAATGGGAATGGGAAACAGCCCAGGCTTGAAGAAAATATCCTGTTCTATTTTCTTTTTTTTTCTTTTTTAAGAAAAGAGATTCCTTACATTTATGTGCATCCCTCCCCTAGTGATCTAGACACTCTTGAAAATGCCACATTGTTAAAGAGTTTGCTTTAGTCTTAAGCTGAGAGCCAATATACCTTGATTAAGAAGCTATTAATATGACTCGGTGAGAAGCTAATCTGTCATGTAACATTCTGTAGGATCCACACAAAAAAAGTCCGCCAGATATTACCACACAGCATGAGCTTCTCTCTGATCTTCTAAATACATGGGCTGCATTTGCTTCTACAGCTTCAGTCTTATCTAACCTTCTTTATGCTCACCTGTAAGTTTATATTAAAGCCCCGGTTAGCAGTACAGATTTTCACACTAGGGATTTCTCAGGGTACAGATATTAGCTGTAGAATGTACATGCATTTGCACTTTTAAATCCTTCTTGCCACTAGGCCATACATGCAAATTGCAAATAAGTACGAAAAAAGATCCAAAGATACACACACGCACACACACACACATGCACACGCACACACATACACGTTAATGTTCTCAGGAACTTCCTGGGAGATCTAGCGTTAGTCCTAGGCCCATTATGCACATGTTGGCTAATGCACTTTCAATGTGCTTTTGTAACTGGATTTTACCTGTACAGAATAATCTTCTAAAGTGCATTGAAAGTGCATTATCCAGTGTGTGCATAATGAGCCCTACCAAGGCTGCTGCGACCTTGTTTTACCAATCATGCACTGCAGGGACCAGTGACCAAGCCCCAGGAAGATGCAGAAATGCTGGTGGGGAGGGGGGGGGCAGGAAGGATGAAGATTCCTGGGAATTTTAACATGCTGGCTCCCAATATTTCTGGTTAATCTTGAGTATTTTCAGGATTTTTAAGGATCAATTTCCTGGTATTCCAGAAAATCCTGGATAAAATCTGGAAACACAAATATGTCTGGGAAATGCCAATAAGGTGTTGTGTGGATATAATATATATTTGGAAATATCTGAATGCACATCCCTGTATCCTGTGATGCAAATTGTATAACTAGTGTGCTACCAATGAACCCAGGGCTGCGGCTTGATTGGCCTGCTCTGCTTATTAAAGGGATTCATTGTCCACTCCTTCCCAGATGGTATACCACAGGGTCAGGTTACAATGACAGTTTGGAGTACATTAATATTGCCAGTGACCATAGTTAATTTCATGTTTGATTAACTCTCAGATTAAGCTGTAACAGGCTCTTTAAGAATCATAGGAAATCCATTCTTAATAGCTGTTAATGCATATCAGTAATTCAAGGAAGGAAAAAAAATTAATAGATGACTATAGAGCTTTAGCACTACTGAAAAGTGATGAAAATGAACAAAGTATAAATGCGTATGAGTGAATTTCCCCAGATTTTCTTCTTAAACATATCCCAAGATTGGTGCCATTTGAGAAACTCCTGCTGTAAATTTAGGGTTTTTTTCCTATCTGGAGACTGAATGGGGCACTTTCTTAATGTCTTGTAGCAATAATTTTTGGGTATTCCTACCCCACTGTGCTCCCTAATGGCTTACAAAATATAATTTAAATAAATGAACATAAACAATAGTATAATAACCACATTCTGGGCTAGCACTAGATCCGCATTCAGGGACACAGGCTACAAGCCATGGGCTAAGAGTCCTCCAGCTCCTGGCAGAAGGTTCACAACATAAATACATGCAAAAGAAGGAAAAAAAGAAGCTCTGCCTAGAATTTAGGCAGGTAGCAGTAATATTACTGGGATTCCTTTCCCTACATATGATCTGTCAAATTAAAAATTGGGATCTTGTCACTTTGGTCACTATAGTATTTTTCTTATACCTCTCTTAAACTGGGCTTTTTGTGTTGGTGCCATTTATGAAGTACATAATACACTGCTTTGAGTACTCAGAATAGGAAAAAATGTATCCAGAAGGTTCTTGATTCCCATAGTGTAGTGGTTATAATGATGGATGCATCTAAAGACACCCAAGGCCAAACCCAACTTGCCATGAAAATCACTGGGTGATCTTAAGGGAGTCACGCCCTGACCTACCACACGATATTGAGTGGATAAAATAGAATATAGGAGAACATAAGAAGAACCCTGCTGAATAAGACTTGTGGTCCATCTCATTCTGCATCCTGTTGTATACAGTGGCCAAACAGTTTCTCTGGAGGTCTAAGAACAGGGCACAGAGGCTGAAAGAGTCTCAAAGACTGCTGCCAGACATTGCGCCGGGGCATGATGCCCCAGCGCTTCCCGGGTTCTCACGGGGGAGGAATCCCCCAGAGTACATGGGCTGCCCCAGTGTAGCACGGGCGCACGCACATACACATGTACATTGCCAGGGTTGGAAAGCCCAACTCGCTGCCTGAATGTAGCAAATGCGAGGAGAAGGTGAGTGGTGGGGGAGTGGGGGGAGTGGGGGAGTGGGGGGAATGGGGCCCCCACCGCTCTCCCACCAAAGTGGGGGTGGGGGGACTCCCCGGTCGGCTCCGCAGCTCCACCTGCAGTCCCTCTAAGGGCACCGTAGGTTGAGGGAAGGGCTGTTGATAATAAAATGGTTTAATAATAACGGTAGGATTATGCTTAAAATTTGTAGGATGAGTAGGATGGGCTAGCATTTAGTTTTGAGAAGGATGGGCCAGCATTTAGTTACCCATATTCCAGAAAGAAAGAGCCTCTTGTGGCGCAATGTGGTAAGCGGCAGAAATGCTGTCTGAAGCTGTCTGTCCATGAGGCTGGGAGTTCTATCCCAGCAGCTGGCTCAAGGTTGACTCAGCCTTCCATCCTTCCGAGGTCAGTAAAATGAGTACCCAGATTGCTGGGGGGTAAAGGGTAATGACTGGGGAAGGCACTGGCAAGGCCACCTTGTATTGAGTCTGCCATGAAAATGCTGGAGGGCGTCACCCCAAGGGTCAGACATGACTCAGTGCTTGTACAAGGGATACCTTTACCTTTACCTTATTCCAGAAAGAAGACTAAGGTGTAAACTGCACGGAGCTTTTATTCCAACCCCAGATCGATTCAGTCCCTGCCCTCTACACAGAATGTGATTTCCATTTGGATTTGGGGCAATTTAAATTTTCCTTCTGCAGCAAGAAGGATTGATCTGGAGTGACGATATCTTGATGCTTTTAATGCTCAATATATTTTAAAATCCGGATTGGGAAACCAAGCTCCGTGATAGAGAACCTCTGATAGGCCACACTTGGTCATGTGACAAGCTTGCCTTAAAGGAGAAGCCCCTAATTTCTCTCAACTTCTGTCAGTCCTGGATTTTTCCTCCCTCCTCTGCCTTTTTTGATCTTCTCCCCCACCCCTCCAAGAAAAGAAAGAGGCTCCCTGCCTGGCTCCTCCCCCCCTTCAAGAAAAGAAAGAGAGGCTTGGCTCCCCCCCCTTCTGAACTACTCTAACCACGTGCAGAAGTCTTTCCTGTTTCAATGGGGGGGAAGACCCGGGTTCAAAGTGATCTGAATTCAACAGGATTGACAATGGAATAAAGAAAGTGCAGACTCTGCCTAAGATGAGCCAGTCAATGAAGTCATGGATGATGAGCCAGTCAATGAAGTCATGGCTGAGGTTTGATTTGATTTTCTGGCTTATATTTGGCCACTGTATTAACTCTTGTGTGGTACATTATGCTCTATGATTAACCTGATAAATATGGCCTTTCTGGTCTGCCTCTGGGGTATGATTGGGGAGAATACTATGGACAGATATTTTGCTCTTGTCTGATTTCTAGAGGAAAGTTTGAGGAGTGTATGGCTGGAAAATTCTTTGTTAATCCTACCCCCCCCCCCCCAATTTAAATCATCTTTTGCTCAACAATTAAATGTCTCTGTCCTCCTCCAGCCTAGGAACTGAACCCTGGCCAACAATTTGATTTGTGGCTGTTTATATTGGATCAGTTCCCTTCCTGTTATCCATTTTGTTAGCATTTTAGGCAATGTTGGACTCTAGTTTTAATTTCCTCTTCCTATCTCATCTTGGGAGTTCACTGTGAGCTCTCTGTTTTTTCGTTTTTTCTTCTTTTTTGCATTTTGCATGTGTTTTCTGCTTTCTTTTTAAAGCCTCCATCATGAGGTTTGGTTATTGTTTTAAATAATTCTTGGATAAACTTTTGTTTCTTCTACATTGTTTTTTTTAAAAAGGCATTTCTTATTTTGAAAGGGGAAAAAAAGCAAAGACAAAAACGCCTGCTTTATTTTCCTATTAATGCATGAATGGGTTTTGGGGAATTTAAGCTCCATTAGCACTAATGGGAGCTATATATGTAATGCTCAATCCATTAATAGTCACTCACATCAGCATTTTAGTAACTGTGTCCTTTTTTCTTCTCAACTAATAGTACCAGCGATCACACTGAAGGTGCAATATACTGTTGTGTTACAAGTTCCCTTAATATTTCACTATTAACTTCTTGATTAAATCTGAAAATGGAAAACAAGCTGGAATATTTAAATCCATCAAGACATATGAAATATGAGCAAAGCCCTAATGCCATTACTTAAGCAAAACATGCAATAAATATCCACTTGAGGGAAGAAAATCACATATTTGTAGATGTAGATAAGTGTCTGAAATGGAGCAACAGGTTTTTAGTATGCAGAAAAAGTAAAAGGCAATTCATTGCACAATGACGCCTTAATGTGTTGACCAATAGCCAGGAATTTAAAATAGCAAACAGGGTACGGGTTTGTCTGAGATCCTACGATATATACTAGCAACTCACTTAAGGCTTGAATGGGGAGTTTGAAGAGAAAAAGAAAATTGGTCACCATTTCCAGTGGGAAATTGTACATAATCAAAGAAATTGTGAATCGGTGCTGCAAATCCAAAAATTTAAAGTTATAAATAAATATGAATTCTCAATTGAGAGAATACTTGCCTACCTAAAGGTTAGCATAGGAGGAGTTTGCTGGCATGGGCTCTTGGGAATTGTAGTCCATGGATATCTGGATGGCCCCAGTTTGACTACCCCTGGGTTAGCACAATAAATGGGGAATATGCTATGAATCTCACTGTACTGCAATAGTCAAACTCATTCAAGTATAACATTTGAGCTTTCACCTAAAATTCCTACTGGGATGTAACTGACATGTTCTTGAGAACAGAAAAAGTAAGTAACAGACTGGATTTCTACACAATCTATGAAACCTTTTTATCAGAACCTAGCCTAGAAGTAAAGATATCAAGTTTTGGGATGCAACTGTAATAGGACCATTACATGAGTCAGGAATCTGTTTACAAATAATTCATGCATTATAAAAGTACAAGACAACTTCCAAGCAATTGTCTGTAGCAGAGTTTTGCATGCATTTTATGATGTCAGCTTGTCCTTTCAGTTTTGAATCTGGTGCATTGAAATATTTTTTTTTACAATAAAACAATCTCAGCTGTTTGAAGTACACTAAGTAAGCTAGCCTTCTGTAGAAATGCAATAAGGTAGGCAACCAATCTCAGTCCTTTCAGGACAATTAGTTAAAATTCTTCCAGATCCCACAGCCTTCCAACCCAGCTCACCCAGGTTATAGCCTGAAAAAGTAAACATTGTTTTCTTAGTGCATCAGTGCAATAACAAAGATAACCAGGTTTTTGTCTAAGTCACCCAAAGGCAACATCTTCACGTCATGCAGAGTGACTGATAATCGAAATCAATAACAAGTGAAATGAATAACAAAACCCATACATCAAGTCCCCCAAAGAGCAAATATTTGTAGAAGTCAAGCAGCAATTCACTCCATGTTGTGTTGCATCTCTTCTGTTGTCACTGTAGACCCAATGAGCGGGAAAGTCTTTGTCCATGGTTTCATTCACAGGCCATCCCATTGCAGATTAAACCAAATAACATCTAATAGCTCAGTGAAAACAGTAAACCTTTTTCTAAGTGGTAACTTACTATGCTGGACAAATACATATGTGAAGGCCTATCAGTTATTGTGTTTGTTATTATGTACCCACTTGCTTCTTCTGATAGGATATACATGTGTGATAGATCTCTCTCACTTACTGAATTGTCACTGCATATTTGGTTCCACATCTACCTTGGTCAATTACAACCTGGAAAAATGTAACCTGTATTCATTTCATGAGGTTTCCAAAAATGTAGAGTGTTCTCGAATCTTGGCCTACATAATTTCACAGAGAGAGACACACACAAAATAGAAGAGTGTGTTTCATTTCCTTTTCTTTGAAGTAACCTGGCTGAGGTCTGTATTTATAACCATAAAATTACAGATCTTCATTATTTCATTGCTGCCTCATCAGAAACTCAGTGAAATCCAAATATTTGTGGTTAAAGATGATTCCTATCCCATTACAGCTTAAATCAAACATTTAGACTGACTAGGTTGTGAACTGGGCTGAAAACTGTAATGCTAAAGGGAAAGTCTGTTCATTGTGTGCATAGGGTAACAGCAACATGTGCAGGCAAGTGTCTTTGGTCTTCACACATTTCCATATGCTATCTTGTCAAGATTCCTTAATTAAAAGGCCATTCAATGACAAGGAAGTGAACAATCTGTAGCACCATCTTGTTGCTGTCAATTGAATCAGTTCAAGCTAGTTTTCTTGACTGATGTTCTATGGAGTATGAAGGTCACTACTTGTAACTTGGATCCATGTCCTGTTTGCCTTGTGGAATCCTGCATAGGGGGCATTGGGTTCTTTGACTCAGGGGATTGTGAATGCATCCCTGACTGAAGGGTTTTCTGCCCAAAACTTCTGAAAGAGGTAGTTATCAGGTGTCTTGAGATAAGCAGATCTGGTACAATTACAGACCTGTCCCAAACCTTCCTTTTCTGATAAACATTATCGAATGGATAGTGGCAAAGTAACTCCAGAAATATTTGGATGAGATGAGATGAGATGTCTGCTCTTAATCCTTTTCAATAAAGCTTCAGACCTGGGCTTAAGATGACTTTAGTGGTGGTTGTAGATGATCTCTATCTTCATATGGACAAAGGAAATGCATTGGTATTGCTTAGAGCTGCCCACTCTGGGTTGGAAATACCTGATGGTTCTGGGGGTAGAGCCTAAGGGCATGATTTGAGGAGGGACTTTGGCAGGGTACAATCCCATGGAATCCATCCTCCAAATAATCCATTTTCTCCAGGAGAGCTGATTTCTGAAGTTTGGAGATCAATTGTAATACTGGGAGCTTTCTACTCACCTGGTGGCTGACAGCCCTACTGCAAGCTCTGACAGTCATCTCTCATACTGTGGCTGATGCAATACCTGGAAAAGAATGAGAAAATACTTAAACCAAAAATATGAGTCAACGACCAGAAAGGTTGACAAATTGACAAATATAAATGTGTGGCTAAGTGTGATAAGTATCTTACAGTGAAAAATTAGCAATATTTTAGCAATATTATAATATATGAATATATATATATGAATATATATGAATATATATGAATATATATATATATATATATGAATATATATATATGTATATGTATATGTATATGTATATGTATATGTATATGTATATGTATATGTATATGTATATGTATATGTATATGTATATGTATATGTATATGTATATGTATATGTATATGAAGGGGATGACAGAGAATGAGGTGGATGGATGGAGTCACTGAAGCAGTAGGTGCAAACTTAAAAGGACTCCAGGGAATGGTAGAGGACAGGAAGGCCTGGAGGATCATTGTCCATGGGGTCGCGATGGGTCGGACACGACTTCGCACATAACAACAACAATGTATATGTATATGTATATGTATATGTATATGTATATGTATATGTATATGTATATGTATATGTATATGTATATGTATATGTATATGTATATGTATATGTATGTATATTTATTTATTTATTTATTTATTTTATGCCTATTGGAACTGTCCATAGAGTTTTCATGGCAAAGATACTGGAGTGGTTTGCCATTTCCTTCTCCAGTGGATCACCTTTTGTCAGAGCTCTCAGCTATGACCTGTCCGTCTTGGGTGGCCCTGCACGGTATAGCTCATAGCTTCACTGAACTACGCAAGCCCCTTTGCCACAACAAGGCAGCGATCCTTGAAGGGGGAGTCCTAGAGGAGATCAGCCCTGACTGCTCTTTAGAAGGCCAGATCCTGAAGATGAAACTCAAATATTTTGGCCACCTCATGAGAAGGAAGGACTCCCTGGAGAAGAGCCTAATGCTGGGAGCGATCGAGGGCAAAAGAAGAAGGGGACGACAGAGAATGAGGTGGATGGATGGAGTCACTGAAGCAGTAGGTGCAAACTTAAATGGACTCCGGGGAATGGTAGAGGACAGGAAGGCCTGGAGGATCATTGTCCATGGGGTCGCGATGGGTCGGACACGACTTCGCACATAACAACATAACAACATATTTATTTTAAAGGTTAAAAACACTAAAAAGCCTCAATACTGGCCTCACATGTAAAATCAATTCAACAATTAACAAACAAGGATCTAATGGCCTAGACCAGACGCATTTTGTGTAACAGTCTTCTTCAGCAGTCAGCCTTAGATATGCATACATAAACTGTAAAATACATAAGCTCAAAGCATATATTGCATTCTATCAAATAGTGAAAAGGACACAGTTGAAATTGCTGGAAGGGAAAGGAAAATATAAAATTGTACATGTTTAATAAAATGTACAAAACTCAAAAACTGCACAGTGCATATGACATGCATATAAAATTGTTTTCTAAACTTACAAACTTGTTGAAAATCCCTTACTAGTCGCATACACTGTGACTCAAGGCTAAGGAGGAATTGTAGAGGCCTCAGTATTTCTCACTGTAGGCCCTGATTGAATACAGTTCTAGTAAAGTAGTGATTCTGTGTGCACCTGAAAATTATTCTAATACTACAGGCACCTGAAAGGTCAAGTGGGTCTGGGCTGGCTCCTGTCTCTCATCGCTCCCAAAAGCCTGTCCACAGTTCTGGAGTAGATCGTTATCAATACATGGATGACAGGCTGAATAAGCCACTGACTGCTGCCGCTGCCTGTGTTCTTGTCTAGTGTCTGAATGCGGTGGTCAAGTGGCGGAGGGAGAACAAACTGAGGCTGAAACCAGATAAGACAAAGATGGGGTTGGCTGGAAGGGTCAATGCTTTAAATTAAAATGTTCTTCCTACTATCAGTGGTCTATCATTTTAGATGAAAGCCTCTGTTAAGAGTTTGGAAGTCTTGTTGTATCCTGCTCTTCTGGTGGAGAAACAAGTGTCTAGCAAAAAATCGCTTTCCCCTACCTCAGTTACATCTAGTAAGGAAGCTCCCTGTTTGTAGATGGCTGATTTAGCAATGCCAGATTGGTTCTTTTCCTCTGCTTCAGTAACCTCAAGGCTTGGTTACTACAACTCATTGACCATGGGGATGTACTTTCAGACAAACTGGAAGCTGCAGCTGGTGCAAAATGCTGCAGCTTATCTGTTACCAGGAGCTTATCAATGAGATCATGTCACTCTTGTTCTGAGAGGTCCCTTCCCTGGCTGCTAATCAGTTTCTGGGTTTAGTTCAAGGTGTTGGTGCTTACATGTAAAACCCTTTATAACTCGAGACCCACACATTTGAAGGATCATCTCTCTCTGCATGTTCCCATGAGCCAGTTCTACACTTCCTGTCAAGATGCATTATTCATTTGAAATGTTCTGCTTGGATTTGAATTTTCTCAGTGACTGCCCTGCACCTATGGGACAGCCTTCAAGAAGAGGTCATGTTACCATTTTACTCCAGTTTGGAAGCCCTCACTTGGAGTACCATATAGAGAAACTGGAGCATGTCTAAAGGAGGGCTATGAAGATGGTGAGAGGTTTGGAGACCAAGTTGTATGATGAAAGGCTGAGGGAACTTGGTCTTTTTAGCCTGGAGAGAAGTTTACTAAGAGGTGATATGATAACCAAATACTTGAAGGGCTGTCATATAGAAGATGGAGCAGAGTTGTTTTCTGTTGCCCCAGAGGGTTGGACCAGAACCAGTGGGTTGAAATAAATTCAAAAGATTTTTTGGCTAAACATCTGAAAGAAGTTCCTGACAGAGTGGTTCCTCAGTAGAACAGGCTTCCTCGGGAGGTGGTGGGTTCTCCTTCTTTGGAGGTTTTAAAGAAAAGGCTAGATAGTCACTTGACAGAAATGCTGATTTTATGAACTTAGGCAGATAGTGATTGGGATGTGCCAGTGTTTTTCTCTTGTGGCCCTTCCTTGCATACCCAGGGAATTGCTAATCGCCCCTGTGGGATGGTAGGTGAATTTCCTCCAGACCAAGCTGGTTTCTGAAGATTTTTGGTGGGTGGATCACTTGATCATGACATTGAGGTCACTGGGGGTGGGCAGGTATTTGTGAGTTCCTGCATTGTACTGGAGGTTGGACTAGATGACCCTGGAGGATCCTTCCAACTGTATAATTCTTTGATTCTAGGTCAGGGATATTCCTACCTTCCTATGTTTCCAGTTAGGATGCAAAATGGAGCTGTTCTGAAGAGCTTTTGAGTCAGCTTGAGTTTGGGCAAATCTTGATTTTAATGTGTTAATGTTGTTTTACTAAATTGATTTATATTGTTTCTATAATATTGTTATTTGCCTTGGTTCCTGGGATGCCTGAAAGAAAAATGGGTGTGTGTGTGTATATATATATATATATATATATATATATATATATATATATATATATATATATATATATATATATAAATGTTTTGTAAAGGTGAACCACTGTTATATTCCAACTCTTCTGAAAACACAAACTCCATTAATTTCCTACCTTGTCTTGCCAACAGCTTCATTTCCCAGAAAGTAGAGAGGGGAACAAGGGGGGCTGCTGTTTTAGACTTGATTCTCACTAATAGGGAAGAACTGGTAGATGAGGTGGAAGTAGTGGGCACACTTGGTAGTAGTGACCATGCAATTCTGGAATTCTGGAATTTACAATTGTGGGAAAGAGTAAGCCTTTACATAGTTGGATGTATAGACTGGACTTCAGGAAAGCAATGGGGTAATGAGGAATGAAGAATTCTATTATGCGAATAGGCTCTCAAAGTATGGTAAATAAAATAGACTGATAATGGCCATGCCCCGCACGCCCCCTGAGATTCCTATGAGTCTTACAATCTATCTACTCAATGGTTTCTTCATTCAGCCAAACACATTGCCTCTGGACCTGATCTTCATTTTCACATCACGCTAACAATTGCCATGCCAAGGTAGCTGTAACCACCAGAGAAATATTGCCAAGGGATAACTGAACATCTAGTGTCTTCTGTGTCAATCCTGGAGTCCTAGCTTCTATGACTTAGGTGGAAGTGTTCTGAGATTGTGCATACGAAGAAGACATGGCGGAGAAAAATCAGCTGGGACCTCTATGTCTTGGCCACACTTAATATTAGTGAAGACATTGGTTGGAGTGTGGGAACAGAACTGACTTCAACATTCCTTCCTAGAATTTTTGTTAGCAAATTACATGTTTCGTTAGCCTCGAGTGGAACCTCTGTCTCCTAATTCTTATTCTTGAGGGAACTTGCTTATTTTCAGTACTAGTATTTACTGTTGGACAATAAAAAGTTGTAATGTAGAAATGAAAGTTCTGTACATATGACAACAGCATGTATAGGAGTGAAGAGGAGTAGGATCAAGCATGCTGGCCCTACCATTACCTACTTGTTTTGCCACAATATGGGAGCATTATGGATAAACAGCAAAGGATATCTTACCCCTTCCCCTTCCAGTCAGCCTTCCCTCCATTTTCACACTCTCTTCCAGCCTGCCTGCTATAGGAATCATGACCTCTGCTGTTGTTGTTTTTTGTCTATGTTTATTTGTGTTATTTTCTCTGAGATTTTCCTTCAAACCTGGCTGCATTTTTAGGGTTTTTTTTTAATCCACAAAGGGATAGGTTCAGAATGACATACAAGATTATTGTATTAATAAAGATGGTTTCTGTTGGTTGATTGATGAAAAAACCGATGAGCTCTAGAACAGTACTGTTTAAATTTAAAAGGCTGTCATTATTCTTCCTTCAACAGTCCACCCCTGCAAGCAGGTTATAGCACAGAAACGCCTACTGTTTTCGCTGCTAGTTCGTTCACCCTCATAAACACCCAAACTCATATATAAGAAGTTCAGTGCTTTCAAGTTGTTATTCTCAGTTCATATTTATTCCAGAGCAATGTATCCATTAGTACATCTATCACTAGTAAATTTGTTACTGCTTCAACATATAGAACATAACATTGCAGCAATTTCATTTTACAAGCTAATAATATACTGTAATGTAGCTTACAATATCATGTGGATGTATTTGATTAGGGAGGTACTACAGTCAGACAGTTTAAATAGTGGATTACAGGAGATTCGGGTTTTAACTTATTTACTGTGCAAATGAAGTGTCGTCATGAACACAATAAATGCATTAATTTAACGGGTGCATTGTTTTCTTCTCCCAGCTACTCAGAGGAAAGGGATAAATATTAAGCAATAGATTTTGCTTCAGAATGCAACACTGGTAAAAAGTGGAATTTGATGCTTGACGTATGCATTTTGTCAAGACAATGCTAGTTAAATTTCCCTTTCTCACTCCCTCTGAGGCTTTGGGGGCAGCAGCGACAAAGGACAAGGTGTTGCATATACAGAATTATGTGTATTTGTGGGAGGAAACTCTCTTGCTTCTTACTGCAGCACTCCTTGCCCCTGAATTACTGCTCTTATGCTTGAGGGACCTCCAAGGAATGGCACCGGACACAACATGGAATTCTGCAGGGTTGGGTATTAGTGAGAATTGCAATGGCCCCTCTCCTGCTGTTGAAGTACACATCCACAAGTAGAAGAGTATTATTGGAGATAAACGTGAATGTTGGGTGCCATAGAGTTGTGGCCAGCCACAGTTTGCATGATGACATATGGACTCATTATAAATTAATATACTGTTTTATTCGAAGGAATGATGGAATTTTCTTCCAGGTCAGTTTGTTGGGTAACTTGTTAAAACCTTTTACTTTTTATTTATTTTTTATTTATTTTATTTATATCTGGATCTATTGATTGTGTGGTCCAGTGCTGTTGGTGGCATAATGTGATCTGGGTTATGTTGCAAGAAGTGTGAGGATGCACTTTTTCTCACTATCCAGTTGAATATAAGCGATTAACTAACAATATCTTAAGATTGGTGTTTATCTTCCTTCCTTCCTTCCTCTGCTCCTATCATCTCTACCAAACATAGCATATTTGTATACTATTCTTTATAGTAGAGATACAGCTTTATCATATTTGCATCTAACTGTTATTCTAGTAACTTACTGTCTGCTTTCAGGTCCTAGGACATCATGAGGTGGAGTGAGGGGAGAGAATCAGTCAGAAAATATATGTCTGAGAAGGATGTAATCCATCCCCAAACATGCTTTGTGCTCTTCTCGTCTTTTAACTTTAATAGAAAAAGTAGAGTTGGCCTCAAAGTTGATCTCAATATGGCTTACAAATGCCTTCCCTTGCTCTCCCTACAACAGACCTGTTGTGAGGTAGGTAGGCCTAAAAGAACTCTGACAGAACTGCTCTATGAGAACAACTCTAACAGGACTGTGACTAGCCCAGGGTCATGTGGAGAAGAGGGGAACTAAACTTGGCTTTCCAGAATAGACACCACCATCTTCACCCCTACACCAGATTTGCTCTTTATTGTATCATTAATACTGTTTTATCAAATGCATTTTATATGTTGTTAATCACCCCTAGTCCCATTCAGAACTATGTGCCGAACTGTGCAAAATCACTTTGTTTATCTCAACAAAAAGTAAAATAGGTGGGTGAAATAAATGATAGAGCCTCCTCATTCTGGAAAAAAATTGTATCAGTAAATAGAATATTTTGTGAGCTAATTTTATACTTTTGATACATCCTGGTAGTTTGGGCATTCCAAAAATCTGTGTGTCCCCATGGAAATTTTTGTTAGGTTTCCATGTCCATGAACTACAATTCCCATGAGGCCCTGCCAGCAGCATGTGCCAGAGTGGCAGTCAGGCAACATTACAGCACTATGGAGGAAGTTTCCCCTCCCAGAGTTACTGTCAGAACTTTTTCAAATGCATCATTGCGGCAAAAAAGAACAATGCAGTATCAGAACACATGCATAAATGGGAATGTTTTAAAAACATTTTAGAACAGGATATTTTAAAAGAATTGGTGAACTGGCTGCAGTTCATGCATAATAGCATGAACTGCTATTACATGCATAATAGCCCCTGGGGAGGCTCTCCAGATGTCCATGGACTACAATTACCATGAGCCTCTGATAGCACATCCTGGCAGGGGATCATGGTAATTATACTTCATGGACATCTGGAGAGGTACAGTTTGGCCACTCTTGCATTAGACAGTCACCCAAATTTTAAACTAGATTTCCCAGCAACTCATTTCAAAGCTGACTGATATAACTGGCTCTGCTACTTCTCATCCATTACATCACAACAAAATAAATCTTATTTTGTTTTGACAGTCATAAAAAAGATAATTTTAGTTAATGCTAACAGAAAGAGAGGGGGAATGCACAATTAATCAAATTAGGACTGAGATGAAAACTTATAATTATTGTTCAAGCATCAGACCTATCAACATTATAAATTGTTGTAACTGAGACATAAAAATATGTGTATATGCATTTATCTGAAAACTGTAGATGCTCTTTATGTTTAAGAAGGAGAAAAAGTCATAACATCAGTGGCAACCTTAACTGGGAAATGCATCCTGGAGAAGAAATTAATAACTGTAGGTACCCAAGAGGCTCTTTGAATAGGGAGAGAGATTAAGGCAGTGTACAGATGTTTTAGCTGAAGGAAATATGTAGGGCTGCATGAGTATGGTTGTTTACATTTCTGGAATGGTTGAATATTGTCATTATGAGCCTTTTTGCTTCATCCATCTTTTTGCTGGTGTCCTTTCTTAGTTTCTTTCCCTGGTTTTTCACAGTATATTTACATCCACTCTCCTTTAAATGCCACATTTGTACCATGTTTATAACAATGGATACAAAAGAGGCATCAATGTTAATAGCAATATTTCTTCTGAGTTTTGTTAGTATAGATTGGTGGTGGTGGGGAGATGACCAGTTTTGTTCTGATCAGTGAGACCCCTTATCAGAAACTGGTCTTTCTGGATGGCAAGAGTGCGCTTGCAAAATTCAAAAACATCCCCCAAAGAGCAGCAGCCTCAACATAAAGAAATTCAACTTCTCCAGAGAGTGTATTTGCACTGCATTTGTTCCTGAAAGGGTGTCTCCTAAACACTGAACCTTGCATAATAGAAAAGACAATTAAACAGAACAGCATGAAGCTGTCAATCACTCCAGCAACCAACAAAAGCATCCGCCATCAAAGCAAATAATGTAAAATGTGCAAAAGAAGTGTACCTTTTTATCAAAGCAGATAAATGTAAACATGCAAAGAAAATGAAGGTTGAATAGTGGCTGTCATGGAACAAAAAAAAAGCAGCCACCTCCCCCTGATTAAATGATGTATTCATATCATCAGCGCAGGTTGTCCACGTATTTCACATAAGAAGTAAAAGATAGCATTCATTAGTGTTCCAGAAAGTGTTTTGCAGACATGAGTGCTATTAGGTTGGAGTTTGGGGGAGCTGGGAGTATACAAATAAATAGTCCGTCACAGCTTATCATCACTTAAAGATGCATGTGCATGCTGCAGTTTACTGAAACATGATTGGCTGCTACATAAATCAATCTGATAGTGATCAGTTCTACAAAGAACAGATAAATCATTAGCCTGCACTTTTTGGAACGTAATTCATTTTAGATAGTGATTATTGATGATTTAATTCCATTGGTACATGTACATGTCTAGACCATGCTTTTGTAACAGAAACCCGTTAAAGCAACATAACAAATTCCTTCCTAGAAATGCCGCAAGGAACTGGTGATTAAAACCATGTAAATGGAACATTACAAGCTGAAAAGTTAGCAAAGCAAAAGTTATGGCTCCCATAGCAAATATATGTCAAGCCTCTTGTACATATATAATATTTCCTATTGCTGGACTGTTGTGATAATTTTTCTACCTAAATAAATGGTTTTAGTAAGTAAGTGTTGTAAATACAAATTATGACCACTCTGGGAAACATAACTTTGGATTTCCTGCATTATGTCCATGTTAGTACTAAACTATGATGATGCTCTAATACTTCGGGATCTGATGAAATAAGTAATTAATTTGTGCCTTATATATTTGACCCAGGGCCACCTGGGACCTATTCATTTGCCAAGGTTCAGCCCAGGAACATACACCATAATGACAACAGAGTACATCAAAATGTAACCAGATTGGGTTTTTTTTACTCAGTCCTTTCCAATCACAGCCCTCTCACACTCATGGGCTTCAAAGAGTATGGTCTTCTTCAGTGATCATGTGTGGGGAATGCATGTGTGGGGCATTTGAATTCTTGCTTCCTGGATGCACAGCCACCTCCACCTCGTCAAGGCTCACATTTGCATGGAGCCTATGAGTACACATCTTCATGCTATACTTGTGATCCGCAGCCTTCCATTTTCTGATCATGCATATATTTGCCAGTTTGAATTCCAGTTTGTTTGCAGAGGTTCTGTGCAAATGAGAACCTTGAACATGGAGAGGACTTAGTTAATAGATTCTCAACCAGAGTACTTCTGGGGTTCCCCAACCTTTCCCCTATATCCTGCATTAAAGGACTTGGACACACTTCCAGCCTTGTTCCAGGGCACCTTGAAACTTGAAAAATATTTCAGTTGTTCCTCCATGGTCAAAAAATGGAAAAAGGCTGCATTTATGGCTTTACTCCTGATTAGCCATTCAACTGAACACATGGCAGGCTCAAGCTTCCAGGTGGCTTCAGAGAGGTGGCTTCATTTAATTTTTTTTATCATGATAGTCTCAAAGCATGACTACATCCGCACATTGTTGGATTGACTATTCTTGTACACTGGTGATCATTGACTACCTGCACTATTTTGACCACACAGGAAAATCCAGTTGCAAATAATAGCTATAGTGCGAATATCACACAGTACCTGTCTATGTTGATATGCAGCCTGTTATATTAATTGCTGCTGCAATTAATGGTCAGATGAAAGGTAAGAACACATATATGCAGCTTTCCCCAGATAACTAAATAAACCTGCTGAATTTCTTTTAGAACTGTTAAAGAGTCCTATATATCAGGTCACAGCTTCAACTGCCTCTCACCAAATTATTTTGGGCATGTCAGCCTCTTCCAGAAAAAGACAATCTTGCAACATTTATCGGGTATAACAATGGTTACTGCATTATAGAGGGAGCTGTCTTTGTAAAGGTTTTGTATTCTGTCCCTAGTTCAGACTATGAAATCCAGATTACTGATAAGAGATTTACCACAGCCTCTCCATTGGTCCCCAGTGTGCTTCCAGACTCCCTTCAACCCACTGGGATAGCCTCCAACACAAGCTTAATTAAAAGAACATTAATGTTTTTGCATTGTTCCCATTCTCCTCAACTGTATTTGTGCAGGAGAGGTGCCTTGTTAATTGTGCTTGCTGCATGGAATTAAACACACACACCCACAAAACCCCTGAATGTCTTCAAAAGCAATAGTGACCAGTCTTTTTTATTAGATTCAAATGGGTAGCCGTGTTGATCTGAAGTAGCACAATAGAATGAGAGTCCAGTAGCACCTTTAAGACCAACAAAGATTTATTCAGGGCATGAGCTTTCGAGTGTAAGCACTCTTCGTCAGACTGATGAAGAGTGCTTGGATTCGAAAGCTCATGCCCTGAATAAATCTTTGTTGGCCCTAAAGGTGCTACTGGACTTTTTTATTGTAATCATAATCACAATGGAATCTAATGCTATTCTTTATGGACTGAGTTAATGGAAGTGATGCTATTGACTTTTTCTTCTACCAGTAGCTTCCTGTGCCTTCTGAATACCCACTGCTGAGGGTTAGGAGTCCTCTGGCAAAGTATGCCATGTGGTATGGAGTCATTGCAACAAGGTGGGAGGAAAGTTTGTAGAATCTGCTTTGCTCACATGAGGGTGAGAGGTTACTTCCTGCTGAATCCCTCTTTTCATGCTGCAACCCTCAGCCATAATTTGTCAGGAGGTGGAGGCTGCTGGAAGAAAGGATGCCAGATGGATTTATGTCTGGTAACTCACTCTGTTCACAGAGACATTGGATTCACAGAGACATTGGATCCAACCCAGAAGGCCTTAAGAGGACATAAACTATAACATAGCTGTAAATAAAACATATAGCAGAATTTATTCCATTCTACAGTGTCATTTTGACACAGCAGAGAGATTAGACTACTTTCGAATTGCTAAAATACTTGAAGTGAAATATTCTAAAAATGGGCTAGAGTGTTTAGGAAATCACTTTGCTATTATATTCTTTGCCAAAGACCAGGCGGTTAAGTGGTGTGTCGGTTTTGTTCTGAAGTTCGGAAGAAAGTTTTGCTCCTCCTTGTCCATGAAGTTAATGGAAGTCTCTTTGAATGCTGCAAACTTTTTCCAAGTGATGCTTTAAAAACCCCAGAGGGTAAATAGTATTCTCAGAATAAACAGAAAAATGCTGACCTTGTCAGTTTTAGCTGCTGAAAGCCAAGCTGTTTTAAGACTGGGAGGATCAAGGGTCATGGTTATAAACAACGCAGAGGAAAAAAAGAGAAAGAGAGAGTTTGGGGGCGAAGAGAGAACTGCACCATAAATATGAGTAATAAATATGTGGACCTTGACAAAAAAAGAGTGGGGGAAATGAGACATTTATGCAAAGAAGAAGGGGAAGGGGAGTGGGAACCCTCCAAATGAGAGAAGCTCACAAACTGTACTTGGAAAATATTTTTGAGTGCTTGTTTAAAGCCGGAAATGAGTCACTCCAGCCTCATCTGTTTTTAGTTTTCAAAGGGGAGAAAGGTCAGAGCTTCTTTGTTTTAAATAAGCTGGTCACTCCTTCTGAAGTGTAACATGATAAGGTTCAAGAGCCTTAATGAAACTGGGCTTTGCTGACACCCTGGGCTGCAGCACCTCAGCAATTGCATGACCAGGTCTTGAATCCAAGGGTATCTTATAAACAAAGGCACGGCAGAGCGTGACTTTGTTTGTGACCTTCATACCCTACTGCTCCTGTGGCAGCCATCTGGGCAGTGTGATGGCTAAATTTGCCACCCCCAACTACCCTTTCAGAAGTTGTGCACACAGACATCCACAATCATGTTCACGGATGTGGACCACAGCCATTGCTCTGATCTCCATTCAACATCTCTTAAATTAGCTTCTAATAAGGAGAAAACTGTGAGTGTGTGTGTGTGTGGGGGGGGAATCTTCCATGCGATTGACAACAAAAATGCAGTCTTTGAACTGTCATTGTGGAGGAATTACAAGCCATGTTTTGTGCTGTTTTTAACAGAAAGAAACAGTTTGATGTTCCAAGTTTATTTGAAACAAAATATTATTCCTTTAATGTTGGAAATCTTGAGTGACAGGGATCTCATCTCCTGGCAGTCTATTATTTTCTTCCAACACTTGGTGCTAGTTGAGATAGATGTAGAATTCTGGCTATTGAAAGTGTAGCCTAAACTGAGCTGAACAGAAAATAATTATAGTCTTAATTGGGACTTTAAAGTTTGGCCCATACACGGGAGAAGAATCTAAGACCAAACTGGTAATCAAATTTTCACAGGGATAGACAGTATTTCAAACAATTTAATTATGTTAACTAGAAGTATATTTTAAATAAAGATTAGATAGATTTATGAAAACATTTATGTTGGTCAAAAAAAAAAGTTCAATGCAGCTCACTGTTAGAACCAAACCATAGCAGACATAGCCTGGCTGGACTAATATCTTTCTATAGGTCCCATAGATGAGTACTCTTCTGACTTGCGTAGACGGGCAGTATGAATGGATATGCTAAATCCATCTCAGCTATATGCATTTGACACAACTATGTTTGCATTCTATACTTTCTTATGATCAGGAATATTAGAAAAGTATCATTTCCTATCAAAGGGACTGATTTGAAGTGTGCATTGCTTGTAAGCATGGATGCCCATGTATGGCAAACGCACATACGTGCAGCCTAAGCTAGAAATCAGGCTTCTGTTCATCTTCCGCATGCTTTTAAAAAAAAATAGAGATTAAAGCATTCAGGAACGAATGACCTCCAGGTGAAAATAAAAATCTCTAGGGTCTCCAGAAAACTGTGGGCTCCCACCCTTAATGTTTGTTGGAGAGCAGATGCTAAAGGGGATTAGAGAAGTAAGAAAAGAGCAACACATTTTATATTTACAGAACCACAGTTTATCACACGCTACTAGTTACATTGGTGGGGGAAAAAATTATTTAGGACCATACCAGTTCCAGCACTTTTGCATTATGCATTTTCCTAGCTGTGATCACTAGCTATCACTTGTACCAGCTACAGTTTACATTTGCTGCCATGTTTTGGCACAACAGCATCCTTAATCTGCCTATGAGGATGCAGCTCTACCAAGATGGTCAGGGATGGTCATGTCAGGTAAGGAAAAGATATGAGAGGAGAACTGCAAATCTTATAATATTGTACGAAAATAAGGTAAAGGTAAAGGTATCCCCTGTGCAAGCACCGAGTCATGTCTGACCCTTGGGGTGACGCCCTCCAGCGTTTTCATGGCAGACTCAATACAGGGTGGTTTGCCAGTGCCTTCCCCAGTCATTATCGTTTTACCCCCCAGCAAGCTGGGTACTCATTTTACCGACCTCATTTTACCGAAGGCTGAATCAACCTTGAGCCGGCTGCTGGGATCGAACTCCCAATCTCATGGACAGACAGCTTCAGACAGCATTTCTGCTGCTTACCACTCTGCGCCACAAGAGGCTCTTGTACAAAAATACATATGAACAAAATAACTTCGGTAAGGTGAACATCAACATCATTACAATTTTAGAGTTTATCATTGCTGGCTGACTGATTGATTTGATCAGTTTTTGTATGATTGGCTGCTGAACAGCCTTCAGAAATAACCGGAGAAGAGAAGAAGTCCTCCCCCCATCAGTTCGTGTGAGAATGTGTGTGCATGAAACACGGCTGGTTATAGATTCCTGTATTTTCAAAATGGAATACAGTATTTGCTGGCCAAGTGGGGGGGTCGTCCTATACGCCAGGTGCACTTCAGTTGGAATAGACATAGCTGCCCATAGGGGCCTCCCGATGCTCGCCCACCTCATTCTACATACGATCCAGTATCCCGCGGTATCCAGCGCGGCCACGACGGGTCATCAGTGTGGCTGCAGCGAGCACCAGTAGCGAGACAGGGGTGCCAGCCTTTTCGGCATGACTGGCCCGTTCTACTTGGCGGGAAGCAGCGGCGCTCCAGCCTGCCCCTTGTCTACGCAGAGCTCGCACATGCCCACACTAGTGCCGGTCACAGGGAGATGCAGGGGCGGGCCGGAGGCGCTGTAGTCGCGCTGCGGCCATACAATGGTGACAATGACAGGTACTGTAATGTAATGTAACAAACTCTATATTTTGAGTGGAAATGTTGGGGGGTC